>NW_001813982.1:4240599-4247564 GCF_000149585.1 Histoplasma mississippiense | reverse complement strand
TTCTCCATTTGGTATACAAAGCCTACCAGCGGCGTTCATTTAACCTCTCACTTCTCCGGACCTAGCCCCCGCGATTTTTCTTTTTCTTTTATTCTTCTTTTCCCCAACTTCTTTCTTCCTACCCTGTTCTGTACCGTAAATTTTCGGCGATTTCAATTTTGCCGGAAATTCCGAAATAACCTATACACGCGGTATAGCAAGTCTCAGTACATCAACCGAAAGGGAGCGTACATGGTGTGTGTGGTGGTGTGTTTCGATGATAAATGAGCACATCTCATTCATCAGCTGCAGCTGCTGGGTTTCTGTCTCTGGTTAGTAATGTAAGATATGCGGTAGCTCGTTTGATAAACTACCTATCATGATTATATGAAATGGAGTGGGTGCCGGTGTAGTTGTAACGTCGTGTTATAGTTATGATGGCTCTAGCCAGGGCGCTAAAGGTCCCGGGAGAGCCGTTCATGGAGGTATCTGGAGGACGGGAAAGCCCATGATTTCTTCACGCATGTATCCATAGACAAAATACGTTGGTCATTTGGATAACGGAATCCACTTACACAGTTTAGGCGAAAATATTAAACCATCACTTCCCTTGCTAGGGTGTTGATTTTCACAGGTGAAGAGAGCCTCCTTCTCCTAGGTTCCCGGGGCTTTGTCGTTGTTTGAGATTGACTTCGCGCTGGGGTTGGTTTGGAGGTTCCTTTCATTTGCTGAGCTGCTGGCTCTCTTCGACTTCATGCTTTTGATGCTATCTCTTTAGCCTCTGCCGCTTCCTCTTCCGCTCGTTGAGCTTTTCTTAATTCCATGTCAATGATTCGCTGGCTCCGGCGCAATGGAACAGACTCAGCTGTAGCCGTTGTGGAAGGTTTTGCTACACGACAAGACCTCTTTCGTTGTAAATTAGATGTATTAGCTTCCCCAGTGACTTGCCCCGTGCTTGCACTGCTTTGATCCAGTTTTGCTGCATGAGAAGACCTCTTTTGTGGTAAGCCAGATGTACTAGCTTCTCCAGTGGCTTGCTCTGTGCTTGCACTGCTTTTGTCCAGTTTTGTCAGACGAGAAGACCTCTTTGGTTGCAAGCCAGTTGTACTAGCTTCTCCAGTAGCTTGTCCTGCACTTGTGCTGCTTTGATCCGGCTTTGTCAAAGAAGCCATCTCCGAATCTGTATGAGTAAGTTGTCCAGCGGAAACTGATAGTTTTGGCTGCTTGTGTAAAACTTCCGGTGTATCAATAACGTCTACAGAGTCTTTGGGGTCTTCCATTCCGCTGACCGATTGGCGACAGCTCCTTGGATGGGTTTCCGCGGGTGGAGGTGCTGATTCGGCATGCGCTGGCGGCGGTGTTGTAGGCTCTGTGGCCACGTCCTCTTTTTCCACTAGACGGGATTCATCGTCCACATTTTTACTGGCGGATTCTGCACATTCCTGCTCAACTTTGGGAAGCTCTGCTTCTACCCATCGAATCCAATTCATGTATTTCTCTAGGTTAGATTCCACTAGTGTTCGCACACTGTGGATCCAACCCATACTCTCCGGGATGTTAGGGTTGCGTTTACCAGACTCCCAATCTAACATGTCCTGCTCTCGCTCTTTGCGCGCGGCTTCAGCCTTCTCCCTCCACCGGGGAACACGTCTGTGGAGATAATAATGATACTCCTTCCACTGGACTACTCTGGATTGTTGTTTCTCATCAAAATGTAGCTGGATGTCGCCCTCAATCCCTTCCTTCTCGCGGTGGTCATGAACGTCCTGCTGGTACTTGGTGAAAATCTCTATTGATTGCCGCTTTTTTAATTGGAAGTTTTGGAACGCAACCCAATTATTTCTTTGGTTGTAAAAGCCTTGGGACCAGTAATCGATCATATCTCTATATTTTCCGAAGTTTTTAGGAGGGGCCGTGGCATATTCCAGCGGAAAGGCAGGCCGTCCCCGGTTCTCTACAAAATAGTTATAATCCCGTATACAGTCAGCGAGATGTTGTTTTTTGAAAGCTTCTGCCTCTGGGGTCGGAGTCGGGATACGACTTGGGGTATGGCTTAGGGTCGGGGTCGTGGCCACGCTTGTGGAGGAAGCGGAGCGGCGGGGAGCATCTGCATTTGATAAAATTCTGTGTCAATCAAAGATTATTTAGTTTATAGCCCAGGTATATCCACAGCAATACACATGGTAGTCTCACTTAAGTTTCTCCTCTAATTCCGTGGCATCTAAATGGTATTCATTTTGTCTCGAGTTGACAATCTCCCTTCCAGCGCTACGTTAGCATCGAAATTCTCAGGCAGGACATCAAAGTTGAAGCCATTCTTTCTTACTGCAATTTTTTCAAATGTTCTTCGGTCCATGTTTCCTGATCCGACGGTTCAATCCACCTTCCAGGCATCGTCAGCATACAATATCATATCCAAAAATTTCAGAGGCACAACTGAGTCGATTCGGGTTGACTTACCGCACACCTTCAAAATCCTTTGCAGTTAATTTGTCGAGATCAGCAATAGATATCGTCATGTTAGACGCCATAGCGAATAAGGACGTACTTCTTCAAGTTCATAGATAGTCAAGTAAAGTTGCTGGTGGGTGGTGATGTTTGGGGAGAACAGAAAAATGAAGAAGGGAAGGAGAAAAAAAGGAGCTGAGGCAGGGTGGCCAAGATCAGTCTTGGGCAACTATTTACAGCAAAGCAACAACAGCAAAGCAACAACAGCAAAGCAACAACAAAACACCAATAATACCGCGAGCAGACCACAACAGGGCTGGCGTATCACTTATAAGGAAGACTTGCGCACTTTACCGAAACAGGGCGCATCAGGGTTGCAATATCTGGCGGATCTAGCCTTGAACATCACCCGCACTCCCCAGTAAATATATACCCACAGGGATCCATACTCGTGGGTACACAACGTACGCGAACTAGGCATATTGGAATATTTCTACGCAGCGTAATAACCAACCAGCATTTGGCGTTTAATACAGTATGTTGTCTCGGACTCAACTTGCTTCATGAAATGAATATCTGGGACATGAAGCGTCGCTGAATTAAAATATGCTCGCCAATTCCCAATTCCCTACTCCCGGTTTCCATATCATTTTATTCCCTTGTGAGAACGGCAGCCTAATGCCAGGATGATTATTTTTAGGAATTTTGTTCCGACTTGCAGGTAATTATGTCTATTGCCAAAATAATACAAGGCTCTCTTTGTTTATTTATGATTATTATTCGGTCAAGGATGCTGCTTTGTGCGAATGATGAACGGCCACGCCACCACAACATCATGGATTTGAGGCCCAAACTCCCCATCATGCATTGCGGGGCCTCGCTGCCTCACCACTGAAAATGGCATATCGGCCACTTGGAATCGGGTCGGGGGAACCGTCATCTGCAGTGTGCCTCGGAAGGTGGATTAAGCCAGCTGCATGCCTGTTCGCCCACTTAAGGCATCCCGTAGTGTTGCTTGGCTGCGCCGCAGATGCACTCCTCACTTACTTCCCAGCAGCTGTGCTGCAATCCGTTGGTCGTCGCCCATTTCCTTATAAGCGGTGCGTCCTCCCATTCCTGGTGTTGTCTGACGGAGGATCCCCAGGCTTCGGAAAAGGCCCCATCCATACTACAATGACTTTTTACCCACTGTAAGATCTTTTTCGCCAAACATGGAAAACGAAACACACGATCCAAACCTTATTTTGTCGATGGTGGTGCGACAAAGAGACTTGGTGGCATCTCTAACCTCTGACAAAAATAAAGGCCGTTTTGATCCAGTCCAGAAGGAGCCTACAGGGCTGCGGAAACCAAAACCAAGCAACCAACAAACTAGCACCGGGCAAGAGGATGATGACACCGACGAAGCGAAGGAGATTCAGGAGCCCTATGGGTATGTCCGGTTGAAATTTAATGCGCCGCCCAGGGATATCACACGGGGATTCTTTTTCGGGACTAACACGAAGCTCTGTGATGTTGTGTTTTCCAAACCAGAGGCGAGTGGCATAAGCGGACTCATTTTGTGATTGCTTTTAATCAAAAAGGCCAACTTGTGTTGAAGGATATATCTAGTCAGAGAACTGCGGTTAGCTATGATGGCAGGGGATCTGCACAGTGGCGGAGGCATTTTCAGTGGATGCTAGTCCTTGACAAGCCAAGAGAGACCCGCATCCATCTCCCGAATGATTTCTACCTTGACATCATATTCCCAGATCACGCTTCCTGTCAACGGCAGTACGAGGAGAATGTGCAGAGATATGTGCAAGAAAGTCAAAACCAGCTTTTCGATTTCGGTGGTATGGCCTTACTTAGCAAGGACCAAACTCGACCACGTACTCCCATAAATGACCCAATCTATTTTCATGTAAAAAGAATTGGGAAGGGTGCATTCGGCGCGGTTAACAAAGTTATAAATGTGAGCACTGGGGATATATATGCTTCTAAGAGAATTCAAATCGATGATCTGGCCGACTTGGGGCACAACAGAGTAGAAGTGGGCACGAAGGCACTCGAACATGATTCGTTGGAAGAGGCAGAGTTCGCAAAAGAAATACAAAATATTAAAAGCACGGCGCATGTATGGCATTTTATTCCACTCTGCCTACTTCAAAGTTAACACGTTTCATAGGAACATATCATCGAGTTTGTAGATTCCACAACAAATCCGTTGCAGCTGATTATGGAATACCTGCCCTTGGGAAACCTATATGATCAGCACGAGCGCGACCCGCTTAATACGGAAGAAACCCAACTCCTACTTGCTCAAGGACTCGATGCTCTTCGTTACCTTCATTCCGAAAATATCACACATCGAGACATCAAGCCAGAAAATATTCTCGTCCGCGGCAGAAAGGAGCTCTTTCATATCAAATTGGCCGATTTTGGGCTTTCAAAAATCGGTAACTCTATGAGATCAAAACTCGGAACAAAATTTTACGACGCGCCTGAAGTCTTC
This sequence comes from Histoplasma mississippiense, assembly GCF_000149585.1. Lineage (NCBI taxonomy): Eukaryota > Fungi > Ascomycota > Eurotiomycetes > Onygenales > Ajellomycetaceae > Histoplasma > Histoplasma mississippiense. The sequence continues at coordinate 4,242,643 of NW_001813982.1, read as the reverse complement.
GGTAGGATGCGCAATGGTGAAAGATATGACAATAAAGTTGATGTCTGGAGTTTTGGCGTCGTGGTCCTAGAAGTCTCTGGTCGCCTTCCTGATTTATATAGAAAACAGAACTATCACAGCTACATCGCTGATGCGGCTAAAAAGGCGCTTGATGCCTGCCCAAACAGCCAATTCTATTATCTGATGTCTAGGATGTTAAAAATAAATTCGACTGAGCGGGCCTTTATTGCCGATCTTTTTGACGGTAAAACTACCATCGAGTTTAGCATTGAAAATAATGCACACGGTTCGCGTTCAGCCACTCCAACAAATCGTGGTCTTCATAAGCAGGCAGACAGAGTTTCAGCATCCCCTGACGATGCAAAGCCTGTCACAGCGGTCAAGATGAAAAAATCCCCTACACAAAAGCGGCAACAATCGCAACCTAGCTCCAGAAACACTCGCGTCAAACGCACGCGAAAACAGATAAACGATGAGCCCCCAACTCAACTGGAAACTGACAAAACGGTGAGGAACGCTGCGCCCAAGACAGCTAAATTCGATCCTAACAGTCACCAGCGGCCCAAACAAGACGATGATGGCGTCGACTTTCATCGCAGCCCATCAGGTGTAATTGGGAGCGGATTGGTTGGTCAAGTCCCGGGTTCCACCTACAGTTCAAGAAAACAGCGGGAGCTCCAAGCAGGGTCTTTGGCAGATCCATCTTCACAGGACAACAACCAACAAGAGAATCCCGGCGCAGGTGATGATGAAGCAACATCACGGCAGCCACGGACTGCGATTCCACCGGACCGAGTGCGGAGGAGCACAACTAACCCTGTATCAAGGGTGAGTCGTCTAAAAAATCACTCATGATACAAGGTTAGTTGCCAGCCTGTTCAATTCAGGTTTCTGTTTGAAATGGGCATTTTCATGCACATGTACTTTACTAAGGTGCCATTGACTTCCATTAATTTTACGCGTAGGAGTAAAGCAACACTCAAGCAACACTCGGCGACGAGAGAAGTAGTTATTGGACTGAGAATGACAGCCCTTGAAGCTTCTGGGTATTCTTCTCGGTTATATTCCAAGTCAGATGGAAATACAGGCAACCTTCGGTGGAAATAATAATACCAACAGCTAGAAACCGCCTCATGCTCGTAAACTCCTCCCTTTCGTTGTCTTTGTTGCAGCTAAGCAAAGCCTTAAACTCGGTAAAAGCTGAACTAACTATGTGATATTCATTAACCTCCCAACATCACGACGATGTGAAATCGTGTAACTCGTGCAAGTTAAAATGCACACGGGAAAAGCATCACTACGATGCCATGATGAAAACGAATTTGTTCCTGTCATCTGGATGGTACAAGGAGATAGAAATCATTGTACTGATTATCAAATCTTCCCAGCTCTTCCTGTCTGTTGTGAGATTGTTCAAAACATTCTCCCAAGCATGATCCGTAAGTTGCTGTAGGCAAGACTGAAGGTTCCTTTGTCACCGAACATGTCTCACAGTGAGTCAGGGATGAATGAAACATGAGATAGCAACAGTTAGCACAAGAGGCGAGGAGGAGGAAGGTAACGGAGGGCTTCGGGTTAGGGCTTGAGCAGGTTCTAGATTGATCACGTGTAGTGGGCTAAGGCTAAATTAAGGTTTGATACCCCTGAATTTGGTGGGGGAATAAATCACGGCGCCTAAATAGCCTAGTCTAATAGATGGTATGCCTAGGTGTCAGACGGCCCTGCTACCAAAAACCTCCCTGGATCAATTGGGATCCTACTCGGATTTCTCTCATTTCCTCTTTTCTTTGTTCAAAAGCATGTCTCCAGAGTGAAGAACAGCATGTATTTTTGTACGGAGTATTTAGACTTCAATAGGTAGAAATGTGTGAGAAAAAGAGGTAAAATCATGAATATACAATTCCTCAAAAACCTGCAGAGATCTTGCGGATGGGCAGATTTCACCTCAATCAGATTCATACTTCTTGGCATATCTTTTTCCTCCCATATTCTTTTTAGGTTTCATAATAGGCTAGTCTGACCTGAGAGAGTAGATTTGGGGAAT
>NW_001813982.1:4228818-4240403 GCF_000149585.1 Histoplasma mississippiense | reverse complement strand
CACCAAAACACGCTTCTCTTCCTCTATTGGTTCGGAACTGATCAGGTTGGAATACTCCTAGTTAACGGATTTTCGCGCATTTCCAAAAAAAAAAAAAAAAAAAAAAAAAAAGAATTTCGAGAAGTTGAGAATTGGCTCACTCTGATCGCTTTCAGGAAGCCCTCCGTAGCAATCTCAATGCCGATTACGTACTCAGAATTGGGGCCGTCGATGTCAAAATGGCGAATCTCTCCATCGGGAGCCTCTTGGGCCCCATCTTCATCATCATCGTTGGGAAACTCTCCCATATATCGTTTCGGTTCCCAGTAACGCCGAATGTATTCGGTCCTTAAGCCTAGCAAGCACTCCATAGGCCCGGAGCTTGTTATATCCTTTTTTACGTAGGCAGATATCCGAGTTAATTTTCGAAGCTCGTCGCCATGCAATGCCCACATGAGGAATTGGTGCGGAACCAGGTCAGTAGGTACACCACCATGGCCCATATCTCCGATTGAGCTGGGAGACAAAACTTGAATATCAGGGTGACTCCAAATAAATCGTCGTTGATCACCTCGCGGTTCAAATGGGGATGCGGCTGAACTCCAAAGGAGCCGCTGGCCGAAAGGGCGTTCGGATTCTGGAACAATCCTTGCATCGTGAATATAAAATTTGTTACCTACCAAGAGAATATAAGTAAATCGGGTGAGACTATATATGCAGAATGATGGAAAATAGAGTTGGGATCACGTCACTTTTAGTGGCCGGGCTCTCTAAGATTCCAAAACGAGAAATGATTCCATCCTGAATAAAGACACGGTTAGTCTTGATGAAATGATGTTTCCGTGTAATACTTTGACAAGGGGCGTTTACTTCTTCAGCTTGCCCAACTAGGCCAACAAGGTAGTGATCCTCGGAGACCATGAACGGCCTATGATTTCCTGCACAAGAGCCTATGGAAACATGTTTCCCGGACACAAAATTGACCTGGGAATCGCGTTAAGTCAGAAGGACCCAAAATAGCTGGCGATGCTTGTGTGATTATAACCTATCCATATTACGCTTACCTCGATACCTTTGACAGCTGTATAGGCATGGGCATCTAGAAGATCCATCACAGGCATGTATAGGACAAGCCCTGATATCCAATCAGAACTTTCAATGGATAAAACATGCTGATGAGCCCCCCCAGTTGCTGCGTCACGTCCAAAAGGCCGACGGCTTGTCCTAAAACTAACAGTCAAACCCATCAGGTAATCGTCACTACTCCAGAAGGTCTCCAACAAGGCGGACCGACCGTTGAATTCCTCCAGAGTATGTAACCACTGTTTGCTAATAGTTCTAACCTCCATGTCTGACTGTGGATATTTCACCATTGGTAACTGCACTATCTGGTTTTGTTGCAGTACCGAATTGAAGTCTTCATCAGTTGTGCTCTCCCGTTGGTGAAAAGACAAGAAATATTTTTCTGCAAGCTGCGCGCAAGCACACCAGATGCGTCTCCGGTTGGCGATACCCAAGAACGGCCCACGCATACCATATACCGGCATAGTCGCCTTGTTCAGCCAAAGGTAGAGGTTCTTATAGTCTAGATCAGTGACATTATCTTCCTCAACAAGCTTATGTAGCTCCCAGAACCAAGGCATTCCCCAGTACATAAGCTGTTTCCACAATGCGGGATGGCGAGTCGCTCTATAAACAGGCCACGATGCTGACATCAACGCCCGGGTTGAGTCTCCCGGAAGGAAGCTAAGAATGGAGTACAAAAGGTCGAATGGTAATTGGGCAAATAGGGAGGAGTCGTTTCACTTTATGCGCAAGCGACAAAGAAACCTCATGAGGAGGGAGACCTTTGAAAGCCTTTTCTTCTACTAACTTCCGAAGGGTCTCTTCGAAACCAGGGGTTGCCGGATGGGTGACAGAATACTGGAATGCACCTTTTCATCAATATATACCCTCTAACATTCCCCAAACAGGAAGAATGGCGTACCTCTTCTCCAGGAACACAATCCCAAAATTGCTCTACACCAGTAAGGTTTCCGTAATCGATTTCCAGATATCGTGAGTATTGTGGAGAAAGCCCAAGCATAACGTGGTAAAGAAGATCCTTATCAATTTGACCTATATCCGTAGAGCCTGTAAGAACCCGGACGAGAATTTCGAAGCAGCACCAATGAAACGGAAAAGCTGAAAGATCGCTGAATCCATAGCTGCAACAAGTTAGCAGAGTGTGAAAGTCACTAAAGCAGTAATATCTCTGACCAGGAGACACAATCTGTGTCCAGCGAATTGAGGTTTTGAGGAACATTTGGATCTGACAAGTTTATTAGCTTGATAGTGCTAAATGGAACTTCGGGAGAGCATCTGCATACCATCGCCTCGCGAAAATTCAACAGCGTCCTAGTTTGCACAAATTAAAAAACTTCATAAAGCAGGTTTGCAGAAGAATTCTAGAGCTTGGAAGGAGAAGACATACAAAATCAGAATACGTCCCCTCGCCCGAAATATAGGTCCTACGGTGGTTATTAGTAAAAAAGCACCGTCGGAATAGATACTTCAGGGAATGAGCTGCATACGCACTTGCTAGGTCCCATCGCTGTAGGATTGTACCCGAGCACATGTACCACCCGAAGCCATTTAGTACTCTCTTCGCTAACGATGTCTGGATCGTAGCCACTGTTGCCGTCCATTTCCCTTTGGATTTCCCAAGAGTCTTTATCTTCCTCCTCAGATACCAGCACATTCTCACTTTGTGTATATTGTGCCGCCTTTTCATTTCCCAATTGTTCACCAACCATAGCCAGGCCGCTGCGTTCACTCTGAGCCTGGAGCTCCTGAATTTTCCTTGCGATTAATCGCTGGCGCACTTGGCGCTGTTCTTTTGACTTGCCTCCAATCTCAACTTCGTATAAGGTGCCGCAGCACAATGCACAATATATGTCGAAAGATCCCATTTTGCCAAGTGAAATGCTTACTTTTTTGGACGAAGGATGTATCAGGACAGGCGAATAGTTCAAAAATGGTCACCAACAGATTTGAAAGATACTTAAAAGTTGAAAAAAAAAAGCAGGTATCAAGAAAAGAAACTCCTCAGATGTACAGATTACTGTTTCTCTAATCGCGGCAAGGGAAACATGGCAGCAGTCCGACAAACCGTTTCTTGAACTGAGGCCGACAGACTAAACAAACATCAGCCACTTCAGATAGTTAAATATCATTAAGCGATCAGGCATCAAACCCCACTATCGCATTTTTGTCCAATGAAACATCAACGACAATTGCCCGCAAAATGTACGGAGTAGCCAGGCTTGAATAACTAGTGGTTGGTGTTCGCCCCGTCCGTGGCCGAGACTCCATGCTTCTTTATTCGCCATCGATAGTGGTCCTGGGAAGTGGGCTTGAGTGGACATCAGCTGGAGATATGGAAATTCCTACCGTTTAAATAGCGGCAGAAACAAAGAGTAAGTATTTGAATGAAAAAGAAGTCGCTGTTTACTTCAATTATGCTTGGTTAAAAAATCGGTCGACCATGGAAGACAGCTATTCCGGAGGGCACCAGGCTCGGTCACCTAGTGGCATCAGATGGCCAAGGCTGTTTACCATTTGACACCAAAACTAAGCAGTGTCAAGAATTGAGAAAAAATCACTATCTTTGGATCTGAGATATCTTAGACAGCTGGTAGAGGTTGTGTCAATAATGTGGAATGCCCACTCACTTGTGTCACGCAAGAAGAAGGTGAAGGTTGAACAAGAAGTCAAGATGAGCACATTAGCGTTGAGAACAGAGCAGCCTGAAGAGCAAGTGGTCAAGATGCTATAGAAACATATATATCTACCCTCCAATAGTAGTGACCCCAAATCGGGTCATCATCAGCTCTTTTCACCCCTCCCCATGGAATTCTTCCTTGTAGTATTCCAACTACAAAACTCACATGAAATTCTTAAATCTGTGTCATCAGAAAGCAAATGGGCAAGCAGAGATGTATCATGTATGGCTGAGCCATTCCAGCTTTTTGAGCATGTTCCCTCCCATCCTTGGGCTAGATAGAAAAGCAAGTTTAAGCAACTGTATGCAACATTGAAGTAATTGTACAGAAATTGCAGCACAGAAATATTATTTTTGCAGCAGTCCTACATTCATACCAACTGAGGGAAAATTCTAGATGATGACATCAAAACTGATCCTGCAGCTGCACCCCCAACCTCTCACTTCCTCCTCTCTCTTCCACCATCCCCCTCATCCCCACCCTCTGCCAACTCCTCCCAATACTGCCTCCGGTATTCATTAATTACCAGCACCCATTTCGGGCGCAGAGGCAGCGGCAAATACTGGAACCATGCAGGGACAATTCCCATGAACCCCCTGAAGTTCCAGTGAAGGAGGGTGCAAAAAAGCGGCGACAGGGTGATGAGCAAAAACATACAACAACCGGGATTCGTTGGTGGTCACCCACCCAACTACTAACCGGCCGGCGAGCGGCTTAAGTATGGCTGAGCGGACGGGAAGCCCTGCTTTCCACTCCCTATGGTCGTATGTGATAGACGATGAAAGATGCTAAATAATAAACGCAGATCTGCAGTCGTTTGCTAGGCTGGTGATTTCGTATTTGACCATACCTCGGGTGTTGGTCGCAGCAGACGATCGAACCCCATCCAGGGGGTGTTGATGGGACTTTCCCCTGTATACAGTAGAACGTCATAGAGGAACCCGCCTAGCGTGCATCCAACGAATGGTGCAACAATTGGAACCTGGAGAATAAAAGATTAGCACTGGCAGAGCCAAACAGATTCCTGACAACAGCACTAGCAGGTGCAAAAGAGGATAGCCATACCCAAAAGTAATAATTCCCAGCAGACCATACCTCAGGGCCATATCCTACTATATATGACAGCAACCGTGGTGAAAAATCTCGCGCAAGATTGATCGCATATCCCGTCTCCCAACCAAAGCAGGCACCTATGCCAAAGAAAACGAAGAACAAGCCCAATGGGGTGAGATTGCCAGCCCCAAATGTATTGTTGTCGAGCAAAGCAAAGATGCAGAACATAAGGATCGCACTGGCGATAAGCTCAGAAAAAAACTGGCCTGTTTTGTGCAGGAAATCGACCGGATATGTACAGAAGATGCCCGCGGTGGACGTTTCGAGGCCCACAGTACGGATACCAACGCCTCCTTCGAAACATCAATAGCGGATCTATAGTTCCCATAGACGATCCCAGCGGCAAGGAATCCACCCAACATCTGAGCGATCACATACACGGGGAATTTCCTCCATGGGAATTTGCGAAATATGCAGTTGGCGAGAGTAACGGCCGGGTTTAGGTGGGCCCCTGATATACCTGAGCAGTAGACCCCGAGCATCACACCAAGACTGTCAATTATGTCAGCTGTCAGCTGAACTGATGCTGGATCCAGGATCTTTTCATGACAGCATTTTTCTCTTTATCCCAGGTAGCTCAAGGAGGAGTTGAGACAAAAGCGTAAGAAGGTAACTCACCCCCAACCCCAATTGATCGACTGGTAATCTCCTTTCTTTCTATCACTTAGAATGACCTGAGCCACAGAGCCATCTCCGAAAAGAACAAGAATAAAGACACCAACGAATTCAGCGAACGGTTCTCGTAGCTTATATCGAATCCGAGACCAGAGAGGCTGTTGCGCCTGCATTTTAGCAGCGTGGGCCTGTGCACCCAGAATTTACGTATGGAAGAAGGCGTTAGGGATGGCCTCGCCGCACGGAGTAGCGGCTGGGGAAAGCTTTGGGGGCACGGATGCAATTGGGATACCCCGCAGATGGACTTTGTTATGGGGTTGGTACACGGACCAAAGGAACAGAGTACCGCAATTGATGCCGGTAAATGTGGAGTGAGTTTTGCCTGTCTGTTCCCGTTCGCCACGAGTCGGCATAGGGTACTTATAGTTAGTCCAACGCGCACGATTGCCACTCTGGAACATGGTTGCCCTCGAATAACGCGAACGAACTGAACAGGAAGCCCTGGAGGTTATTCAAGTCACCGTTTGATCCGGGTAAACCGTACCGACCAGCCCCGTGGCACAGCGGCTGTTACAACACGGCCATAGCACAAGGATATCTTCTGTCCTACAAAGTCCCCCATCTGGTTGGTAATTCCTAGGTAAGAGAGCCAGCTATCTCCTCCCAGAAGCGGCCATAAATAAGAACCCCCGGTGCCTCCGGGGGTTTGAACTGCGCGCTGTCGGTCATGATAACCCGAGAGTACGGGGACGCTACTAGTAACACGGATGTCTGCAAGCCCATTAGTAGTTCCAGTAGCGTGCTGCTCAAGCAGCGTGCAGATACGCTTTGTGAGGTGATTGTAGCATCTGTTTGTCGAGCATCGGTTTGTACTTGTAGCACCCGTTTTGTCGAGCATCAGTTTCTACTAGTAACTACCATCCGTTTGTCGAGCATCGGTTTGTCGATAAATTTATTTCTACCAGTAACGTGACTCACCACCCAACTCATCCACCCAATGAACTCCAAAAAGCACTCTATAGAGCCGTTAATTTTCAACTGTAGCACAACAATGCAATAAGATAAATATTATTTATTAAAGATTAAAACTATGTAGAATACACTATATAAATATATATGATTAATTCAGAGAACGATTGCTTGGCCTAATAATCCGCCCAGAATGGTGAAACTTGTGGTTTTGAAACAGTTGAATCGGATCGCGGTGGAGAAGATGTCAGAGAAGGAATATCATTTGATTCCACTGGGGGGGGCCTGCGTGCGGCATTTATTACTGCTTTTAAAAGGTTTTGTATAGAGTTTTTATGATGTTTTGAGCCTACTGTTGATCTTCTTGTAGACCTCTTTGAGGCCTCCATGAGCACCTGCTTTGTCAACTGTGCTTCATGATGTTTAGCAGCACATTCTTCCTTCTCTTTTTGCAGTTGAAGTTTCCATTCATCTCATTGTTGCTTTTCTATAAGACATTTAGCTGCAGTTGCAGCTTTGACCTTCTCACAGCATTGAGCAGTTTCTAAACATTCCTTCTCATATTGTTTCTTTCACTTCATAAGCTCTATCTGTTTTTATTTATAAAAAATTGCTCATTGAAGCTTTATATCCTCCTTGTATGTGTGGTCATTGATTTTTGCATTTTCACTAGCATCTGCTTGCTCCCTCACGGCTTGCACTTTAATGGGAGAAAAAAATTGAGCAAGTGAGGGATTTAATAAATTAAACAATTCCATATATTTACTCTGTTTGCATCACTTTCTCTCATTATTTAAAGCAGTCTGAAGATTCTTATTCTCTATTAAGAGAATCTCTCTGTTCAAAGCAATATTCTTCTCAGTGCAGAGAATTTTTTTTAATATCAACTGAAAGTCAATGATGATGTTAATTTGTCTGCTTTATCAAACTTTGTAAAGTTTGTATAAATGTAAATGTACACTGCTGAAACGGTTCAAAGAATGTAAATAAATGGGATTGAATCTTTTTAAAAATGTGAGCAGAATTTATAAAATGTATGTCAGTGTCATGAAAATAGATTTAATATTTTTTGCAGATATAGAGGTTTTCTACATAGCATAAAATAATCATCAAAAATCTTGCTTCGTAGTTTGAATAAAATCATAGTCAGAATGTGTATAGAAATCTAGTTGATCTGAATATATTTTTACAAATGAGTCAAATATTTCAATATTTAGTGGCTGTAAACAGTGTGTAGAATGAGGAAGAAGAATAGTGTAATACATACAATGAAGATATTTATATCAGAAAATAGATATATAATGATAGAAAAGCATGGAACAATCAATTGTAATAAATATAGTATGATGATAACATTGTCTATATAATGCTTGCTAGTATCTGTAGATAGAGAAGATCAGTGATTAACTTTGAATAATAGAGATTGCTATCTTTTAAATATCTTTTATGGGTACTTCACACTACTCTTATAATTATTTTTATAACTTATCTTTTATAATTCTAATTACTCATAACTTTATCTGAATGATCTATTGCTATACACATCTACAATAAACCTACAACATTGATTAAAACATGTAGGATGATTTCAACATGTATAAGATCTTTAGAAAATCAATCTAAATCCTCTATCACTTTCAACAATCATAATGTGTGATTGCAGCAGTTGAATGATCAAATTCATAAATAAGAACAACAGTTAACTATTCTGTGTATGCAACAACATTTTAATAAATGGAAAATGCAGATTCATGGAGATATTCTCATTGAAATTCAATCAATTCAAAACATCACTGCAGAACTGCTGCAAAATCTACTTATAAATAATATGAATAATGATAATGAAATATCATCAAGATTGAAAGTAAAGAACTATTATTAAGAAAAAAAATATGTTAGAATTTAAAAATTATAAAGATCACATGTTAACTCTTTTTACACATCATTGTTGATATTATTGAAAAAAGAATGCAAGATAAATGATGTCAAACTTTACTTTAATACTCATGTGAAGTAGAAGTAGTTGAATTTTATATCATCATATAAAAAATATGAAATAGCAATATCATTAACATTTAATGATATATTATCACATCTAGAGATGCAAATTAACAACCTGCAGAACCAATATTAATTGATAAATTAAAGATTTCAAAATATTAAACAATAAAAGTAGCAATCAATATGTGATTTTTCTAAATATCTTGAAAACTGAGAGTATTATTTATCTTTATATAATGAAGAACAGAGAATGGATAATCTGTGTAGTAAAATATTGAAAATGCTACACACTGAACTCAATTGTCAAAATCAAAAATCTCAAAATTATGAAGAGTTGCTTTGAACTCTACAAATTCTTGAGAAAAATATATAAAAATAATAATATATCATTTATAAAACCAGATATGTGATATTTATAAAGAATCAACATCATTTTAATAAATCCAATAACTGCTGAAATAAAAGAAAACAAGGGAAGCAGATGAATTCAACTGAATAAATTAAGAAAAATAAACATAATTAAATGAAAAAGTGCTCTCATTGCTATAAGAAAAATCATATTGTAAATGATTGTTGAATGTTACATTTTGAAAAGCATGATCAAATTTGATAAGTAAAAAATCAACAATTTCAATTGTAGAAGCAGCTGCTGCATTGAAAATACAGACAATTAAATTGTGAAATAAATAGTTATTGATAATAAATACATGAATGTTGACAGAAGCAAAATGGTTGATGATGTGAATATTAATAAACTCTGATACAGATGCAAACTTCATATTTCATATCTAAGCATTGAAATATTTCTTGAAATCAGAGAATAAACTGAAAGTAGTGAAAGTAATTGATAATTATAAAATTAAATCATATGAACAATGAAAAGCTGTGATAAAGATTATCAATGATAAATATGTTATTCAGAAAGAATTCCACCATTTCAAAAAAATCAATATTAATGAATATGATATAATTTTAAACATACTGTGATTGCAAGCTGTGAATTTTGATATTGATTGAGTGTGAAGATGATGAATCTATAGCAAAGCATCAAATATTAATCACATATATTTAGATACTATTAAGGAATTTGCAACTTTAATGAATAACAGCAACATCATATTCACTATCTTTTCACTACAAATTGCACACATAGTGACTGAGTCAAATATTCTGAATGATTATAAGAATTATCTTAATGTATTTCAAGAAAATATATCTGACATGGAGCATACACTTCATGATCATATTATAAATCTTAAATCTGATAAAAAATCATCATACTGATTGGTATATAATGTACCAACTTAAGAACTCTCTGTTCTCTGAGAATATATCAAAAAGATATTAGAAAAGAATTGAATACACTCATTCAAAAGCTCAGTCAATGTCTCAATATTATTTACACCGAAGAAGAATGGAATCTTGCACCTCTGTGTAGATTATCAAAAATTAAATGAAATAACAGTCAAGAATCAGTATTCACTGCCTTTGATAAATGAAATACTTGATAGATTAGCAGGTGTTAAAATATATACACAATTAAATCTTAAAGACATGTATCATAAAATTTGTATATGAGTGAGAAATGAATGGAAAACAGTATTTCAAATATGATATGAGTATTTTGAATATCTGATCTTATTTTTTGAGCTAATCAATACCTTTGTAACTTTTCAATTTTATATTAACAAAGCTCTTAGTGATCTTTTGAATGTATATTGTATGACTTATCTAGATGATATCATAATTTATTTGAACATGTTTGACAAACTCATTGTCCATATTAAGAATGTGCTAGAATGATTAAGATGATGAAGACTATATGTCAAACTTAGTAAGTATATATTTAATGCAACAGAAATTGGATTTGTGAGTTTTATGATTATCATATAAAGCATTACTGTTGAAAAACACTGTGTTGATATGATTTTAGATTGATCAAAAATGCAAATGAGAAATGAGTTGCGAATATTTTTAAAATTCATCAACTTTTATCAGCAATTCATATATAAGTTTTTGATAATAACAGCATCTCTGATTGAATTGTTAAACGATTATGAAGTAAAAAAAGGAAAGAACAATACATCTGTTCAATTAAATGAAAACTGCAAGTATGCAATCTTGCAGTTAAAAGAATGCTTTATAAAAATACTGTTGTTAATTCACTTTGATTTATAGTGAAAACTCTGTATAGAAACACACATTAATAAATGATGATCACTGACACTCAATTGCATTTTGATTTAGAAAATTTACAAAAGCAGAAAGATATTATCAAATATATAATTTAAAAATATTATTGATTGTAAAAGCTTTTAGATAATAATGTCATTATCTATACAATAACAAACACTCAATAATTGTTCTATCTGATCATGTCAACCTTCAACACTTCATGATGATAAAGCAGTTAAATGAATGTCGGATTCACTGAATGGAAATGCTCTCAGTGTTTAATTTTGAAATTGAGCATCATTCTGAGAAAAATAATTCTACAAATGTATCAAGTCATTGCTCAGATTTTATAAAATATACAACTTTTTTGATGAGGCTCTGTGCAAAAAAAGCTGCATAAGAGGATTTTTAAAGCATTAAAAATAAAAGAAAATATAAAGTTAGATCAGTATATCAAAATGATGTGAAAAAATCTGCAAATTAAAGAAAATTATAGGGTGAAAAAGCTCATAGTCATCAATGACAACAACTTTGACAAAATAAAAAACACATTTACAGATGAGAATGAAATTATCAGTGTTACAGAGTTAAATTTAAAAACTCTAATATTATATAAATTTTAATTGTTAAAGTATTTAAATCTGTGAACATTATTAATGATTAAGATTCATTGATAAATAGTAAATTCTGATCAACATTATATTACTTACTTCATGTTTGATGAAAATTATCAACAGCCTTCCATCTACAGACTGACAATCAAACAGAATGATTGAATCAGATGATTAAATATTATCTTCACATATATTGCAGCTATTAACAAAATAACTGAATAGAATGAATTTCTTTAATACAATGAGTATATAACAATATTTTTCACACAGTGATCAGAATGACATCATCTGAAGTGATGATCAGTCAACTAATGAAACTCTATAAATATAGAATCTTCAAACACTGACATCTCAA
>NW_001813982.1:4227730-4228524 GCF_000149585.1 Histoplasma mississippiense | reverse complement strand
TCAAAATTCATTTTATATTCCATGTTTTTCTTCTTGAACTGTATCACACGCGCGATAAACAAATCCCACAAGCGGAATCAATAATCATAAATATGTAAGAGGAATGGAAAGTTGAAGCTATATTAAACAAATATCAGTACTGTGATCAAACATAATATCTTATTAAATGAAAGAGCTGTATAAATGTAGATAACTCCTGGAAATCTAAGGAAAATTTAATGAACAATCAGAAATACTTGAAACAGTTTAATAAAATTTATCAAAAATCAGCTAGTAAATGAAAATGAAAAAAGCAACAGTAACTGCTAAATATACTTATTTCATTTAAAGAACAGATTCTCCTCAATTCGATCAGTATCATTTAAAAAATTGTCATCAAAACAGATCTGCTTAGTAGCTCAGATTTGCTCAATTGATGAAGCACAACATTTCAACAATAATTTGAAAGCTGCGATCAGCGATGTAATCACTGAGATCTCATTGAAAAGTAGCATTTTATGAAATTCATTGATTAAAAATTGATCAATTTCTTAAAAATGCTCAGATATCTATAATCTATTAGTATTCACAACAATATTAATTTAAAAAAACTTACAGCAGCACAACTTCTACTGAATATATAACAGACATGACAGCATATACACTCATCATTCACAAAGCAAGAATATATTGAATGGTTTTGCAATCTTTTCAGACAATCCAAGTAAATGCTTATAATGACAAATAGCATATCACTTTTCATAAATTTCAAATCAATAATAGAAACAACTGATTCTGATATTCTGTTATAATCT
>NW_001813982.1:4220643-4226590 GCF_000149585.1 Histoplasma mississippiense | reverse complement strand
TTCCAATAGAAATCAGCAAAAAGCTCATGAAATTGCATGTGAAAAGAAGCAAAACAACTGCAATTACAAAATAAAGAATCGTTTAAAATAGTAGCTATTATCTGCCTGCTTTCTCTTTTAATTCAAAGTATGAAGATAGACACTCTTGATCTTTACTTTAGTTGACCTTTGAACTGCTGCATTAAGATAACGCGATTGATTCTGAATTCCTTTGCAACCTCAGCATATTTAGAAATCAATTGTTGATTCAATTGAGCGATCGCTTGCTCTATAATCACTTCGTTGGGTGGCATGGTGGGTGGTTGAAGTTGAAGAGTTGCAGGGATTCATGGAAAAAATAGGAGTTCATTGGGTGGTGAGTCACGTTAGTCCAGACCCGGAGCCGATCAGGCCCCACGCAAATGCTGAGAGAAACGGATTGAGGACGAATTCCCCCCTCCCGATGTTACATTGTACGACGCCGAAAACATGTATATTATCGAGTGGGATTCCGAGAGATTCTTGTTTCTGAGGTTAAAATATGCGTTAACAGGGGCAAGGTTTAGGTTCGGGGCTAATGCGATGGTGGCTGGCAGTTGCTTAGTTTAACCTTCTGCTGCGTAAATCAGATCCCACATGCTTGAACTAAGTTGATTCTTTCGACAACCCCCGCCAAAAGCCAATCTGCCCCAATCACTTTTGTATGAACGGCCTGGTATGAGGAAGAACATCTGATGTTGATGCAGGTCGTACAAGTAGCTGTTGCGCGTCATCCATTATATAGAGAGATCTCCCAGTTCGTTCCCACATAGACATTTCCCCCCTCGTACTAGCACCGAGATAACCCGAGATAACCGCTACCACTACCTCACTCACAGCAAACGCACGCCTTTTAAAACAATACTGCTTCCGGCTGGCCGCTGAGCATGGGCAGCATCGGTCAGACTTTCTTGGGTTCCATCGACCAAGGGACGACAAGCTCGAGATTCCTCATATTCAGCGCGGCTGGAGACGTTGTTGCATCGCACCAGCTCGAATTCCGGCAAATATATCCTCAGCCTGGGTCAGTATACATGGCCACATATATTGATATCTGAATCACACGAAAATGACTATTGCTATATCTATTCTACCTTGAAAGGGAAATGAGACTGATGAGAAATTTCACAGCTGGCATGAACACGACCCCTTGGAAATAGTATCATCCGTTGAAAAATGCATCGATGGCGCCGTTGCTTCATTTGAGAGCCAGGGCCACAGTATAAAGACTATCAAGGCCATCGGCATTACAAACCAGCGAGAAACAACTGTGGTATGGGACAAAGACACAGGGGGAGCCGCTCTACAACGCGATCGTATGGACAGACACGCGCACGCAGGCACTTGTTCGCAAATTGAAGAAACGCCTTGGGGAAAATGACCTGCAAGCCCTTTGTGGACTTCCCTTGTCAACTTACCCATCAGTTGGAAAACTGCTGTGGATCATCGAAAATGTACCAAAGGCCAAAGAAGCATATGAAAAGGGAACCTTCGCCTTTGGGGACCACTGATACATGGCTCATATATAAGCTCAACGGCGGAACGAAGAAAAATGTCTATGTCACCGATCCTACAAATGCTTCAAGGACAATGTTTATGAACATCACAACACTCCAATATGATGAGCAGCTCATTGAGTTCTTCCGCATAGATCGCGAGAAAGTTCCATTTTGCCAAAATAATCCATTCATCAGACCCAGAAGGATACGGCTCCCTAGCTTCCACGGTCCTAAAAGGCTTCCGTATCACAGGCTGTCTGGGGGATCAATCTGCCGCACTTGTTGGCCAAAAGGCATTCACTCCTGGCCTGGCGAAAAATACATATGGCACAGGTTGCTTCCTGCTATACAACATAGGGGAAACCCCTGTTATATCCAAACACGGCCTCCTCACCACCGTCGCTTTCGACTTCAATGGGAAAGTTATGTATGCGCTTGAAGGGAGTATTGCCGTTGGCGGATCCAGCGTTAAATTCTTAGTAAACAATTTTGGCTTCATAGATAAATCCAGTGATATAAGCGCTCTGGCCGAGACAGTGGAGGACAATGGTGGCCTGGTGTTTGTAACCGCCTTTAGCGGCTTGTTTGCCCCCTACTGGATAGATGACGCGCGTGGGACAATGTTTGGAATTACTACGTTCACAAATCGCGGACATGTTGCACGTGCGACGCTTGAGGCGACCTGTTTCCAAACTAAAGCTATTCTCGACGCCATGGAGAAGGACAGCGGGCATAAATTGACAGAATTGGCGGTCGACGGAGGCATGTGTAATAGTGATTTGACGATGCAGGTAAGTAATATGAGTTGTTTCCTCTTCCCCTTGATATGCTTAGGCCACGCAGCAAATAACAAGCGATATATCTGTAAAACATTAGACACAATCCGATATCATATCTATTCCGGTACATCGACCAGCAATGCGCGAAACCACAGCGCTGGGGGCTGCGATTGCTGCAGGATTGGCTGTTGGCGTCTGGCAAGGGATCGAAGATTTAAAGACCGTAAACACAGACGGCTGCACCGTGTTCACGCCCGCTATTACCAAGGAAGAAGCTGCTAGCAAGTTCTCAAGATGGGAGAAGGCTGTGCAGATGTGCAAAGGTTGGGCTAATTGAGGGTTGTCATGTATTCTATTGGCAAGTTTTTGTTGGGTTTTTGACCAGTCGTAGCCCGAGATACCACAACGCCAAGTTTCCTATTTGGCTGTCACTCTCTCGCAACTTGACTGTCTATCAGCATCTATCTTCGTCACACTTCTCGCTAATAACAACGAAACGTAGTTAAAATAACCCCCAGCAGGAAACCGAAAAAAAAAAAAAAAAAAAAAAAAAAAAAAAAAAAAGAGGATTGGCAAGCCACCTAGAAGTCATGATACTTATGCGCATGTAAAAGTACGGTGGAGGGGCCCAATACTTCTCCAGTAGTTCTGGTACAACACGTGCAGTGCGCATAAGTTCACCAGTAGCCCCCTGCCAATGTGTGGTGAGAGAGACTTCTTGAGTTCTGTCGATCCACCTTGTTCCCAAATAAAACCGCCCACATCCACAGAAAAATCAATATCGTGCATCGCAGTTGTCTGGAAAAAGTTTTCAACGCGAGGTAGATGAACGTACATACATATTTGGATTAAAAATTTGCGCTCCATCCTTTCTATAGTAATTAGAATAAGCTGTCGTCATCAGCAGCAGCAGCGAATAATCCAGAAATCCCCACCAAAAAGTGAGCCGATTGGCTCGAAATATTTGTCTGTGCTCTTGATTGGATTTGCGGTTCGTGCTGGCACCTTGAGCTGAAATGCCGCTCTCAAACATGCCGTTGATCCTCGGGGTCACCAAGCCCGAACGTCGAACCAATGGCAAGAAGTGTGGAAGGTGAGTGGGTGGGTGTGTATCAGGTCAGTATCGCAAAGGGAACTTCCCCAGTCCGATCGAATACTCATCTTCCCGTCTGAGAACAAACATAATTTAGCGTCTTCAACTCTCCGCGACTATTAAACTAATTGAGGGGCCTGCTCTGGCACGACTTAGTCAATAATAATGACATGGCCCTGGGAACATGACAGAAACATAAGTACGAGGAAAAAATGCGCAGCTCTAGGTGAGGAGAGATAGGCTCGGAAGGTTGTGCGCGAACTGTGCCCATAGAATTAATGTACCAGCATACAGAAAGCATGCGTGATGACGGCATCCCATTATTCTAATCCTGTGGAGGCTGGAAGGCGAGCCAGTCGGGGTCTGTACGCGAATATGTGAAGTTTGTTGATACGAAATGGGTTTTCGGCCTTACCCAGCTTTCAAGGTCATTAGTTTCCAATTGCTTTGAGCCAGCACTAGTTGTTGTAAGTGGAGGGTGGTGGTTTACAACGACCACGGATGGCCGCGGATAGTTGAAGAAGTCGAAGACTTCGTAATATTCAAGTTCATTTGATGCGGGGACTTTTACGGACGGTAGTTGGAGGGCTGAGGCGGATCTTTGGGCTAGGAGAATGCTGAGGTCGTATGCGTTTCTGTGAAGAAGAATTAGTTGTGACCTAACATATACTTGGTGAATTCGCGGATGAATTGAAGCTCACCGCCGCATATCCCTGAGAGATTTTGGTCCCGACGATTGGGGAGAATGTGATGATGAGGATGTAGGTGAAGTCAGAGCCACACGCTTGGCTTCTTGATACTCTTGTAGTATGCGCTCTAGAATCTGGGAGTATCTCTTGGCGACTCCCCAAAACTGTCCCATTTTCTCCAGTGTTGATAGGAAAAACCAGATGTTGGGATTAATATCAGTATTCATGACTGAGGCATCAACCAACAACACCCTCGCCGAAACCCACAGCGAGAAGGCAAAATGAGGCCCAAGAAGGTCCAACATCCCCGTATTAACAACGTCTTGGACGATCTCACGTAAACTCTCAACCGCGGCAATACAGCGTTGCATCGCACTATACGACGGGGCGAAGATTTGTGAGCGTACTATTGGATAGGCAGCGCAAGAATGCAGTCGCAAGACGGAAACCACAAAGGCTGCATGGAGCATGATCCAATTAGATATCCTACTAGTGGGGCTTGAATGGCAGAGTTGAGAAATCCGACTGTAACCGTCTGGTAGACTGTAAAGCCACCTATCAAGCTCGCGGTCTAGTCCGCGATACGTAGCTTGCCATTTCTCGAAGTCCACCAGTGAGACAATATCAATGGGGTTGCGCAGGAATTTGTGGATACGACTTAAGATTCGTAGAACCTCACAGTGATAGGAGAAGCTACCCAGATTCTCGGCGTGGTTCACTGTAATCTCTGGTCTTCCGGGTCCAAAAAACCGTCTAGTTTCAACCGCTTGGTTTTTTGAAAATAAATCGTATCTGCAAGGTAACGGCCGATCTGTTTGCTGTTCATCAAGCGTAAAATCAGAGCCGGCTTCGACACATGCATATCGATCCAAGATGTATGTCATCCAAAACAACCGTCTGCGCCCTTCATTTTCAATCCAAGAAGTTGGTTGAGGCAGGGCAAACTCTTGCAGAGTGCCTACCGATTGATAGCTAGGAGGCCCAAGAGTCACTCCCCTCTCCGTCCCAAGCCCGAGCTGTATAACATTCCTCACTATCATGCTTAGCAGTGTCCAGCTCTGTGGCCCGTACGATTTGCCAAGTACATCCAACGCGAGGATCATAAGAGCCTGTAGCGCATCAATGTTAGTATTCTCGAAGGCATAGAGTAAAATCTTCTGTTTCGAGATAGTATCGTATTGTTCGCGCCATCGTGATGTTAAGCTATGATCCCTGTAAAACCGTAGTGTTGTCCGGACAATAGCATGCAGAAGGACACGGCCAGCCTCATCTGGCACGGAAGATCCAAAAAGTCTGTCGAGCGTCGCCTTTCGGTCAAGAATGGGACACCATGGATTGACGTGCTTGAAATATAAGTCAACAATCGTATACAGTGTACCTTGCGGCGGCAAATCTAGCTCAAAAATGGATTCATGTAATCCGGAAATGGTTAAGCCAACAGCACCAGAAGATTCCTGGTTGCCCGTGCCCTCCAGAGTATTCACTTTTGTCAGAGATTGCACGGAAATTGCTCCAGGCGGCTGCGCTCTCTCATATTCTACTCCATCCACATGCCGATTCTCAACACTGGATGACGCCTCCTCTGACGAAATGTCAACTGGAGTCGATCGACGGAGCTCAGAATCAGGGGGTGAATTTCCGAGTTGTTGGCAGCTGAGGCTGTGGAGGTGGTCGTGAATCTCGCTCAGATTTCATGCTCAACAATGTGGAGCTCTAGACGTCGTCCTAGCAACTGCAACATGGGCTTCGAGTCTGTTGATCTTCTGCTCGAGCTCGCGGTCCGTATCCGGATCGAAACCCAGGTCGTTGTCTCTCTCTGTAGACACAGACGCGGCTATTGCGGGTTCATCAGCCGCAGCTGGGCTCTGC
>NW_001813982.1:4206763-4220164 GCF_000149585.1 Histoplasma mississippiense | reverse complement strand
GCCGGAGAGGGGACCTTCCTCAAAACGGGACCTGCTCGGAGAGAGTCCGTAAACGCTATTGCCGAAGTGATTTTTTGTGTTTTATTGGCCTGCTCCCACATGAAGCATCCATGGATGTATATATTCATATCATCATCATCCCTCCGCAGCACCACCCCAAAAAGTTCAAATTGACTATGCAATTTCAGCCAAATTTCAGCCAAAAAATTGAAATATCCCATCGCCAATTTCACATTATTTCCGGCACTTCAACTACCCAGATTCACTCTCCGCATCATCCCAAGCTAGCATTCAAAACCTTTAAATATTCAAAATCTAGCATACCTAACACAAACGTATGGAGAAAGACCCATTAGTTCGAGAGACCGAAGAGAACAAAATGTTAAAACAGGAAACCAATGTTCTATACACAAGATCAGACAATAAATATTCAATGTACATGTATATCTACCAAAAAACCGCGAATAAGGCCAAAACCAAGAGAAATAAACATTTTGAAATCGTTAAGAAAACAAACGTGAATTCCGTTCAAATCAAGCAGATTTTCTACCCCGTCTCATGGTCCCAACCATTCTCTTCACAGTTTTACTAATCTTAGACTGTTTTCCAGGGTTGTTCATCGTATATCTCCTCTGCGTCACGGGCACTCCAGCTTTTGTCTTCGAAGTTAAACTCCGAGAAGACAAGGATGTGGTTTCCTTCGCGTCGTCTTCTTTTTTATGATTCATTTTCCCTGCTTCCAGGAACCGTCTCATAGCAGCTGGGGTCCTACTTGCGGCGCGTGCAGCAGAAATGGAGTTCAGCTTTTTGGAAGGTCGGTTGAGCTTCGTGTTGCCTTGCGGCTGCGTCTGGGATGGGGTCTTCGCCGCAGATCTCTGAGTCTTCTGTTTTGCAGGGATTGTTCTCGATATTGTGGCGCGGGGTCTGACTGTAGATTTCTTAGTTGGAACTGAATTGGCTTTGATAGTAGTAATAGTAGAGGTTTTGGTCTTGGGATTTGGTTTCGCTTTCGCCCTTTTGTTTGAATTAGTGGCTGGTCGGGTGCTGGCTACAGCTTTCTTGATGCTAGGCTTGAGTGCTTTCGATGCTGGCTTGAGAATCTTTTTTCTTTTGTTGAGGTGCGACGTGGAGGATTCGTCGAGGACTTTCTCCCGTTTCCGCTTCTTGCCCACTGCCGAAATTTTCCTTGGCTCTTGAGACAGATTTGAATTTGTCTGCTTCTCGCTGCGCGGCCTATTAGAGTCTTTAGACTTGGGGCCCAACACGCCACGACATGTCGGCACTCCACAGCGGCATTGCTGTACGTTTTTTTGAGAATAGGGACTGGAAAAAGGGTATGGCAGTTAGTGACCAATCAAACCTGGCAAAGGTAAGGAGCAAATACTTACTCGAAGTTGTAATCGTAGGTGAGCTCTTCTCCAGTCATGATCCCATTTTCACCAGCGAATAGGGCCATGCGCGGTTTTCCGGCAACTGTCCACTTTTCCATCCTACAGTTCGGCTCGCAGGAATGATTAACGAACCGGGCAATGGAACCCCGGGTGGCATCGATGATCATGTTCTGATCAAAATACATAAGATAATAACACTAAACGAATTCACAAGTCAATACACAATAGATATACTTCCCTTGATTGCAAACAGGTATAGAGACAAACCTCATTATCCTTATACACAGTCCTCATGCGCCTCTCACACTCCTCCTGAGTGATAATCTCACCGGTGTACTCCACAATTATCTGGTTAGGCGCAAAAGTCCGATTGCTGCGTACCCCATATCCACGGTCCGCTGTTTTGATTACCTCAACGCCAATGTTATACCTGCCACCCATCTTGATGCGCTGGCGCAGCCCTTCGAAACTTCGATTGCCACACAGTTCAGCGCCCAGTTTACAGTTGTTGTCATCACATTCGTAGAACATGTACCGATTCTGGCAGTTCTCATCACAACCTAACTCAGGAGTACACATGCATGTAGAACGCTCTCTGAGTTTGATCGCTTTCCATATGCAAGCCGCATCGCCGACGAATACATCTAGTTACCCACGATTAGTACCAATACAGAGGATGGGGGAAAATAATGAAGATGTGACACACTTTTATTAGTCTTCCGCCACTCATCCGGTTTCGGCTGGCCAGGGGGTAGTGGTGAGAATATATCAAAAGGCAACTTGAAATCTCTGCCATCCTCAATCAGCCTCTCTCCCGCAAACATCGGCAATGGGAAAGCCTTCTTCCTGTCCTCTGCATTCTGTTTTCCAAATTTAAGCCGGTTCTTCTCCTCTGTAAGCCTGGGATCAAAGTAACGATCCTGCCCCGCATATAGACCATGCGAAAGCCACTTCTTTTGCGTTGTCCGCTTGGGCGGCCGCGTATCGTCAATGGCACTGGTATCGGATGACTTTTTGGGGACCACAGCATCACCCTCAGACACGCGTCGTTTCTTCAAAACCGGGCCATCAGCTGTAGATGGAGGCCTAGTTGAGGGAGCAGCCTTCTCGCATACGACATCCCTCGGGCGTAGACTGGCCCGTCTATTTATGACCTTCAGTCTATCTTTACCCTTCAACATAGCCCCCCGCGACCTCTTCCCAGGTACCGGCGAAGCTTTCCCCACCATCTCATTAGTTTTCTCCAACAGGACCAAACGCGAAGACCGTCTCCGAGACCCATTTTCACTACTTCCTTTCCCTTTGCTGCTCGCAGCTCTTTTCCCCAACTCGTTTTTGCCCAATTGCTTCTCCTTCTCCTTCTTCGTGATCTTTTGGTTCTGCTCTTCCTTCTCAAGTTCAACACCACCATCATCCCCCGTCATGCAGCAGCGGATTCGAATGCAACGGATGATGCGTAGCTCCCTCATCATCGCTGTTCATAATATGTCTTCTCTCTTCGCGCACCACACCGGCCCCCACCGCCATCACCAGCGATGAACGCGTGACGCGTCGAGAACGCCTCTCCGCAGTCACAGTCCCCTCTGTGTCATTTTTCTCCACACCCATCACAGGAGTACCACTCATACTGGAAGATTCCGACAGACTCGTAGCGGGCGTTAGTAGATGTTGTTCGGTGGAAGTTGATGTTGTCAGTGCCGCATCGGAATCTGGAACGGAAACGGGTGGGGACGGGGATACCCCGGAAGCCCGCGAGAGACGAGCCATCGGTTGATTTTTTTACGAAATCGTACCTTCCTCCTCCTGGGAGAATGGGCCGGGAGGAACCGCGTAGGATAGGAAAATAATTTCTTGCTCGATTCTCATGGAAGGGGAACAATTGAAAAGGTATACGTGTTGATAGCTGAGAGATGGTAGTTTGGCGTCTGCGGAGCGGGCCGTGGCGCTAAACACCAGGTAGACTTTCGCTACGCGTGGGTATCAGCGGGTTGAAGCGCGTTTCATGAGTTGTCAGATGGGCATGTTTGATTAGAGACGGTAGAAGGGCGATAAATACCAAAGAACTTGGTGTTAGGAGGCAGGATTGCGTGTAGTTGGTATGGCCGTGACTATGAGTTTGTTACCTCGTTGGTCAGGGGTTATCCATGCAGAGAGGGCGCTGACCAGGCCAATCCAGCCCCTTATTACGATATCCTACACTGTTATATATGTCGTCCTCTCTTACTTTGTGTAGCTAGTACTATCTCTACCGGCTCGCATGCTTTTTGCTCTTCCGATTCCTTCTCAGGACAAACAGGCATTTCTCAGAAAATGACGCTGTGCTCACAATGGTGCGTGATATGGGTGTATTCTTGCGATACAAAAACTCCAAAACATAAGGAATCTATGAATGTAGTGTGACCGATACATCTCTCAATCGAGGTTAGGCTTGATATCAAGCGCCGAATGTAGAAAAAAATACTAAAAAGAAGCTGTTGAGACACACAAAAAAAATTAATTCCAATTCAACATCGCCGGATTGGTATCAAAAAGTTTACCCCGTGAGGGGCCAATGAAGTTGTAAGTGTGAAAAGGAACAGGCATCCATCAACGAACAGGGGTATGAAGCCTAATTAATTTAATTCTAGCAACGCCATCGAACATCTCGCTCATATCGAACATTAGGGAAAATCACTTAAAAAATTGGAGGTGGTAGGGTCGAAAATTAAGGCCGGTTGGCATAAGAAAGGAAATAAAAGAGGTCAGGGAGAGAATAGAAGCTGTAGGTATAGAGACGGGGAATCACAAAGTGAATTATAATAATGATGATGATGCTGATGATAATAAAAAAAAAGTATTAGCTCACGTCAGTGATGTCGCGTTCGTATCACCGAATTCTGTGATGTGGTGATTTTTGAAAGAAATGAAGATATAATATAAATGAGAAAAGAGCGTGGGGGTTTTCAGTACTAATGGATCAACCATTGGTGGGTTTATTTATTAGAGGCAGGTCCATTGGGAACTCCCTGCATTTCCATTCCTTCGCCAGTCTGTGCTTCCGGGTCACGCGCTCTGTACTTGCGCTTCTCGGCCTCAAAACGCTGATCCCCTTCTTCGTACCGTCTCTTGAATTGGGCATAAGTTGGGGGCCGAGGTCGCAAAAGCACGGCGATCCAATTCCTGAGAATATTGCCCTGGGTAAATGGTCTGTGTCGATCTTCCTTGGGAAACTTATGGGAATTAAGGTATTCTCGGGTCGTTTCGCCTCTGCCCATTAAAAAGAAGTGATATGCCCAGAGCGACGCGGGGTATGGTGCTGCGAGGAGGCCGTATAAAAACATGGCAAAAGGAACCCGGCATTTGGAAATGGCTTCACTGAACGAGATTCCCTCTTGGTTACGGTAACCAAGACAATGTCCCAAGCTTGCACCCATAAGAAAGAGAGACAAAATCGTTCCAGAGCAGACAAAGGTGAAAAAGTAGCGATAGTTGCGGCGCCCAACACAATTGTTGAGCCAAACACAGTGGTGATCTAGGGTTTCAATGCAGTTGTCGCAGACACGGCAATGATAACAGCGCGGAGGCCGCCAGATATTACATGTTCTGCAGTACTTCACTGGAACATCCATGGCCGCTACGTCTGATGTCGCAAGCTTTGTCATCACCCAATCATTGGAAGGCGGTCCAGGAGTTAATGGATCTTCGTTTGGGTCGGCTGGGGGCATTGGGTGCAAATTTCTTGGAAAAATCTGGGAACTGGATGTTAGATTCGTAATAGACATGTTAAACATCTCAGGGACGGAGAATAGTTAGATCTTACTCCTGGATCAACAACAGAGGCATGAATGAAGGAAGAAAAGCAGAGAAGGAAGAGGTACGCGAAAATAATAGGTATCGAAGGAGAAGCATTGCGCCATAGCCATGGAGCTCTATCCTAAAAGTTAGTAAATTATCCCCTGAAGATAATTCCGCAACTTATACTTACGAATATCCGAAGAATAGTGCAGCGGGCAATACTACCATGATTCCCGTCGCGATATTGACTGGTTTATCGCGGGAATTCTGAAACCTGCCTCCACCGCAAAACACTGTGTTTCCCGCAAAGTATTCATAGTTCTTCCCTAAATTTGGCTTGTTCTCGGCCTTGAATCCCTTTTGCAATACGGAACCTGGAGTGGACGCAGCTGAGGAGAGTCTTTCATGGTTCCTCGAGTCACGCCGATCAGGGCCGTCATTTTTGCCAGGCATTAGGAAACCAGAACCAAAAGACATGGGTGATTTCTGTGCATTATCCTGTGGGCTGCTGGGCTTATTATAATTCTTCCCCAAGTTGAGGTTTGACGGTGTTGCCATTTGTGGCCTATCGTGGAGTAACCTTACACTCTCACCAAGGCTTCGCACGGTTGTATTTCCTGTAGGGCTTGCATTTGACGTTCCACGATCTGTAATAACATGGTCCGAGAATTCGGTACCTCGTGATGGCGGCGGAAGTTCGTTATCGTGAGAAGAAGGCCCGCCATAGAGTATTGTATGGTTCGAGAGCAGGCTCCTTCGTTTCTGGCTACCAACATCGCTCATGCCATCTTCAGTTGAGGTGGGAGGGCCATGGTGCTTGGGAGTGTTTATTGGTCGTCCACTGCGTTGTGCTTGCAGCCTCTGCGAGCTCATTGGACGGAAAAACCCATGGGCAGTCAGCGAAGGAATGTGTGTCCTACTCATTCGGCTCGAGGAGCTTGGGGGCCGACTCGTCCCTTGATTGGTCGCGGTCATTGAATTTCTGGTTGGGGGAGGACCACGTCGGGAGGCCGGAGGCTGCGACCATGCCGGCTGGGAAGAAATCGCAGTGGGAGGTCGTGAAGTATCGCCATCTTCTGAGGCTATATCCGTCATGTGGGTGGAAATATAGGAAACAGGCCGAGGTGGGTTGACGGCATGATCAGGCATAGCTCCAGGCTGTGGGTTATGCAGATCATCCGACGCAGCAGAGCTTTGTCGATTAGCCATTTTTGTTATTTAGGAAGATGGATTGGAGAATAAGCACTCGACATAGTGCCGAAAGAACTGGGTGTATGGAGGAGAGGTAGTCGAACGAGGACTCGTATTGATATTTTTAGTCAGGGGCTCAACCCTCGACGGATTTGGGAACAAAGGAAGGGCGTGTAGATGAGGTCTCGAGCGCAACAACAATATCCTCTAGAGGAGGCTCACTATGGTGGGAAAAGAGTGTGTTTAATTTTTCAGCAAAAAAAAGCCCAATACAGCAGAAGTGAAGTTGTTGTTCTCTAGCTATCTCATCGTCGCCCTGAACTTTCCTTCCCTTGGCTGCGCCTCAACTGGAAAAGAAGCGTTGCACGTGACTATCTCGCCAGGCCTCACATCATGTGACAATCGGCATTAGCTAAGCCGAGTAAACCGACCTTCGTTGCTTCTAAAGGGAAATAATATCGAATCACACTTAGGCCCTCACCCTCGTCCATTACTATACAACAACCATTCTGTTGACCCAATTAGCTCAGTAATCGGGGTACGCTATAAAATGTTGTCGATTTCCACCACTTTTGCCCGCCGCGCTGCTCTAAGACAGCCTTTCAGAGCACCGGCCAACATAAAGCCAGTCCGTCGCATCTCATCCAAGATCGAGGAAGCCGGTCTTAACAACGCCCCAAAGAGAGACCCTGAGCTCTACGTATGCTGCCACTCCCTATCAGTGTATAGAAGTCTCTGACTGATTATTGTCTCGTTTGCTGTTGACGGTATAGATCCTCTTGGGTATCATGGCCGGTGCTTTCGGTATTGTTGGCTGGTACCTTGGCAGCTCTCCCACAACCATCACTTCGGAGAGCAACATTCGAATTGGTGAAGCTGCTATGCCCTGGGAGCAGGAGGATGAGTCCAAGGCCAACTACAAATACCAATACCACCCCCATGGCGACACATCGAAGCCGCTCAAGAAAGCCCCCAGCGCTCTGAATGAGGTTATCATTCCAAACGTGACATTGCCAAAGGTGCTGTCTATGTATACATCGAAATATCTGACTAATGTTTGGACCTATTGCTAACTATTTCGATATATTGCAGGATCTACACGACCGATTCAATAAGTATGGCAAAGACGACTATTGAGATAAGGAGAGGTACCGCAATGAATGAGTGATTTGCTGTAAAGCAAGCGAATTTGTATTGCATAATTGAGAAAAAGAAGAGGCTGGGGTCATCTGTTGGCCATATTTTTTTGTATAACAAAATACAATCTGAGAGGAACAGTGCCCTTCATAAATAATTGTTCTAACATTTTTCCAAATAAATCTCCTCATCGTCCCAAGTTGTATCCCGTCAAGCTCACTCCACATCATCCTGTATTTCTATGTCATACGCGTGCTCGGTCGCCTCCTCTTTTACTTATTTATTGATTCAATTAAATGTTGGGAAAACTCAATCCTCAAATTCGATATAAAAGAAGAAAAAATGGAAATAGAAAATCAATGCAAGAGAATGGTACTGAAACATTTCTTGATCAGCATATCTCCAAAACAAAAACCTGCTACACGTATTTTAAATGACACATCATATAATATCGTATTTAAACGACAGATATTAGACGGAAAAGAGGAAAAAGAAAAGAAATACATAGGAGGAGAACGGGGGTGGAGAGAGGGGTGGGGGGTAAGCTGAGGGTGGTGACGGGACACAAAAATACACTCGTCAATTTCCTTCATCCTTCTTCGTAGCCTCATTGCCTTCACTCGCGGGTCTGGGCTTACCATCGTCCTCCCGTTCTACGGATTTCTCATCACCAGGGACGGATGCAGGTTTGTTAATGGGAACCTCACCTACCGTGCCGCCTTGGCCTTCTGTTTCGGGATTCTGTCCCTCCGCATCGGGGTGGGAAGGGGCTAGTTGTTCCCCATTAATCTCGCGACCCTGAGCATCGATTATTCGTGTCTTGGTTTCATATCTGGTTTCAAATGAAACGATGCCATTTTTCTCCAGCATTGCAACTTCCTCTTCATTCAAAACATTTCCATGCTGATCACGATATACCACTGAGTCGAGATGGGTAGATGCTAGGTTTTGTACAGGGGTCACCAATGCAGCATTGTCTTCTCCTTCCGCCTGGTCAACAACCCTTTGCTGCTGCTGTTGCGACTCGGGAGTTGGCATTGCCTGTACAGATTTTGTAGTTCCACCGACAAAGCTCGCTTTCTGATAATCAGCTAGCTAAATACCGACAGTGCAGTTAGCAGCCACCAACAAAGAATAAGAGAGTACGTCACCCCTTTGCCACACTATAACAAACTCACATCATTATGGAAGAGATTACAATCAAAATCCCAAGAATCAAGAAGCTTGACTCTGCGGCATGCAGCTTTAGTCCAAGGGTTACCATACGCCAAGGGCGAGAGCATGGTGAAAGTCACAATAGACAAAACAACGAAGAGCACCATGAATATCTTGCCAATTACACGTTTGCTGCTCACCATGCCAGAGAGACTGATTCTGTTGACGCCATAGTCGATGACCTGACAGAATGCAAGGATGGCAAAGTATAAAGACGGGAAATAGTGATGAAGGAAGAGTTGGCGGGCCATAAGATAGAAAGGGAAGTAGTGGAAAGCCCATCCTAGAACAGTTTGGCCAATCTCATAATCGAATCGTTTGAAGGTGACGTTTTTATAATCATGGGCAGCTGCGTTGCCACCGTAGCGTGGCAATGGCCTTAAAAATGACATAGGCAACAATTGCAGTAGTTGAAGACCACCAAATAAGGGGATTCCCCATCAGGTAGATCTGGCGGTGCTCTCTACTCCAAAAATTAATACCGCGTAAAAGAGTCGGCCACGAAGGAGGTCTGGAATCCCAAGCATGTGAATCGAGCAGGCCTGCGTTCGTTGTCCACATAACTTTCTGAAGTTCCCAGAATTTGCCCAGGAACCCAGGAAGCTTGTAATTGACCTTCTCGGCATCTGGTCCGAGCATTGGATGGTCATTTTGCTCAACATACCAAATGCTATTGGGTAAGGAGCCACCTTTGGCGCATGTAACTTCCTGCTGCTCAAAGCCCCATGCTGGAAGCTTCACCTTGTGCGAAAATAGAACGCATCCTGTCATCACATGGACGAGTTTGAATTTCGTCTTAATTGTGCGGATGCGCTTCTGCGCTTCGTCACCATCGGACATTGATCGGACAATTTCAACGCGGAATAAGTCGTTCGCATCACCGGCAAACCCTTCATAGCCATAAGCAGATACCTCATTCTGCCATTCCTCTTCCGTTACGGGTGGGCGTACATCATGTGAATGAAGTCTTCGTTGAGTGCTTGTGTGATAGAGCTTGATCACTGACCCGTCTATGACGTGGTTAGCAGTCAGGTTATCCCAGGCAGATGGTCCCTCGATTTCTCCATATTCACCCAATGGCTGAGTTTGGTTTTCCATGATCCAGATGTTGTTTTCATCCTTATGGGGATATAGAGTAATCTGCTGCTGCTTGCTGCCCTCGGGATACATAGAGTTATGCGAATGCAAATATCCTCCCTGAGTATTGTGATGGCGGATGGTAACCCTCGAACCGAACGCTACATCAGCTGGTACATCCTGCATTTTTTTGGAACTGAGGGTCGCTTGGAATTCAGAAGACATGAAGCCATCTCCATCCCCTGGGTTGGACAAGCACAAAAAGTGAATCGCAAACATGGCCATGTAGAACCCGACGGGAATGACAATGAGGCAGAATGCTCGAGCAAAGAAGTGTTTAAACCACACACGCTAGTTTATAGAGGCAGTCAGTAACAGGAATCAAAATCGATTTTCAAAACTATAGTTTCGTAACTTACGATCGTCACTGTTCGAGTATCACCGAGGAGTACCCAGAGTTGAACGAGTGTCAGGCTTCCAACCCACGCGATCGTAAAAAGCCCCACCCATTTTACACTGACAGTAGCACCCAGGAAGATGCCTGTAAGTGTAAGCCAAAACCACCAGGAGGCCCCAAATGCTCGCGATGGACCTTGCTCATGTTGGTTTGTAAAATTTGTAAAGGCGAGGGCAGTTAGGGCCGTAAATATGATTAAAGGTGAATCGAGGAGTATAAAGCGTGACTGGGTAACAAGACCGTTCTCTTTTTGAAGCACAGAGGCGTCAGTCAATATTGTGGGGTTCGCGGCGTAGAAAAGTCAAGTTTTTGGGCCTTACCAAACGTAACAAGAAGCGCGCCCATAGAAGCCGTGGATGTTCGGCACCCATATGCCTTCAACGTAAGAAACATGGTTGGGACAGCCATAATACCCATTATTGCGGGCAGCATACGCATAGCTACGTATGGAACCCCGGGCTCCAAATAATCCTTCCCGATTTCTTTGAAGTCGAAGTCACCGCGAAATCCAGCCAGGTATCCGACAAGGGCGATGAGCATTTTCGCGAGCGGGGGATGTACGTCCATGAAAAACTTTCCATTGATATATTTGGTCGCAAATCCACCGAAGCTGATGACATATTAAGCCAAATCTTAGTATCTATGTCAATTGACAGAGTCGGGGCAAGGGTGGCGACGTACTGCACTTCATCGAATACCACACTTGTTGGCTGGTAGATCCTGAACAGCCGGACCACAACGGATACAGCCGTCAACAACAACACGGTTTTACAATCTGAAACTGGCAACTGAAGTACATCATAATCCGAAATCCCTTCAGAGCTGTAGTCAAGCTTTTTCGACGCCGCAGCTTTTTTCCGATTCCTATGACCAGGGGATCGGGATGGTGAACGACGGTTACGGTTCTGGGGCTTCACCTCCAGCCCACCTTTTGCAGACTTGGAGGCCATATTTGGAGGAAAAGAGAAAAAAAGAAGAGAAGAGGGATTAAATAGATTATATGCCAGCCACCCTTGTTTCAAGAAACTCGTAGTAAAACGATGAAAAAAAGAGTGATATTTGACACAGCAACGTTGAGTTCATCGAGCGAGGAAGAGAAGGGACCCCGGCGCGGGAACAGAGGCGTCTCCGTCGCGGAAATAAACTGGTAATTAACGAAAGTAGGGAAAAGGGGGGGAGTGTCTACATCCCACAGAAAGAAAAGTGAAGTGGAATGTCTCGATTTTCCAGACGCTGCTTAACAGGATGGGTGGGAATTCAGGAGTCGCCTACCACTCCTCAGTTGTTTGAAGACGTTTGCCGCTAAACAAGGGCTGAACATTGAAGCGACCAATTGGAGCATTTCGAGGCACATGCAAGAACATGGTTCTGCATCTACACCAAAAGAAATACAGTACATGGGGGCAAAATCAATTGTGCCTCTATTGGGAATAGAATCCTACAATACATACAATATCCTCGCTTCGGAATTCCTTTGGTTATCTGCGGCTCTGACCCTTCAATTGTTCATGGGCCAATTGCCTATTTGGGACTAGGCCGCTGTTAAAAATCACGTGGGCAGAGCCTCCATCGCTCTGGTAACTCCTTCGCCGCAACAAGGTCGGAGTTGGCAGATACTCTCTGCCAGCAACAGCTGTACTGCCCATCATGGCCCCGTCCGTGACAAACGGATCAGTTGCGACCCCCCCAGGCTTACCTGAAGAAGTCAGCAAGCCTCCCGAGGACATTGTTCTGCCTCCGAAAGATATTAGAAGTCAGTAGCTCCCGCTTAGTGTGTCTAAGTTAAAACCTCTTATGGTTGTGATCGTGGAACTGATAAAATTTCTAGCCATTATCGAGAAGACCGCCGGGTTTGTAGCGCGTAATGGTCCTGTTTTTGAAGGTAGAGTCTTCCAATTCCGCTTGTTACTCCACTATAAGATACTGATTTTTGGCTCTCTTCTCTTATCAGATCGAGTCCGCGACAAAGAGAAATCTAATCCGAAATTCTCCTTTTTGAATCCGAGTGATGCCTATGCTGCATTTTACTCATGGCGACTTAGCGAAATCAAGGCGGGTAGGGGGACTGCAATTTCTGCTGGCCGAGCTGGGGAACCAGTGGCTGCACCAGAACCCGAAAAGCCAACGGGCCCGGCTCAGCCCCCGGAATTTCATTACTCTGCGCGTATGCCGAATATCAATGCTCTGGATCTTGAAGTAGTCAAACTGACTGCCCTATTTGTCGCCAAGCGAGGGAAATCGTTTATGACCGCCTTGTCCCAGCGCGAAACGAGAAACTTCCAGTTTGACTTTCTTCGGCCACAGCATAGCCTCTACCAGTTCTTCACCCGGCTTGTTGACCAATACACATCCCTTCTTCAAGTCGATGAGTCGGATGGTTCTAATTCAATGTCGAGCCGAATAGCGGAACTAGAAAGGAATGTGAAGGACAAGTATCATATCCTCGATCGGGCAAAACAGCGCGCTGAGTGGGTTAAATTTCAGCAGCAACAAAAGCAAAAGAAGGAGGAGCAGGAGGAGCAAGAACGGATTGCATATGCCCAAATCGACTGGCATGATTTTGTGGTAGTGGAAACTGTTCTTTTCACAGAGGCGGACGACCAGGCCGAACTCCCACTCCCAACAACGTTGAACGATCTACAGACCGCCTCCCTAGAACAAAAGGCAATGATGTCTTTACAACCGCACGACAGACGAATCGAGGAAGCAATGCCCACATATGAAGAGGCAACATACTACGACGCCTACCCACGTTCGCAAGACGTCTCATCCCCAGCCCCACAGCACCCTATCCCAGTTCCTGTCACAGCAGACCACCAACAGCCGTCCCCCTTCCCCCCCAAATCTCCTACGCCTATCTCAACCCCTACAACCCCGATGACCGCCCCCTATGTCTCTGAAGAAGAAGATCGCATCCGCGAACGCCAACAAGAACGCGAACAGGCACAATCAGCCCAGGCTGCTGCGCGCGCCATACCCACGCCGCCTCCAGGCTCCACCCAACAACCCATGCGCATCCGCGCCGACTACGTACCCCGCGCCCAAGCCAAACGTCTGAACACTACTGCCACCCCAACAACCCTCTGTCCTAACTGCCGCCAGCAAATCCCCATCAACGAAATCGACCATCACATGCGTATCGAGCTGCAGGATCCGCGT
>NW_001813982.1:4204859-4206238 GCF_000149585.1 Histoplasma mississippiense | reverse complement strand
CCCCCCCCCCCCCCAAAAAAAAAAAAGCTTCGGGAAAAGTAAGGGCATGGATACAAAATGTACTGTACTGCTCAGAACGATATTTTTCGACCCTCCTTTTACATCATTACTCGCGTTGGTTCATTTTATTTGACATTTTACTTTCCTTGACTAGAGCTTCTATTTTGATTTTATTTTCATCATTGTATTATTCATGCGGATGTTACGGAGTGTGCACTACGGTGTCATAATTTTGGGGAACTATCTATCTTATTTATTACAGCGGAATAGGATATATCCATCCGTCCCTATATACCTGATTCTTCCCCGCCCCCAGGGCCAAATAAAATGCATCGCCGTAAACTTCACTTCATGTATTCCAATTTTGATCACAAGAATCACCATGCAAGATCTTACTTATGTCACAAAGCTCAAACACCAAGAGATCAAGGCAGAAATTAAGTATAACGCTTGAATTACTCACTGATTAAATATTGCATTTCCTGTCCTGCTTCATGCCTGCCCAACCACACCCGAGTAATCAATCCACATTCTAACCCTAATTGAGAGTCCGAAAGCAAGCTTGAGGCCTTCGGTGGAAACAAAAGAACAAAAAAAAACACACACAAGGTGAACTAATCCCATCCCAATAACGAAACAAACCCTGTCCCCAAACCGAATCAACAAAAAAGTTAAAACCAAAACGGAAATAAGAGGACAGAAAGGGATAGGTAAATGTCCAGTTATGTACAAAGGTTATATATATATAGCACTTTTTTGAGGATAAAAAAAAAAAAGAGAGAACCAAAAAAACAAGAAAGAGGAAAAAACAAGAATCAAAGATTGGGCAAGAAAGCAGACATGATGAAACCATCCACTTTACGCCAAGGAAATAGTACTGACAGAAAAGAAAGATGGTTAGTTTATACTAAAAAGGGATTACAAGATGGTATCTTGGAAATAACATAGTGGTCGAAAAGAAGAGAAAAAGCAATCTGAATATGGCAAAAGTCGGCTGGAAAATAGCGTGAGTAGGAGACAATTACCTGCTCCTGCGTAACCAGATTGGCTAGTCCTTGTCTATAACCATTCCGAATCAAGAAAGGCAGGAAAAAATTGCTCTGGAGAATAGGAGGCGTATCACATAGGTGGAAAGTGGCCGTGAAGAACGGCTAAGCGGCGACAGAAAAATAGAGTTTGGAGAGTAAAAATGGAAGCGAAGTAGTTATATTGACGAAAGATTCTGGAAGTAAGAGCAAAAAAGTGAGCTCCAAGTGATGCGTGGTCGTAGTTGATGTCTTTATAACAAAATGACGAAAAATATCGAGTAGATGAGATATGTCTGCCCATAACTGACTTATTTTGGGAGCAGACTGATATGGTGAAAATGGCGCATACTG
>NW_001813982.1:4198732-4204550 GCF_000149585.1 Histoplasma mississippiense | reverse complement strand
GGGAAGTAAGAAAAGAGGCCATTCGTGTGCTGGCGGCGACAAAAAAAGCTGAGTGTGACCAGTATTATATAGTATTATGTTGCAAGGGAACGATACAGCGCCCTGCGCTCGAAAGAATCGAAGAAACGGCTCCCAGCCAGCTACTATTAAATGGGTATAGTCAAAGGACAGCGCAGGAAAAAAAAAAAATTGATAGCGAGTTCGGTTCCAATTCAGTACATTCTCTCTTTAGGTTTGATAACAGAGGCGAGTACACGCTCAAAGCTCTGTTTTGTTAGGCATCGTAACTTTTAATTGCGGATCCAATCCAGCACTATTGTTCGATGGTGCCATTGGCCTGGAAGAATCTGATTCGTGTAGTTGGAAAATTTTCGTGTCAATGTTAGCCTTGGCGGTTGATTCGCTCAAAGAAAGCCTTTGAAAAGGAAGTTCATTTTCATTAGCATTAGTTGGGAAGTTTGTTAAACCAATTCCAATTCCGGAGTCGGTGTTGTTAATCTCATCAGGTCCGTCGGACTCTCGGGCTTGAAATGCATCCATTCTCACTTGAGAGGTACAATTCGCGACTGCGTTTAGATCAGGAGCAAAGGGATCTTCCACAGACACCGTTTTATCTTCGCACTTTTGGTAAGCCGTATCAATACTGGGAGCAGAACTGTCCTTATCGGGGCATTTCGACTGAAGGAAAGCAGGAACGACTCCTCCGCCTATCCGAGCCCAGAACATTCGTTCTCGGAGGCGGATAGTCTCTTCCCATGCTTCCTTTTCGTCTTCTTCATCTAAAATGCGAACGTGGCCGTCGACGATGAGTCGTAGATACCCAACGAAATCGCAGCAAGATCTGAGCCTTTCTAAGCAAATCGTACACATCGGGTAGCGTTGAGCGTTCTCGTTGTCTGAGGTACGGAAACGATGAGTTCTTGCATTCTCCCCTCCTTTTCTCGCTTCACCGCAGAGCGCACATGGGAATGAGTATTTCGCAGCAACAGCAGGTATATATATTCAACGACAAGGGCTCCTTCACATATGCTACTCAGAACCGTACGACGGGTTAACCACGATATTCCGGGTGCAGCATCTAGCCTGAGCGTGGGTTCAATATCCTCGGTAAGTGCTCTTTTGTAGAATCGGCTTTCCTTTAACACAGCTGCGTACGATTCGCGAGGCGGCGAATTACTGTTAGGAGAACCGGGAAAGCTCGGGAGAGACATTGCCGAACCATTGGAATACGAGTGTTTGTGTTCGCTTTCCTTATTGCCGGTGAAATTGCCGAATCCCATAACATTCAATCCTCCATATGATCCACTCCCAATTCTACTTGACGGCTTAGAACTTCTAGCTCCATGGATCATCGCACGGAAATCCTCGAAAGATTGGATATCGGTTCGACAGACCGGTTTCATTAAGTGTGAGTAACTTGTTGAGGGGGCTGGGCAAATTTCACCCGAGCCAGGGGCGGTAGGTGTGAGGTTCATTGCCTCCAAAAGGCGATCTATGGTACTAACATGTTGATGTGTTGTGCCTGGAGAAGAAGGTGTAGTGGAAGCATCCGTTCGACTGCGAATCTCGTCCTGATCAGTATTCATATTCTGTATGACGACTTTCAACTCGCTCAGTTGCTCCTGCTGAGAGGCAAGAAGTATTTCGTTATCTTTAATTTGCGCTCGAAGCTGTTCATTTCGCCGCTCAACAATCTCTCGTTCTAATTGTGCGGCGGCTACCATCTGCAATACAAAAGTTAGATAGTGCTATGGAAAACCGGGATCCAGCAGGGAAATATTAGTCCTACCTTATTAGCTTCCTCAAACAACGCTGCCGTTAGATTTTCGAGCTCCAGTTCAATGGCCTTTTTTTCCTTTTCAATAGTTGCACGCTGAGCTCTTTGTTCAGCAGCTTCATCCTTCAGCCTCGCCCACTCGGTTTCCACGTCCACCCTCCTCATTAGGACCCCATTAGTGATATCTGCCTCATATTGGCGGGTTTGTTCCTCCAGTTGTCCAATCCTTATGAGCGCTTGTTCCAACTCCTGGCGTGTGGCTGCCAGAGTATCATCTAAGATAGTCTGGCTGTTAAGGGCTTGGATGAGCTTGTCGCTGAGATTTGCGACCTCGCTACTCAAATCTGGGTGGTGTGGTGACGAAGCCGAGGTCGACAAATCCGAAGTGCTGGCAACTCGAGGGTCGCGCAGGGTAGAAAGGGAATGTTCGGAGGGTCCTTCAAGAGCAGCACGGGAAACTTCGTGAACACCAGAGGCCGCTATTATATCTGCCAGCGCATTGGTTGACTTGGACTTGGGGATTTTCCTGTTTGGAGAAATAGATCTGACATCCGCGGAGTTTGTACGTAGTTTCTGCACGGGGTCGTTAGAAGTGGAGGAGGTTCGGAGGGCCGGATAACCCCATCCGTGGATGGAAATCAATCTGATACCCATTTATCAGCAGTGTATCAATCAACATATCAATCAACGATATTTCCCAGCTAATAGCAGCCTTCATCTTTATATATCCATGTGGAGTCAATCTTACTCGGCCATGTTTGTTCACCACCAACCGATCGTAGCCCCAGCAAGCCGCAAAGGGCTAGAGTCTGGATCGTTGGATCACCAAGGAACAAAGCAAGTTGGAGGTGGGGATTCAGGATCCGTGGACACGTTGAGCCACTGAGGCCGGCATTGGAGTATTTTCAAACAAGACGAAAAGCTCGGTACAATGGCCTGGTTACAGATATGTGCCTTCCCCACGGCGTCGGTGCAGGAGGGGGTGTGAGGTGGTCGAGAAGCACAAAGGAGAAGTAAAACACCCGCGGCTAGCTCTTCTTAGTTGCATTGGCGGTAGAATGGAACAGGGAAGCAAGGGAGCGAGCTGTTGGGTTAGTTTACAACCAACACGCCAGCCACACAGACTTTCCAGCACTTTTCCCAGGCACCCTGCTTCTTGACTGCGGGGATATCTGGATGCTGATGGGGAGGTTTGGTTGAGGATGAAGGGGATGGCAGATGAATCCTGGTAATGACTCCTTGGCAATCCGAAGCCGAATTTGCCTCTTTGGGCGGATCTTGAGGCCATCAACCTTCTTGCCTGATCCGGCAAGATAAGCCGAATACGATGACCCAGCAGGATCCGCCGCAGATCAGGTGACCTGCCCGGCCATCTGCGGTTCTTCAGCCGCCTCCGCACCAGAACAAAGAACCGGAACGACAAACAACCAACAACACAGCATCAAGCACGATCCCGCCCCAGACGGACTGCACCTAACTTTCACCATTATCCACCATTAGTGATCCCGTTCCATGCACGGTTTGCTGCGGCATGGTGATAGCCAAATTTACTCTCTTGCCCGCTGTTCAGGCTTGACGTGTTCGACCGCATCGTGCGGAACGGAAACTGAACTACGTAGTAGATCTCGGGTATTCACCATATATCCTTATCCGCTGGTTATCGAAGTTCCAGACTCAGCGGAGTGTATGAGAAACGGCAAAAATAATCAAATAGGATCATTTATGTGGCTGAAAGGATATCAAAACCTGAAATAGCTATCCGGTCCGGCTTTTACGTTTCCATAAACAATGACGCTGCATATTTCATATGCAGATTGTGTGGAGAAATATCAAGGAAAACACAACATTTTCATTCCCGTTTGGGATCTTCCCGTTGATTGCGTCTGCGGGTGGGATCTTTGTAAAACGCAATACGGTGACCGTCAGAACTGTACCTCAAGGCTATCCAACCATTCTAACTCTTAACATTCTGTTGAGTAATTCCCACTTCGACCACTCTCCATCAAATAGGGAGTGCTGACGCCCGAACCCACTCGCAGACTTATTTATTGGCAAACTATTAAAATATTCCAGTAATTACATCTGCTGCCCGTATTAGAGATGATCTAAGTCAAATTAACCAAGGTAGAAATTTGTCAAAGCTCAATCAACTCCTACACCCCCCCCCCCCCGAAAAAAAAAAAAAAAAAAAAAGGAAAGGAAAGGAAAGAAAAGAAATCCAATCTCTACGATATCTATGTCAATTTACCTCCAGGTAACTCATCCTCATCGTTTCACATATCACTAGGCATGACTTACTTTAAACAAAGGAACCGCCATCGAAGACACAATTACTACATTCACTAAACAACCCAAAGGTTCTCATTGAATCTTTCAAGGGTCGATGAGAAGGGATTTTCTGTTCGAATTTCGTGATATCTCCTCCAGCGACCTTTGTCCACTGTTTCCAGATTTTGCCTGAAATATTCGCAAATATTGCTCCCCTCAGTTTCCCCAAACTCCGATTCCTCCCAACCCCTTCTAACTCCCTTCCTTATATTCCTGCCTTGTATCAGAGAGCCCGGAAGATGGCAGATAGATGGTGAGATTTGTACGAATAGCTGCATCGAGCTTCTGGCATATGCCCTGAAATGACCCACGACTCGGTAGCATGCCGGTGTCCAACTGAAATAGGATCAAGGATGGGAAATAGCGTCCTTCATATACTACACTCAAGACGGAGGTCCTAGGCCAGCACTTTGAATCGACCTTAGGAAAGAGTACAATTCTATGCCGAGTGTTGAAATGGCAGAGGGACTAATATTGGAAATGAGTACGTCTTTTGTCAAGCATGATTCGAGATGTCGCAGAGGTCTCCCTGCCAACCGATCCGAAACCCATTCCAAGGCGTTTACCGATCCGATGAGGGCTTCAGTGACGTGCTCCCCTATTACATTTCGATGGTACTCAATGGTGGCCCCGTTACTACAGTATTGATGTACCAGCTTGTCGGTGTCCTCAATAGGGCTAATCTCATCCCCGACGGCCTTGTATATGAACAACGGCATAGTCGGGGACCCGCGACGGCCCATCTGCCCAGACCAGTCAAGCACAGTTGCGGGGACAGGCCCATATATCGACCGGTCGCCGTCAACAAAATAAGAGAAAACATCGTGGAATCTCCCGTCAATTCCCTGGATCTGGCAATTGGTGGCGTGTTTGAAAAAGTCGTCTCTTTTGTCGGGCAGCATATTCCCATCCATCCAGTCAGTGAGGTTGGGATAGGCTTTGGCAGCGCCATAGAAGCCTCTAAATATGAGACCCGAAAATGTCCCTCTATTAATCGATTCTACGACGGAGGTGGTATTGACAATTATGCCGCCTAAGGCGGCCCCTGAGAAATGTAACTCTGGCGCATATGATGGTTGAAGCTCTGCAGCCCACCCACCGGCAAATGCTCCTCCAGAATAGCCCCACATCACGTACCGGGCATCGGGAGCCAGCCCGATCTTGTGTCCCTCGTTGATCACTACGCGGACCGAGTCGAGCGTGGCATAGGCAGATTGCAGGCCGGCGATGAACTGAGCTTCCAGCCCTTCATAGTCAGTTACCATCACCCACCACCCTCGGTTCAGCGCGGCAGCTAACTAGAAATGGTCAAAGGGGAATTGTCAGTCAAACAACCACGATCAGTGAGTCAATAAGGACAAAATATTCTCTTACAAATATTCCCTCTGTGAATGTTGTACTATTTGGCATTAGGAGACCTAGGAGTCCGGCGCTCGAGGATCCAGGCCGCAGGGTATACGATGGACTGCAGTCTCCGTTCGCGGCATCATACGCCGCCTGGTAGACGAGTAGCTTCGATGAATCCGAATTGTGCGGGACAATCAGAGTCGTTACAGCAGCGACTGCATTACCCAGACTGTCCGTGGTGCGGAAGATGTACTGATATATCGCGTCCACAGATATTTCTTCCACAAACCGGTAGAATAGGTTGTATCTTGCTGTCCAGTTTGTCGAAATGCGGCATGCAATTCTTCGAGGCCTATATTTGCTGAT
>NW_001813982.1:4193473-4198367 GCF_000149585.1 Histoplasma mississippiense | reverse complement strand
TTGTTTGTCATTGACTACTTGGAATCACCACTTCGCCCCTCTCTTTAACAACAGCAATCATTTTCCAAACGTCTGGCGATTTTCTTGTGACCATGCCGAGGCCTGGTCGGGTTGTCAGACTTTAGAAATAAGATATTATAGCTAAGGAAATTTCAGTTCGGGAATCGGTAGGTTATTTTTAATAATTTTGTTATCGTTTAATTTCTGTATAGATATATAGAATAAAATAAACATTCTACTCCTTGATTCAGTCTATTGTTCAGTCCACTTTCATCGGCTATTATACGCTGGTAGCTACTGCTCAGTACTGACACATCACAGGCATTGGTAAGAGAAGCTAACTATCTTACAACTAAAAAATCTCTGTATATCAAGCTGGGAAAATCAAAATGCAAAAGCTGCTGCCTGAAAATGTATGGTGGCAGGTGAAGCAGGAAGGGGAAAACCAGGGAGGCAGGGATTCCTGGAGAGAGACATTCATGTTGAGCTAAACCATACAATGGCCGGACTCTCGCTTTGCTCACCACAATGGCTGGATCAAGGGAGCATGGCCTTGTCATTGTATTTAGAGGACTTTGTGATGATCCTACAATGCAATCAGGATGTTGGTGTCGTGCTTTGATGCGCTCGAATAGGTTATTGTGGGCATTCCCGCCTTCATTTGCCCGGTTTGAATCATATTTGCGGATCCGTAGACATTCCCTGGAGATTCGTCGTGACATTTGAGTGTGCTGGCTGGGTATGGTGATGAGAATGAGGATATATGCTGCAATTTAATTCAGCTCTCCGATAACAAAAGGCTTGTGCATGGCTTCTCTCAAAATACTATGCTTTTCTGTCAAACAAGACTGTAGTGCTGACAATAGATACTCATTAAGGACTTGCTTTTGTGTGAATGCTTATCCCATTGAAGAGGTTGCAGAATTTAAGCAATACCCGTTGTCAATGCAGTTCAATTTTCAGGGACATTAAAGTACAGTACATTCCGAATCTGCATCCTGAACTGTGATTGCCGTAATAACAAATGAAAGCAACATACAAAATACAATACAAATGAAATCCAGAACTCAAACCGGTATGCTGATATTATTGAATTCTTGGTTTTCTGGGTTGGATGGCACAACATTTCTGAGACTTTGAAGATATTGAGCCACATGCTCTTGTTCGCTGTAGATTGCCCAACCACACGCTGTTCGACGGTGGGGATCTAAAATCCAAGGGTTTCCTCCTCTCCCCACAAGGAATTGCACGGAATCCAATAACCCGGCTAGTGCCGCGTAATGAAGTGGAGTACCAAGTCCCGCCCTATGGTTCATCGCGAAATCCTCAGGAGAATCTTGATCCAGCAACTTGTTGATATTCGAGGCATTTATCTCCGGGCATTTGTTGTAAATATATTCCAGAACTGCCAAGCTGTCTGTGGTCTTGCGC
The DNA here is from genome assembly GCF_000149585.1 of Histoplasma mississippiense. Lineage (NCBI taxonomy): Eukaryota > Fungi > Ascomycota > Eurotiomycetes > Onygenales > Ajellomycetaceae > Histoplasma > Histoplasma mississippiense. The sequence goes on along the minus strand of NW_001813982.1, from coordinate 4,196,936 downwards.
ATGGCTGAGTAGTGTAATAGCTGGCCTTGGGCAGATGATCCCCCGTTCTCGAAGAGTATCTTGATGACTTCAAATGAACCCTCCAAAACAGCGAAGGACAACGGTGTACGGAGTACAGTCGCGGACATGACAGCGTTTGTTTGGATTGGCACCATGCTTCAAAAACCATTCGAGAAGAGCTGTGTTGTCAAAAGTGTACCTAGGATACATCAGTCATCAGAGACATTACAGGCTATCTGGCAAAACTCACACAATTGCTGAGGGTATCTTTGTATCGACAGCAGCATTTATATTATATCCGTGATCAAGAAACAATTCGAGAACACTACGACACTTTTTTTTGTGTCGCAAGAGCAAAGTGTTCGGGAATCATTGGTGCCCATTCATCTAGCAATCGGGTGACACTATCGGCATTGTCACCAGTAATGGGCAATACGCAGTTCTTTTGTCAGATTTCTCATCCTTGCAACGAAACCGAAACGTAGATACTTAAAGATTGAACCGTTTCGAGCATCGCTTCCTGAGAGCGATCATAATCAGATGATGTAGCCATTACTGAGGTCATCAACTGTTGGGGTTTGGATTAGTTCGCCCCCTCTACGACCACCATGGCGCTGGTGGTGATCGAGCTCCTTTGCCCCAGTGGCCTAACATCCGCTTACCCATCTTTAGGTCATGGGGCAAACGAGCTCAAACACCATGCTGGTAGTAGTGGGGACGAACCAGCCAATCCAACAATCCAACAGTATCTGTCTAATGTACTGTTGTAATTGGCGTGCTGGCAGCTGAGGTACTGCACTGGACCATATGTATTGGCAACCCCCTCTACTTTTCTGCCATAAAAAGCGCCATGATTGTAGTTGGGGTTGCCAAAACCTATGAGCTGGCACTGTAAACATGTCATCCAACCTCCCCAGTAGTAGTTTTAAGTAGACTGAAGTGGAAGAGCGTGTGCAATTATTGAAAGCTCCTTTATCATCCCCAGTTAACCTTCAGAATGTCTACTTCCCTTTTCGTCCAGGTGCACATGAACAAAGTCGACTTTGATTCTTTTGCAGATGGACAGCTGAAAAGATCAGTAGGAACCCGGAACTTGAATAGCTGTACCGCCGTCGCGTTTGTTTCCGGAAAAGGCGTCATTTTGGCCCATATATCTCCTCTGCCCGGCCTTACGAATGACCCTGATGTTAGCGAGAAACATGTGCGAGGAAAAATGGCTGAATTTCTAGATCTTTATATAGGCAAGAAGTGTTTTCGTCTGGAGCCTAACATCAAGAAGGCCGGGATATTCTGTGGAATATATATGGGACAGATCGCTCTCCCAGATCAAGTGAAATTTATCGAGTCCGTGCTTTTGGAGAACTTGGAAGACAATCCGCGACCTAGGGTGATTTCCTATTTGATCAACCCTGGTGGTCACAGCCGAGCTGCTGAGGGCATTGTCTTCATTGATGGCAGACATCCGACTCCAAAGGTGTTTGTGGAAGACACAGACCAGGGCTGGTTTTGAATGTTCCGCTGGAGTAAGTTCTCCTTACTCGTCAAACGCCTAAATAATTGTGTTGCTTTATTTAAATAAATAGACTATTGACTAGAAACGCCGACCTTGCCCAATATTCATCTGTTGTTCAAAGCTCTTGTGCATTTGTCTACGGGAACTCGATATGCATACTTATTCAAATATATTGCTATTCTCTCCCCACCTTTTGCTTTTTTTTGATTCTTCATAGTTCACCGAGGATATCAAATAACTATCACATGTTTGGAGCGAAAGGGTCTCAAGTCTCCCATGGAAAGAAAAGACCTCAACTTTCAAGAAGAGCCTCTCATCTCGGATAAGAAACATAATCGGGCTCCCGCAGATGAAGAGAGACATGTCGAAGATTTCTAAAATCTATGAGCATGATTGTTATTATCTCGCAGGCTTTGATACTCTGGGGGGATGTGTGCCACAGATTTATGAACATATGTTATGGCTGACGGGTCTCGCTTTATTGATTCCCATAGAGCATCGATTCGATTCTCGAGTTGAACGTCGCTCCAATTTTTCAGATTGATGAAACAACAGCTTTGAGATCGGCTGAATGTAAATATCTAAAATTTAATTGTTATATCTCCGTTGGCACTTTCGAGATGGAACGCTCTTCGAACAAGAATTGCCTGGACGAGACATGATTGCTTCTACATTGGGCGCTCTTAGTAACAAATCAGATACATTAAGAGGCTTCACCTTCACTGGATATATAGATATAGAAAGAAAACAGAGTTTCTTTGATTTTACGATATCTTACCCAGAGCACCAGGGAGAGAAAGATTGTATACTATTTTCTCGTCGTTCAAACATCAACTCCACATGCCTAATTACATTGCTACATGGGATTATGACGGACCCCTGGTTACATATTTATCAATGCTGCTGTGTGGGGCTGATAACGGGTTCTCATTTAGATATCTTCACCACTCCGTAGTTAGCCGTCAATATAAATATTTCCATTGTTGCTCGCTCTATATAATCCAAGCACGCGACTACTTTTTTGAACATGGGTAGAGATCTTAAAGAGCAGCGAGGCAACTATTCAAGGAGGAGAAAATTATTGTAGTTGAGCAAAAACATACAACAGCCGGGATTCGCTGGTGGTCACCCACCCAACTACTAACCGGCCGGCGAGCGGCTTAAGTATGGCTGAGCGGACGGGAAGCCCTGTTTTCCACTCCCTATGGTCGTATGTGCTTGTTTGTTGCTTGCCAGCTAATTTATAACACAAAATGCAGCACTCGTCTCCTTTAAACATACCAGTGCTACGGAGTAAAAAAAACTTATTGTCAATTCTGACCTGGAATTCCCCAGGTATCAAGCTCCCGTAGCTCCTACTGACCCGCGATGACATTCGCAGGACGACCGCGATTGTTACTCTTAGAAACTAGAATGGCCGCAACTGAAGTTGCTTGGGCGTTCTCAAATTTAAAGGCCGTCAGGTTGGGCTGCTTGAACCCCTGGCATTAATTGCTTTCGCAAAAGTTCCGAAACTGGTATCATGACATGGAGAATTGATGCTGGGTGAGTTACAGTACCCATCTCCAGTTTTTAACAGTATGCAGATGTCTTTCTGTTTGGAACGTTGAGTTCAGGAAGGGCCAGCTCATCGCGATTTGACCTGGCCATCTACAATTGATTCCTGGAGCACATCCACTGTAGGAGTAAATAAAATATCATGTCCACTTGTAGTCAGGAAAAAAATATATCTGGGACCCCTTGGGAGGCCAGGCTTGGCAGCGACCAAGCATGTCCTTAAATAATCGCTGTGACTCAAAACACCCCTGGATTCTTGGACAATTCAAGCCTCTCTCATTGCTGTTAGTAAATATTCAAAGTTCTAGAGATATCTTCTCTACCGTTCTTCTCCGTTTCATATGCATACCCTGTTTTTTCTTGTCGTTTCCTTGGACGTCGTTAAACCCAACC
>NW_001813982.1:4172196-4190767 GCF_000149585.1 Histoplasma mississippiense | reverse complement strand
GCATGTTTGATCACAAAATGATCCATTTTAAACAACCCATGAGAGATTACCCCAAAAATGTAACTCGGGCGAGTCTTCGGATCTGGGAAAACGTGTTCGTTCACTTGTTCCTGGACCCCTAGGCCATTATGTACGAAGACAATTGTAGAATACGGGGTGAGACGATGTTTAACAGATTCTAACACCCACCGCACCCTTGTAGCCTTCGAAGCGACGATCAGGTTGTCAATAATTTCCTCGTTTGCGTCTATGGGATCTCGCTCAACATACCCGCCAGCTTTCTTCTGTTCCTGGGCTAGCTTTGAATCCTGCGGCACGTAATACCAAATACCATCTCTTTTAACATTGATATCGAAGCCCCATCTATGCTCTGCGAGTCCATTTCGTACCAATGTTATCCGTTGCCTATTCTTTCCCCACCGTTCCAGTGTCTTGGAATTGTGCAGTAAGAGGGTTATTGGCAGGTGTTTAGTATCACCAGCTAAAGAGTGGGCCAGGAATCCTCCAATATTTCCCACACCTATAATGTGTATTCGTGACGGTATTCTCTGTTCCTGAAGCGGGCGCTGAGGCTTGGCGGAATCGTCGTGGGACTGCTTGAGTGTGGTATGAAAGAGCCGGAAGGAAACTGAGCGCATCCGGATGGCATCAGGGCATCTTGCGAAGAGCCAGTTGGTGGTGAGGCCGACCCGCATGTTGACTGCTGGTATGCCTGAAATATTTAGCTTGCACCAGGCGTGGAGTGTTTGGTGGTCGATCGGTCCGGTGATTCTTTGTCATAGCTCACGCTGGAGGCTGCATACCGATTCGATTGCAATAGATAGTGTTATTGTAGATTAGATCTCCCAAAGGATGTTTCGAGACCTTTATGCCCAGAGTATGCGGTCTCGAAAACTGCAATTGGCCATGTTATTAAGGGTGACGTCGGAGGAAATATACAACAACACTTCTTGAATTCAGCGCAATTTAGGACTTTCGCGTAGCTCCATCAATTATTATATGTGTTAAGACATTGCATATTATTGAATGGGGATAGAAATATTTGCTGGCATCGTCATATATCTACTCCAGTATTGCTAAAAGTCGGCAGTTAGTCAACCCTGACATAATCCATTGTTTTTGTGCCCAAACTTTTCTGGAACAGAAAATTATCATCTCCACAAGCCCACACGGAAGTTGGCAACTCGGTGACTATGGAGACTATAAACTTGACACCGTTAATAGAGCAGCTGGAGGACAATATCGATGATCTTGAGGATGTCCTCGAGCCTCTCCTGGGCCAGCCTCTGTCTGCAACTACGCAGAAAATGCCCGTGATGGACAAGGCAAAGCTTCATGTTCTGATCACCTATGCTATTGAATCCTTGATTTTCTGTACGATATCTCCCTTAACCTGGCTCTACGCTCACCTTCTACCCCATGTGCTCCTATACTAATGGGTTTCTAGCTTATTTACGCCTCCAGGGCGTAAATGCGAAAGAACACCCAGTGTTTAAAGAATTGACCCGAGTTAAGCAGTACTTCGAGAAGATCAAAACCGTAGAGACCGTTCCTGAGAAACGAACTACGGCTGTCGACAAGGAAGCCGCTGGACGATTTATAAAACATGGACTGGTCAGATCCCCTATCTCCTTATATGATCACTATCTAACAATTCCTTTTAATGATCCTTCTTCGCACCACAGGCTGGAAACGACAAATATGATCTGGAGCGGGCAGAAAGAGAGGCAAAGGAAAAAGCCATGGCGCTATTGAAAGCTGCGAAGCTTGCTCGTCAACAAGCATCTAAATCCCAGCCCCAATCCCAAACTCAAAGCATAACTCCTAAGGAGCAACAAGCGCCGACGGAAGTTGATTCTGAATTGAGGAATACAGGAAGCAAAGGTGGTCAACATCTAAAAGTGATGCCGTCCTTGGGCCGTTCGCCGAAGGGTAAAAAGGACAAGGGAAAGAAGAAAGTTCAGGCGCAGAAGCCTCAGGCGCAGAAGGCTCAAAGGCAGAAAGCTCAGGCGCACAAGGCTCAAACGCAGAAAGCTCAGGCGCGGAAGGAGCAAAGGCAAGCGAGAAGGAAGCATAAACAAGCTGTCAGGAAAGCTAACAACCAAAGTAATGGTTGATTTTGATTTGCGAGCCGGTTTGATGCTGGAAGACCCCGTTCATTTGAGGGACCAATAGTGGCGTCTGACGCTCGCGATTCTTTGGGTGGGTTGCGCCATTATATGTACGCGTAAATTCCGATCGCAACTTGGTGTTTGTCCTCTTGGATTGGAATGTGCGCATGAGCCGGAGCTTATCCCACCCTCCAAGGGAACGTGTGTCAGCTAGATGGTGATTTGGTTGGTAGCCATCCATGTCTTTGCTCAACAGAATGTTCTAGCATCACCAGTCTAAGTGTATTTCGCCGAAATGTCTCTTCCAACAGAACGCGTGGGGATGACTTGGGCCTGGAGCTGGGATATTGAGGCATGGCATCGGGTGTACTGTTAAGAAGCTAGATACTGGAAAAAAAGAAAAAAAATTCCCTCTAAAGTCTGCGCCTTCATATCATACAGTAACTCTTCCTTCCGTAGGCATCGTAGAATGGCGTATACCTCGGCCGGCCTTTCCGCCGTTGAGCCAATCGGAGCCCGTTTACTCCGCACCGGTCCGACTATTCTCCCTGACTTTGAGCCTCAGCAAATTTAAACACTCTCTGTTAGAAGAAACCTCAATCATTTCCGCTCCAATTCCAACACTCGCCCACCATAGCTTCATAGACCATTGATACTTTCTATAACCCTACCCCCGCATATAAAAACAAGTGATCCGTCTTTTGCACATCACGAAAATGGCTCGTCAACGCCGTGGCGCTGCTCCTCCTGCCCGTAGCGCTCCTTCGAGACCAGGTGCTGCTCCCCCCCGACCCGCTCCCGCCCAACAACAACGCTCTGCTACCACAGCTGCCCATCCCCCAGCTACCACAAATGCCGCTCAACCACCAGCCGCTCAAGCTGCCCCTGTGCAGCAGAGCTCTGGGCCGGGCTTATTCGGCCAGATGGCCTCCACCGCTGCGTAAGCACACTCACTCTGATGACCCGCCCCGGTGAGATGGAAGAAAAAAGCAGGACAAGAAAGTCAGAACTAACATCTTATTGCGAAATTCAGTGGTGTCGCCGTCGGATCTTCTATCGGACATGCCATCGGCGGTTTTTTCGGCGGTGGCTCGAGCGCCCCAGCTGAGGCTCAACAAGCACCTCCACCCGCCGCCGCTCAGTCGATGGATAGCGGACTCTATCAGAGCAACAGCTCCTCTAGCGGCTGGGCTGAGACGCCTGCGTGCGAGACTGATGTGCGTGCGTTCAGAAAGTGCATGGATGATAACCAGGGTAATATGTCAATTTGCGGGTGGTATTTGGATCAGCTGGTATGATATTCAAAGCTTTCATATTTTTAATTCTTTGGCGACGAGTTGCAGACGCTAACTATTTGTGTAGAAAGCTTGCCAACAGGCTGCTAAGCAGTATTAAAAGAAACCGGCTCTCTACTCCCTACGGTTTCACGTTCGCCACTTACTCGAAACGATGGTGGATCTAATGGAATCGTGATCAACATCATTTTCTATATCGTACATACATACAATCGACCAGGATTCGCTGAACCCGGTCCAGGTGATTTCGATTCGGTTCTGTTTTGTTTTTACATTTTGTATTTATATACATACACACGTAGTGCGTCGAGAAAGCTGCAAAATACGCTGTACCCTTCGGGAGAATGGAAGCACGATCATATAGAAATAAAAAGCAAGCAAGAGAAAAGAGACAAATCCTATTTCCAACGACAACAACAATCCCCTGTTATCAATATACTAAAGTCGTGAGAATACTGAGAGTGTTCATTTTTCGGTGAAAGAGTGCTAGCGAATCAGAAAAAAAAAAAAAAAAAAAAAAAAAAAAAAAAAAAAAAGCAATGCTTCCGAACTCCAATTAAAAAATCAGAAAAGATGCAGTTTGACGATTGGGCTTCCATGACTAGGTCAATCGCTCCATATTTACTCGTTTTCTTGATCCGTACGGGGCTCGAAATTTAACTAAAGATTATAACATCCTAGATTAGTAAAATCAGGTAGAAGAACCAGTCAAAGCTTTCTTCAAACATATCTGTAAGAAAGGGAGCCGCTGATTTGGAAAGAAACGACCTGGGAAAAGATAGATTTATACCTGATTCCCGTTATAAAATTGTCGGCCTTCTCCATCACCATCATCACCGTCATGGAGAGTTCTCACATTCGATCTGCCATTCCTACCTCCCCGAAAATTAGCTCTACTAGGCCCCTCTGCTGCGGATGGTGGCTCAGCCGCTGCTGGCCCGGTATTTGCAGCTGGATGCTGAGATATCCCTAGGATTGATCCTATGGCCCCTGCTATGGCACCAACGGTTCCAGTAACAAGGTCATAACCAGCATATAGCCCTCTAACGGGAAGGGAGGCTTCCGCCGAGGCATACGCTTCTGTGTATGTGCGCACTGGAACCATTACGAGATTTGCAGTGGGGCCTAGCCCAAGTTCCTCAAGCGTTTGGTTTTCTTCTGCGACTGATATAGTACGGCTGGGGAGGGGCGTGAGGATCTGTTTCAAATTGTATGGTGTGTCGCCATCTGAGCGCTGGCTATCTAGCCAGGGACGAACGTCATTTTGAATGGTCTGCGTTGGTGAGAAACTCGAGCGTACTGAGCTGCCATCAAAGAGACGTATTTGTAAGCGGAGTTGATTTGGTTTAAATTTCGCTTGCGGCTGTTTGTTTCCAGTTCTTGGCGTATTGTTTTCATTATTGGTTGACGACACGAACGATTCTTTTCGTGATTCCTCTCTCGCTTTCCGATCTTCAGCGTCACGCTTGATTTGGTTTAATATTCGATCCCGTTCCTCTTTCTTCTGTTGTTCTCGTTTCCGCTGTTCTAACAGCCAGCTCTGAGTTTGTGATGGAGGAGCCTTTTGGTCATTTTCTGGCTCTTCGATAGTCTCGGCTCGTCGTTTGCCGGCTCGTATGCTTTCCCTCCTTTGACGTTCGGAAGTTCCCTGCCACTGCTCCTCCGTAGATTCCGAGTCCTGGTCTGGGGTATGTGTTGAAAGAGGGCCGGAGGATACCGGAGTGATTACCCCAGGAGAACTATTACTCTCTATTTGTGATGGCTGCGGTGCTAGCTGGGGAGTTGGTGCACGGGAATCTTCGAGGCCCTTTTTCAATCGACGCTTGAAATCCTCCTCAGAGACGCCAGATACGATATATTCTCGAACCACGCCGTTTCTAAGAACATCAGTCAGCGCATGGTTCGCCGACTAACGAAGCATGGCTAACGGAACGAAATCTCACTTTATAACTACCAACGCGGGTATTTTGCTTATAGGGCAAAACGAAGCTAAGTAGCCTGCTTCTACTGAACCTGCTTGGAGCCGCAGAGAGACTGTTTTCGATTTCACTAATGTCGTTATCTGGTAGACGATTAATATATCTATCAGCGTAAATCCATACAACACTCATAAAAACATGGCTTCATAAAACATCCATACCTCCTCACTTGCTAAATACTCATTCTCCCATTTCAAGCTTTCGTTTGTGTCATCTACATTAGACACATTGCGACAAGGCCGCGATATTGATCAGCATATGGTTTACACTTTCGAACACGCTTCTTCACCAGCAGATAGATGGAGCAATGCATTCGATGTGGGGGTCATTTAAGGGACAAACCTCGGACAAAGCATATAACATGTTTGGCTTCGCTGACTGCAAGAGCTATGCCACCTTGTAAATCCCCTGCGTAAAACATGTTTTGAGTATCTTCGTGGTGGAGAATGCATGTATCCTCCGTAGTATTGAACACAACCTTGGAACACTGCCCTGGCATAAATATGATGTTAGACTGTGCACGGACCAACCCTCCATGCGGCGTTCCTCCTTCCGTTGGCACTCAAGATCTTTTTTTAAAAAACCTGCCGTTCCAGGCAAAGAACCATTCGTTATTTATTTATTTGTTCATTTGATTGATTTTCTCTTCGTTCATATTGTGTACTATTGTACTATATTCTGCATTTCCAATGAAGCCTTCGTTTTCCCCGCTACAGAAATTTGCTTCTGCATTCTCAGGTACCCCGTTACGAACCGCACCGCGGAGGCTGAACGTGGATTCGATATGCGCGCGCTGCTGGAGAAAGCAACAGGTCCGCTTTGCCCATCAACCAGCCGACGACCCGAGCTGGATGTCTGTCGTGGATAATCCCTCAAAGCTCGTAAAAACTGGGAAGAGGCATGGCCCAGGATTGATCATTCTAGGTAGGTTGATGCAAATATTGCTGCAGCGAGCTGGAAGAATTTCCTCTGTAAATATAAAAAGACGTCTCTCTGAAATCTTACATTAATGATTTCTCTATTAATAATTTCTCTATTATGCAGCTATCATACCCATTACCGCGTTTGCCCTCGGAACATGGCAAGTCCAGCGCTTGGACTGGAAAACCAAGCTCATCGCTAAATATGAAGACCGTCTCGTTAAATCGCCCCTACCACTTCCGCCTGTCGTCGATCCAAACGCTATCTCTGACTTTGACTATCGCCGTGTATATGCCACGGGTCGTCTCAGACATGACCAAGAAATGCTCATCGGGCCACGTTTGTATGAGGGCAAGGATGGATACCTAGTCATCACACCACTTGAGCGAGGTGATGTCGGGAGCACAGTGCTCGTTAATCGGGGATGGGTCGCAAAGGATCGCAAAGACCAAAGAGATAGGAAGGAGGGTTTACCTGAGGGAGAAGTTACGGTGGAAGGATTACTGCGCGCCCCGTGGAAAAAAAATATGTTCACACCGGAAAATAAACCGGAAGTGGGAAAGTTCTATTTTCCGGATGTAGCGCAGATGGCAGAGCTTACTGGTAGCCAACCAATCTGGATTGAAGAAACAATGCGTAAGAATTGCTTTGTTATGTCTGCACACGCCCCGATGAATGCATCACCCAAAGACTGACGACGGGATCTTTAGATCCTGAGCTCCTCACGATTTATCATAGAGAAGCAAAGGGCATTCCTATCGGGCGTGCACCTGAGGTAAATCTCAGGAATAATCACGCTCAGTATATCGTAACATGGTAGGCCATTTTTGCCATCTGCTCAACCTTGCGTGTCCTGATCTTGCATCTAAATTATTAATTGCGTGTCTAGGTACGGTCTGTCATTGGCCACTGCGATAATGTTCTGGATGGTTGTTAGAAAGAAGCCTAACGAGATCACACGACGTGTACGACATAATAAAGGCTGGTAGCCTCGTGATACACGAATCCCTCCGCTCTTTACATAGGCGAATTAGTCTTCTGAGTTTGAACGTAACAGCATAGTCGCTGTTCCGTGGAATGGAAAATTTCAGCGTTTTGGAAGCCGGATGTCATGCAGAAGCTCTTTCGGCAGATGTTTTTGGGCAAGCGCGAACATTGTAGTGTTTTTGCCAATATGCCGTTGTCTATCTCCCGCATTAGCATAGGTTAGGATTTAATTCCCAGTTGATGAGGGACCCAAGTCAGGAGAAGGGGGTAAATTTACCTTCTCATGAGTGTCGTGACATCCGTCTCATCGATGGTCTTTCTGCCCGCATGTTTCGCGTATGTCGAGAGGTCATCACTCGCCTGCTCAAAATACCATTCGGTAGCCTGCTCAATCGCAGCCAGGGTGTCCTTGCTGATTCTAGACTTTCCCCCACCTCCAGTCCGGGCAAACCGGGTGGCTAGTTTTTTTATGATACCGGAGGGCAGCTGTGGTACGGGAATGCCGTGTCGTGATAGCTTTTGTCGCTTGTTACCTTTCACCATCACTTGAGGTGCTGGCTCCGGACTGCTCGAAGGAGGCGCTGGTCTGGAAAAGTCGTCTTGGAATGCAAGCTCAATGCCACCTTCCTCGACAATGCTATCAGACGATGGAAAGCCTGTGTCCACATCAGGATTTATATCAAGTGCAAAATCCCCCATATTCTTGCTGGAGTTGATTTCCAGAAATTCTAGCAGTCGTTACGTCTGGTGTAGGGAAGGAAAAGTCCAGATTGAAACGTCGCAAATCTTCGGTCTCTCCTCTTTTGTAAAATTAGCCTTGAGTATATAGAAAAAAAATTGACAAACCCTTACCCTGCGTCGAAAACAAGTCCCGTATCTTGTCCATGGTCATCTTCATCATCTCCTTGAACTATCGTATACTCTGCTTCCTCCTCCTCTAGATCTTCCATTCTGCTGAGGTCACCAAAGTGGTCACTGAACCGGTTGCTCCCCATGCTAACTCTGGAAAGAGTTGTTCGATCTTGTATGCTCCGATCTCGTCTTGGCATTTCAATTGATCTCCAAGTTTGATCGACATCCTCCTCGATAGCCAGTGACAGTCTAGGAGGTTGAATATCTGGACTCCCGTCGCCTTGTACAATCATTTCCGTGAGAGGCAGTGAAAGCCTAGGCCTTGGAAGATCGGGTTCTTCATCAAGATCATCGATTGGCTGCGGCGGCGGTTTCTCTGGCTCTTCTTGTGGTGATGATGACACTGGTCTCGTGGTAGGAGCCAGTACTATGTTTCAAGAAAATATGACGATCAGCAAACATATATACATATATATATATATATCATCTAACCAAGAAATACAGTAGTCACTGTTTACGAACCTTTTCCCAAGTTCCTCAGGACATCCATGGGCGTTTCTCGCTGCATCCGTCCGCTTTTCCTCCGATCCCGCCCCGGAGTATGCGTAGCTGCACGTCTTTGAAGCGCGCGTAGAGCGTGGGGAGTCGCGGGAGCAGCATTGGCACCTGAATATGCACCACGGGGTGTCTGCCTGGCGGAAGCTCTGTTGGTGGAAAGTGGAGGAGGAACAGAGGTTTGCGCGGGGGTAGTAGGGTTTAGGGTACCAGCGAGTTGGTGAAGCTATGTGAAATATAAAATGAATACATCAAAGGATACTTAGTAAATATCTTTGTACATTTTTCCATCCCCGCAATCACCATTTCACTTACGGCATTGAGGGGGGCTCTCATGGTCTGAAGAATTTCTATTCTGTTTGCCTCGAGGGGTTGTGCTCTCGGTTTGTTTGGAGGGTGACGACATGATCGATCCCAGGTGTCCGTTTCCATGTGCATGTAAAAAGGTATATTTAAACTCTGAAATGTAGCGGGTTTATTCGCTGTGAGGATAACTTTACAAATGCTTGACTGCGACGCGTTCATTTCGATGTTTTTGTTCCCATCGGTGCAAGATGGTGGCTAAGAGATAAGATATGAGTTGATGACTAAGCCAAACATCAGAAGCCAAAATTTCCATCAAAAATTGAAGCTTCACTTAGCAAAGAAAATTGGGCTTTAGCTACATATCCTCTGAAGAAATACTATTGACTAAAGTCGCCATGGGTTTGCCTGCGCAATCGAAACCCTTAATTAAAGCCGGGAAGAAAAGACGTAGAGAAGACGAGGCAGACACTGGGTCAGCACAGCATGCTCCTCCCACAGCACCAGGGGCAGCAGCTGATGAGGGTGGTATCAAGAAGAGGAAACGCAAGAGAACGAAGCAAATTGTTGAAGACCCGAAAGATGCAGACAAGAAGGATGGAATAGATGAGTCTATTGGCAAGATGGACGGGCCTCTCCTAGCGGATTTCTTCGCACAACAAGCCAAACGGCACAACAGCCAATTGACCGCCATCGAATTAGACGATGTCTATGTACCAGGTAAGATAGGTACATTTTACATGTTTAAGCTTTGGGAATTATGTTTGGTCATCAACGAGCAAGCATAATCTGTTTATTTCCGAACCTCGCACTGACCTTGGAACAGAACAGGCATTTCTCGATACGACTTCATGGAAGTCACCAAGAGTGTTAGAAAATCTGCCCGCATTTTTGAAGGTTTATAGCAGGAAGAAAGGGAGCCCCGACTCCCTTTCAACTGCACCTAAAGAAAATGGCAGTCCGCATACAATAGTGATCACGCTCGCAGGCCTCAGGGCGGCAGATATTACGAGGTTAGCATTTCCGTTTATAAAGCTATTTGTTCACTGTAACGTAGTCATTGGCAATGCATTAGTAACGGATCCTTTCTAGAGCACTTCGGCAATTCCAAAACCAAGACTGTGCAGTGGCGAAATTATTCGCGAAACATATCAAGCTGGCTGAAGCCAAGGAGTTTGTGAAAAAAACAAGGTAGGTTTCACTGGGAAAATGTCAAGTAATGAATAGGTGCTAATTGCCTGAAGAGTTGGTATTGGCATCGGGACCCCTGTGCGATTGAACGATTTGGCTACCTCTGGTGAGTCTTTCTATTGACAGCTTATTTTGGGGGGATTCAAAAAGGATCTGACCCGTTCTATATCAGGCGAGCTAAGACTTAAACAACTCCAACGGATTGTCATCGACGGCTCATACGTCGACCAGAAGAAACGGGGCATATTCGACATGAAAGATTTACATCTACCTCTTCTTCAATTTCTCAATCGCGCAGATCTACGCCACCGGTACACTTCTTGCGAGAACCATGTCGAAATCCTGATTTTCTGAAGCGATATGGTTTCGTATCTTGCCTACCGTCAGGCCACGGTAGGGTTGCAGCCTGGATTTCAATTTTGCAATCTCGAGATTTTAGTGCACAATTATCCTGTATATGGTGTCTTCACCTTTTGGAATCATCCAATATCCTTCCCAGGCTCCCACGGCAACTGGGTACCCGTCCTCACTTGTTGTGGGAACTCCAGAGCCGATTCGATGGGGTACCAAAAATTAAACCGGCCGTCTGGTGGGCAGGGCTTTTATTGACGGCCACCATGGTGTGGAATGGAAGAAATAACATAGAAAGCTGAAGCTGAAGAGAGCAGTTGCATTATCCAAGTACTGGAAGAAAATCAAACGACCCCGGGGTGGCCTCATGATATCCGTGTTCATTAGAATCCTTCGCTATTATCGTATGAGCTGTTGACGGTGTAAAGAGTAAGGGCTGGATTACGGACGTATGGCTGGTTCGCTGGGGCGTATGTGTGCTATTGCTATAGAGAACGTAGTCGCCATACCATAGTCAATTCAAAATTTTCCTACGTGGACCTTTCATAGCGAGTCTGACGGTGATTAAAATGCTACCAATGCCAGTACTGGCATTTAGAGTTATGTAATTTCCCCCATACAAACTCCAGGAAAACAGGGAAAATAGAGAGGATTGAGACTCACATGGTGGAATGGCCCTCAAAGCTCAGAGAATTCTAGAGTTTTAGTTCGGGCACTGTTGCGGAAACCCCCATTGACAACAATTTGCCAGAGCTGGATAGCTTGAGCACAGTTAGGGCTTCGATCACACGTGATAAGTGCGAAAGAACCTTGGAACCTTGGAAGCTTATTTATTCTTACCGCCTAACTGGGCTGGCAGAAATATTTCCGCCAAAAAAAAAAAAAAAAGACTTAAATTTTGCCAAAAAAAGTATCAACTACATTGTGGGGAAGACCGGAACACGGAAAGAGGAATCACTTGGTAAGTCTGCACCTTCACATCATATGCACCTTGACACTCGCGGAAAATTAGTTGTTTAATTTTCATTTTGCCATTCGCTAATTACATTTCTTGTTTTGTTTTCTCGAAGCCGAGTATAGTTCGTAGAATACTATCACCTGAAAAAATGGGCGATAAACGGAAACGGAGCCAGCTCCCAGCTGAAGATGACGCGGTTGAAGTTACGGAGGTGAGGCAGAAGAAATCCAAAAATAGCGATAAGGAGAGGAAAATAGATAAATCGAAGGAGAGGAAAGAAAAGAGGGAAAGGAGGAAAAAGAAGGAAAAGGAGAAGAAGGAGAAGGAAAAGGATCAGGACAACGAGGTTCGGGATGATGTAGAAGTTAACGGAAATTACCCGGATGTTGAGATGAAATTGGCAAACGGTGCTGCGGAAGACGATGTGGAGAAAAAGGTGAAGGAGAACAAAGCAAAGGATGGCGGCGAAGCAGCAGAAGAGGAAAGAGATAAGAAGAGAAAGGAGAAGAAGAAGAATAAAAAAGGCATAAAGGACAAGCAAAAAGTGGAGGGGGGCCGCGAGGAGAAAGAGGAGCATGAAAATTCGGCAGAACAATTAGGGAGCCAACAGGAGCAAAAGGAGCAAAAGAAGGAAAGGAAGCGGAATAAAGATAAAAATAAGAAAGATAAAACGGGAACAGCACTTATCAACAGGCATGGGGAAATTACCGAAGAAACGCCTGTGGTTGAAACCGATGTTGCTGCGGAGAATGGCGTTGATGAAAATATCGACGGTGCCAACGGACATGACGGAGAAAAGAAAAACCTGAGATTGATCGCATTCATCGGTAAATACTCCCCCTGATTTGACACATACGTTCCTACTGGCATTCCAATTCTGCCTTTACGCACTGTATGATAATAACACCACGATGCAGGTAATTTGCCTTTCCATACAAGCCTAGAAGCCGTGCAAAAACACTTCGCAAAAATCGAACCCAACGATATTCGGCTCCCTAGCGAAAAGGGTGGGAAGAAGGGCCGTGGCTTTGCGTTCATCGAATTCGACCGTTATGATCGCATGAAGACGTGTTTAAAGCTGTACCACCACTCTTTATTCGACGATGGCGAGAACCCTTCCAGGAAAATCAACGTTGAGTTAACGTGAGAGCTTTTTTCCATTTCTCTCTTTCCATTTCTCTCCTAGTAGTTGCATCTCTGGTTACTTGTTCCTTTATCGTTTTTCCCTTCTCCCCCCTCCCCGCTTTTAATCCGCGCGCCACCATACTTGCTCAAACTTACACATCTCTATTAGTGCTGGTGGAGGTGGCTCGAAATCCAAAACTCGTAAAGCGCGAATCGTTGAGAAGAATACGAAGCTCTCCGAGCAACGTTCTCGCGCTGCGAAGGAAGCTCGGAAACAGAAAAAGAACTCCAATATTACTCAGCCGGGTGGCGATTCAGAAGCTGTGCCAGTTAAAAACGATATGGACGATGTGCATCCTAGTCGGAGGAAATGGGTTCCTGGTTCTTGAGAACGATACCTTTCGATTTCTAATTGCCTTGGGTAAGTAAACAGGAATATTAACCAAAACGAAGAGACGGGGAATGGAGTGGGAGTAATGGCGTGTTGTCCGATTTCCTTGTTTTCTCATCACTTGTGCTTTTCATATTGTTTTGATATTGAATTTTTATTCTGCTTTAATTTTCCACCCTCCCGTTTTTAGTTTTTTACTTAACTTTGGCATTCTATCACTTAGCTATTAAGATTTGGATAATTAACATCAAACCTCTTTGCAGAACAGTCACACCCGCTACTGCCTTTCCCACTTCATCTCGAGTCCTTCATGGCTCATCACACTATGACCAGATCGTTTGACATTCTGGAACAAGCAACCCCATCTAATATCACATCTAACCACGAAGCCTTGGTTGGCCGACACTCGGCCCCGAGACCTAGGCAAGTTTGTATTTACCAAACGGTAAGGACATTTATACAATAGTGAAAACCCAACTAGATGGGCATGGACATCATTAGATCCAGCGTGGCAGATGGTGCCTTTATGGATAGACGTCTTTTTAACGGCCCCAATATCACATCCGAAGATCCTGGAATGGAAAACAACGAAAATTCTCGCTGGCTCTCCCTAGTTCTAGGCCTCTGCTCTCGCCGGCGAGAAATACATCTGAAGCAAACTCGCTGTGATTACTCCGTAAAGAAGCTATCTAATACTCCTTCGGAACCATGCGTCCGGGGTACACACTATCCTTCCCGAAGCGTGCCGCCATCTGTCAGGGCTCCATTCTTTTCATTGCGATATTCCACCAAATGTACCCACTACATTCCATCTCAGCTATCGACACCTCCAACGGCACCTCTTTCGGACATCCCATTTTCTCTTGAGGCTTTCGAGAACTACAATTGCCACGACGCAAAACTCCGGACAAAAAATGGCATATACGTCTAGTGGTTTAGGGGATGTGAGGGGGCGATGACAGGTGAGACGGTGTGTCCGTTGTCTTGTTTGAGTAAAGTGGGTGCGTGGGTGTGTGGATGGGGGTGGGACGGGATGGGATGGGATGATCGCATGAATATAGCGTGAAGGCATATGGATAGCTACAACAAAGGATTTCAATCTGTAATTTTTTCCCAATTTTCACTCCTTTTAAGCGACGGTGTCGGTGTCGGAATCGTGGGGAATAAATAAGAGTAGAGAGAAAGGGAGAGAGAAAGAGTGAGTGAGAGTGAGAGAGGTTCGTACTCCGTCCATTATGTCTAGGATTAAGAGAGAAACAATATCAAGATAAAAGTTGCAAGAAAGAGATAAGATAGATGAAAAAAGAAGAGACGAAGACAAACAGAAAGGAAATTTTCTGCCCTGGTCATCTTCTCTCCTATGCATTAATATCAAAAGCATCGGAAATCGCTTTACCAAGTGTTAAAGAGAAAATAAGAGCACAATCAGGCAATTGATCTTGACCAAGAGTTCTATAGCGTTGAAGTTTAATATTAAGTTGAAAAAAGACAGAAGCTGCGGGGATGGTAGGGAGAATGGGAAAAAGGGTGGGTGGGAAAAAGGAGAAGAAATTGAGGAGGGGGAAAGAAAAAGAAAAAAAATCAAAGTATGCGGTCAAAAATAGAAATACGACGGAAATGAAATTTGAGAAAAAAACACCCACCGGATCCACCGGTAACTGTAAACATGGACAAAAAACGGGGGCGGGGAGGTAAAGCAATATCAAACAGCAATGGGCGAGTGGTAGGCAAAAATAACCATAGAGCGAGAAAAATAAAAAAAAGTGGTAAATAAACAATGAAAGCAGGAAAATCTGAGGGTGGCGGGCATTTCGTTAGGTCGTATTGATTCGATTCTTAACAACTAGGGACGAATCAAATGGAGGGGATAGAGGGATACTGGAAAGGAGTGCGGGAAAGTAGTTTGTTTCCAAATGTAGATAGGTAAGAGAATAAGGAAGGGTTTTAAAA
The DNA here is from genome assembly GCF_000149585.1 of Histoplasma mississippiense. Classification (NCBI taxonomy): domain Eukaryota; kingdom Fungi; phylum Ascomycota; class Eurotiomycetes; order Onygenales; family Ajellomycetaceae; genus Histoplasma; species Histoplasma mississippiense. Next base: position 4,175,798 of record NW_001813982.1, on the reverse strand, counting down.
GTAATTGGGATTTGAAGGAAAGCAAAAAGCACATGATGGCACGCGAGTTCGCATAGATCTCATAATATTTCGGGAAAGTTGCCCACACAGGATATCTTGACGCCAAATAAATTAATTACCGGCAACGGACGGAGCGAACGCAGGGGAAAATCCAGGGTTCAAATGATCGAAAATACGAAGCTGGAAATAACAGTCAGAAAATGGCAGGAGATCCAATTGGTACCTGGGAAATGAGGGTTTGTCGTCCATATTGAATCGGGTCATTAACGCTCTACTGAAAATATTTGAGCGGTCGTGGTTTGCCCCAATTCGTACAAAGGAGGGTAAACATATTCATTATCGAGTCGAGTTCAAACTGTTCAGAAAAAAAAAAATTGCAAATGTTCGCTGAGTTGCTGGGTACTTTGCTTTCAGCTGAGAAGCAAATAAAATGTATGAAGGACAGTAATGTGCTCAGGGAGATATCATAGTGATATTTCTATCGTTCTTTTCAAGTCGGGCAGTCCAATGGATTTTGCCATGCTTCGCTGGACGAGAGCTTCAGAGGATTCTGCACTTGGATTTTTTAGGTTTCGCGATGGGACGCGGATTCAGCACCGCACTGGAAAGAGTTAGTCTCCTACGATATTTGTTGAATGGTACAAGGAGCAGATACAAGTAACATACCGGATGGCTTCATCAAAGACACTCTTCAGATTTCGCTGCGTGAGGGCGGAGCATTCGAGGTATTTCTGTGCTTTAATCTCCTTGGCAACAGCGAGGGCTTGTTCATAAGAAACTGGTTCCATCTTCTTTGCACGAAGACTCTCAGCGGTAGCCTTATCCTCACGTAGATCAAGTTTGGTCCCAACAAGGATTATTGGGACATTGGGCGCGTGATGTTCGATTTCTGGGTGCCACTACGCAAAAAGTTAATAAGAATTCGTGTAGAGAGAGAGAGACCGTGGAAGTCTCAAAGTCTTGAGGGTATGATAACACACCTTCGCCTTGACGTTATCGAAAGATGGTGGGCTAACGATAGAGAAGCATATGAGAAAAACGTCGGTCTGTGGATACGATAAAGGACGTAGTCTGTCATAGTCTTCCTGTCCAGCAGTATCCCAAAGTCCAAGGCTAATGGGTTTGCCATCAACCATTACACTGGCGGAGTAGTTGTCGAACCTACGTCCAGTCAGATATACCGAAAAACGATCGAGAAGGTAGAATATAAACATACACAGTAGGAATATACTCTCCGGGGAAAGCATTTGTGGTGTAAGAAATAAGGAGACATGTCTTAAGATTTTTAAGTTAGTCAGGATATCAACACGAAGCGCCACGGAGCTTAAGGGGGAAAGTGCTTACCTTGCCAACAGCACCGTCACCAGTAACGACACACTGCAAGTGGGATAAAACCGTCAGCAGATTGATCAGGAGATAAAATTATACAAATCAAAAAGGGGGTATTTGAGCCAGCAGCACTTTTAACCAACCTTCAATGACTGAGTGGCTGGTCCAGAGGCCATTTTTGTTAAGCTTTCAGGGGAAAAAGCCAATAGAAAAAAGTTAAAAAAAGTAACGAAATGATTCAGCAGCTGAAAATGAGTCCGTGTAGAAAAGCAGAAGATTACGTCAAAGAGGGCCAGCTGGTGATCAAAGTCCGGCAGCAGCGATGTCAAGGCCTGAACAAGAAACGAATAAAGCACCAGCTCAATTCGAACAGGATTCAATCCAGAGGTGGTTGGTTTCTGCTCCAAAGAAACACACAAGGGGGTTCTATGATGACACTTTCTTTCTTCGACAAGGTATAATATACCTCTTCGGTACTATCTTGAATATCTGGCAACCTTTTATATCAAGGAGAGTTAAAAATTTTTCTTTGATCACGCACGAGGATGGAATCGGGGGTGATCGTTCGTTCGGGAGGCGGCAGCCGGAGTAGTAAATAATGGAGGGAGAGATCACACAACAAAACCAATTGGAGAGGAACCAGAATTCAGAGACCGGGAGAGATCGCAAGTCCTTTAGTAACGGGGACGGGAGGAGGGAATGTGTTGAGGCGACGATAAGATACCCCGGCTGGCGAAGGTGTTGGTGATGGTCAGATTCCACGACAAGCAGAAGAGAGGGAGACAAAAGACACAGCACCGCTCAAGCAGGGAACGATAGAGCAGATAAGAAGACGACAGACAACCGCAGAGGGGAGCCAGAGAGTGAGACAGTGAAAAGGTGAGCTGGAGAGGAGGAGAGGTTGAGATGAGGTACCAGGAGGTGGTTGCGAGGAGTCGGAGACCAGACACGGACGGTTGAGGAGAGGCTTGGCATGGGTCTCAGACGGGTCGCATCAACCTGCAGCGAAGTGACCATGGTTGGTGCCTCCTAAGGGCAGATCTCGCAGCATGGCTCTCCATACTACATAGGAGGAGCAGAGGCGGCATTGGTTGTTGTATGGGATACTAGCACTCTTGATCTAACTCTATCTATTGTCTTTTATTTGTTTTCAAGCCTTCAGGGTGAACGGTGACCTACTGGCAGACCGATAAGCGCTGTGGTATCTGGTAGTGACTAGTATCCTTCTATCTATGCGCCCCGACATGTGCTTGGTTGGCCTGGAACCACCCAGTATAAATCCTATTTTTCTAACCCTCCAAGCATCCAATCTCCACTCGTACTAGTACAGTATGTGCGACTCGAAATCCTCGATGTTCCGTCGCAGCTAGTCTGTGCCGCCATCTCCATGTGGCCATCCCAGGCTCGTCCCCGCAGACTGGCTGCAGTAAACAAGGGTCTCCAGTCTCCAGATCACCAGACACGGAGATATATCTTTATGTTTAAATGGCTGGCTCCATTATTAAACCTGTTGACGGAGATATCCAATAGCCACACCCAACACTACTCACTGGATTTAGGAAAATATGATTGCATGCATTGGGAGAAAGGACCAAGGCACTTTTTAACTCTATCAACGGTTGGGAGGGGCTTTTTACCCAATCAAATTTCTCTTCTCAGACATATTATATGGCACTGGTACCCGGGATATCTTGCTGTTGTGTTGCTGTTGCGAGGATCTTGCGGCTGCCCGATCCCTGCCGTACGACTGATGGGTATTTAATATAGCTGCTGCTGAAGATATCGAGCGTGGAAAGTGTACTCATGCACAGCGCAATACTTTTATCTGTATTGTATAAGTGTGCAGCCAGTCTTATCAGCTCCCTACATTTTTAAATATAGAAACTTTTCAGGTTAAAAATATCCGCATATCCTGATGCAAAGTGGGGGATAATAGATCTAGAAGCCCGATCTCAAATTTGGCGAAGTAAACTTTCAACCAGGGGAGTTAAATAAAGATTTTACAGTTCGTGTGAAGAGTTTCAAAAAAATTCTAATATGAAGCAAGGTTGTCCAGATTGTGATGGCGGGTGCGTCTCCAACAGTTTCACCCCTTCCCCACCAGCATACCTTCGAGACAGAGGTAGTGATAGCCTATAAATGTATAACAACGGTAACGTGCTCAATTCATAACTCCAGTATTACTGTGGGAATCATATAATCATATCGTGGTGGTCCCTCTCACCGTACCCGGCGACGAGCTGTTGCACGCAGCAGGCTGATGTTATGGAAAT
>NW_001813982.1:4163844-4171019 GCF_000149585.1 Histoplasma mississippiense | reverse complement strand
TAGTATCCATTACACATCTGGGAAGCAATGTGGGCTTGTCTACAAAACATTCTCATCATTTCAGATGAAGTGCTCACCCTCACCAGAGCTGAAGCAGGTCTATAATTGTTGGAATCGACTCTTATTTTGGCGCCCACCCTACACTATTCAAGAGCTGCAACTTAAAGGGGAATTTAAGTCCTCCGGTCTTGCATCTCTTGGTATGGCGACTTTGATTTTAATCTGGATCTCGCCAGTACCACTTACTCGACCCCCTTTGTGCGATATCTAGTGGTCCGACAAAAAAAAATCCGGCCCTTCCGATTTACATTACAAATATTTAACGGATTTGGAACACACACATATATATTAACACCGTCATGATGATGTACTTGTATTTGCATACATTTCTGAATATGCAAGCCCGCCGTTTCTAAGGGAAATTTTTACATCTAGAAGATGGGATTTTCATTCATAATGGGCTTTAAAAGAGAGTGGACTGGGGATCCTGCGGCTCGCACATTGCCCGGTACGTCTTAAACGGGGAAGTTATTCGGCAACTCCTTCCTAACCCCCTGGCGCGAGAGAATAGTCGTTCAATGTTCTGTGGGGCTTCTACCCTTTACCGTTTCCGTTTCCTCTTCCTCTCCAGTCTTCATTGCCCTTCGCAGAAGATACAATTCCTACCTTCCCTCACTCGCATATGTATCTCCCTTCAAGCATCTCTACAACGTTCGCTGATCGGCTCGTGAATGTAGTATTTCCTTGAGAGAAATTTCTCTCAAGGATCAAATATTAGGTAATTATCATATTATCGAAGGAGTATCGATAGGAATGCGTCTGCTGATGAGTTTTGATCGCTTCGTCTCCAAAATTTTCCACTTCCACATCGAAGCTACTTACTGTAAGTGCAAACTAGGTAATATAAGATTTAGGCAAGTAGTGCTAATCTGTAGTGAATAGCCAACGAAAATATGTTCTTTACCACAATTTAATGAGATAGTCGAGAATGTCACTACGCTAACGAGGCCGTCGTTAAGGAAAGCACAGAGAATGATGCCAACAGGTCGGATGAGGATGAGGAACGATACCACTTCGGTTGATAGCCGGATTCTGATATGAGATGCCTCAAAGGCATCGGAGAACTTTCGTTTACCGTGCAAGAAGTGCCTTTCAAAAATTGTCGCCGGTGTCATGCAAATAGGTAACACTGTGATCAGATACATATAGGAGACAACTTTCTTCTGCAAACTTCTGCAAACTGTTGACTGTGTCTGGTCAGAGAACTTGCAGAGGTATCAGTTCAGAGTGCTGCTGGGTGTTTAATACTTGAGTCTGTCCTCTCATCACCGTAATTGCTCAGTCAACCGCAGCTGCTCTTGATGTCGGCGCAGAGCACGGCGCTTTCTTTTTTTTCCAGTCCCTGGCGCTCTTGGATTGCCAGCGAAAATATATCCCGCAAGGAGAAATACTGATGATGCCAACAGAGTAGCCGTTTCACCGCAAGAATCAGCAAGACCTTCTCTCCGATCTTGTTTTCCACGTCTCACGCTGATCAGAGCACGAAATTATGCTCCGACGGGCCGAACTTAGAGGTCAACCTGCTGAGGTGGTATAATCGTGCCTTAGCTTGTTCTCCCTCACCCACTATTCTCTCGAGCTTCTCGCACCGCCAACTCAGGATGGCAGAAGAAAAGAATTAAAAAAGAACAAAAAGACAAAAAGAATATCAAGTATGCTCATCCCGCAAACTATGCAACCATGAAAGAGAATATGTATAACCTTAGAGGAGTTCTCGAGTATTTGAACATAGTTCGACAATCGGATGAGTGCATACTATTCCTTTCAGAGTCAGAGTCATTTTACACCAATCGTTATACCAATAAACTATGTTTATTGTGTTGTTTTCATCATTTATCTATCCTCGTTAACCCACGCTGAGGCAAATTCTGGTCAACAAAGTTGGAAACTGCATGACTTGCATGGACTCTCCTTAGGATCCGTCATATGTTGAAGGAGCTACCCATCCCACTATATTCTACACTCACTGACCACGCCTCCACTATGGCATTTTTAACAGTCAGTACACAGTGTGTTTATTGTCAGTCAATTATGATTGTCTTCTAATTGATGAGCAAGATCTGAGAAAATAAAATTATATCTCTACTCTGATCTGTTGTTATAAAGGCAGAGCCAAGGCCAAGGACTCCGATAACTTATATAGCTTTTGGGTTTAAAGATACCGTGCTTGAGAATGAGATGAGCATGTCTGATGTCTGTCATTTCCGGAGTCTCCAATGTATGGTCTTTTGCCGATTTCCAGGGATCAGCCCAACCAATACTCCGATCACCAGAAGGCGCATAACAGCATGATAAGCATATCTACGAGAGGTAGACATGTGCTACGCGAAAGAGCAACTAATGACACAAGAGTCAAGGGCTGAAGCGGATGAAGCTGGTACCACGGGGTTGTCGAATGCTGGGATGCCTGTAACTTATACGGGGACATCCCCAATGCTGCGCGGCGCCGACGAGCCCGTGCGGCTGCGGGGAAGTCCCCCGCGAAAGGAAGATCTGTCGATGCCCCTGCTACCTCTGCTGCCGTTGCAGCTACATCAATCGAACTCCTCTTCGATAGGGCTACCCAAGCACAACACGACGATAGGTATTTTTCCCTTGGCGTCGGCATTGGTCGCGTCAGGCGGCACCAGCGGACTTGAAAGGTTGCCAGATGGTCAACCAGACCAGGCTGCAAGTAAAAAACGCATCAACTTTAAGGCGTATAGACGGCGTCGGCCGTTTAAATTAGAGTTGTCTTACCGTTCATCCTGACGAAGGAAGTGTGCCTCGGAGCAGTTGCATTCCTATGCGGGAAGCATCCATACAAAAACAACCCTCCAGCCATCTCTACTGTTCTAGTAGATAATATAGCTCAGGCCTGGGCGGGGGATTTGACGCAAAAGTGGCCAACCACCAAGTTGTAATCTACATACAAGCCGCAGAAACATTGTTGTTACATCGTATCAAAGTTTGATGACCTGAAACGGCCCGGGGCAATTAGTTCGTGGGTTCGATTACATCCTACCACAAATCAGCAATTCTGCCCTCTGAACCTGGCTGGTCGATTTTCCGTTGCTGTCTTCGATGAGGCGCATACATGGGTCCTGATATAGCGATTGTCTTCACAATCATCTGCAGTCCTCATTGCCTTGCTTCTGAGACAATCGGCAGGTATCAGTCAAAATATTATCGCTACAAGCTAAAAATGAAAGGTTAGCTGAGGGCTATAGTCGTTGATAAGAGCATTCAACTGCAAATGACGACAACCATCAATCTTCTTTTAAAAAGTTTGGTTGAGATGTGAGTCCTCAAGACACATTATGTGAAGCATTGGTAATTATCCAATAACAACGGTATAAACTAAGCAGATTCATACAGCTATATCAAGTGGCTTCAATAATTGGTCGCAGTGGAGTGCAAGATCTATCAATCTGAGAGAGAGGGAGCGGCTCAGCTGGGCGCGTAGATGGTCGATGAATAATACAACTTGACATCATCATCTACTCCCCACAATGCGGCGGCAATTCGTTAAAGAAGTTAACGCGTATTATCTTTGTGAGCGCAACAAGATCGACGGAGACATCCCCAGTGCTTCGCGGCGCTGGTGGGCCCCTGCGGCCGCTAGGAGGTCCCCCAACATATGCGATGAAGATGCTCCTCAAAGCTCTTGGCCTCGTGTATTTAGTATGCTGAAATTCATGTGGCTGAGAGTTGCATCATCAGGATGATCTTCTAGAACAGATCAAAAAATAGCTCGTTGACATCACTCTCGAATTGATTATCTTTGAGCTGCTATGGACACCTTAGAGGGTCAACACTAGCATCCTCAATGGCTATTCCAGGACGGGAGAGAATGAGACAATAAACCTCAAACTCGGCTGGGATAAGCCTTCCATACATATCTCATTAACCAACTTCGTCATAACGGGGCTCAAATTGAATCTGGACAAATCACACACCCCCTTTATATTTTCTCTCTCTCTCTCTTTTTTGAAGAACCTAATCGCCTTGCAGAGAATACCTCGGTTCTACGCGGTATATCTCCAATGGCGGCGACACACCCTCGATGACGAGGGAGAAATATGGGAAGAGCGATATCCAGAATGGTCACCGTCCAGGAAATTCTTTGAAGGAACATGTGGAGGACTTCCTTTCGGCCCATGAAGAAAGAAATGCATGCGAAGCCAAATCGAGAATGAAATTTTCCTTGTCACCGGAGCCAATAGGCCAATTAGTCGATGGGTAAAATCCTCAAAAAAACGGATGAATCCTTTTCGAGTTTGTATTTTGAAAATGCTCTGCAGTCACTGACCAAGCATTATTGGAGGCTAAATGGGCCTCTGGACTAATCACATAATATATTGCTTCCGTAGCACTATGACCACTAGGTTATCCATAGCAAAAGGCCAACATAACCATTTGTTAAATGGTTGCGATCATAGTCATATATCTACCCGTGGGTGTGGTGGTATGGCGCGGACCACAGCGGGCCCCAACACCACCTATACACTGCGACCGCTAGTCGCAGCATAGTGTGGGAACCACATCGTGAAGTGTTTGGAATCATCATCCGTGACTCTTGAAATCGGGCGCCATTCGATGAAACTCAAACGGAACCGCACTAAATAACCGATAACTTCTACCCGCTCGCGAAACCAACAGTTTGCACATTGCAAATAATTACAGAAAACTCTGACGGCGGTTCACTTGCGCGAAATTCGAATCGGGTGATTCCTTGTTAACATTCATGAAGATTTCATCGGGTCCTTTTTAAAAGTCCTTGGGACACACCCACGAGTTCAATCTCCTCTATTTACAGAAGTCCAAGGTCCGTTTTCTTTCTCTCGTGGAACCTTTAAAAAAAAAAAAAAACAGCCACCAAACTGATAAACGATAGGGTTATTGAGCTCCGTTTCTCATATGACGCTCGATTATCAGTGCGGTCTGTGGATCGTGCTCCAACTTGGCTTACCCTTCTTGCAATGGCAATGAAGGACAACCCAACTCCAAGGTTTATGTCCGGTCTTATGGCCAAGCTAAACAGCCGGAAGAAGAAGTCAACGAATATGTTCTTGTCCTGCGTTCATTGAGCGCGGCTATTATCAGAAGATGCGAAGGCAACTGAAGGTAAGTGATTAAAAAGAATTAAAAACCAGTCAATCAAGTTCATGACACTAATTCGCTCATCACTTAGTTTATTCAATTCTGCTAGAGTCGGGGGACTAGAGAACAGCAGTTCCTTCCTTCCGTGTAGTGGGTCCTTTCTTCTTGGCGAATCCTTCGAGCTGTATATCCTTACAACCTCTTTCCTTATGAGGCCCTGTTCTCCTTCCTTCTGAGGTCTTGCTTATTGTTTTGTTTGTTTTTTTTTTTTCCCTTTTCTGTCTCTTTAAGAAGAAGGATTCCCTTATTTTTCTTTTTCTTTTGTTTTGAGGAAGAAGATAGCGGTAACTAGTATCAAAAAGCTAGCCATAAGATTGTTCAATTTTGCCCTTAATCCTTAACTATTCCATCCTAAGCTAATCCTTAAGACTTGCGAAGCCTGGAGGGCTTACGTAAAGATCCCTTACAGAGCCGTGAGGCTCGTTCTGTTTCTGGGAAGATCAGTCACGTTACACGTCGGCTAGAAAGCTAGATTCCTTCCTTAACCAATCCTTCTTCAAGAACTTTATTCCCCCCAGAGGTCCTTTGACCGTCTCGCAGTCTTCCGTACTAAGACCTTGACACCAGAGGCTACTGATGACTTCTGGACGGAAATATATGACCACTTAGATTCCAATAACGACCGTAAGGGATCCGGCAAGACTTCTTTCGAAGACGAAGTTGGTCTGACAATACTACCCGGGGACACTTTTACATTCCTTGAGTTGCTAGACCACTGGAACAGGGAAGGATGGGGCTTTGATGAGAGCAGTTTAAGATCCGCAATCCTTGAATGGGCCGTCTATGTAGACATCGAATGAGATCCATCCGGCGTTGGATCCTATTGTGGTGGGACGAGAGAGTGAGCGGTATAGGCGTTCCTTCTTTTCTTTGCTAATCCTTCTGTTTACTTACTCTTGTTACCTCTTTCCCCCTAAGGTTATGTTTGTTTTTTTTTTTTTTTTTTCTTTTTAAAAAGGGAGGATTCCCTTGTTTTCCTTCAGGGCTTCTTTTGCTTTTTTTTTTTTTTTTTTTTGTTTTTTATTGTGAAAAAGAAGAAGAACAATCAACCAAGAATTGTAACTAGCTCTAGTATAGCAATCAGATTGTCCAATCCTTGTTCTTAATCCTTAAGAATCATTCTACACTAAGCAATCCTTAGGGACTGCGGAGCTTTGAGGGCTTAGTGCCCAACAGTCAAAGGGTCAGTTGAGCTCTGCAGAGACTTATTAAACTAAACCTCTTACAATCTCTTACAAAACCACTGTTTTCCCCCCCTCTGTGCCCACTGCTCTTTTTCTCAACAATCAGTGACTAGTATAATATCAATAATCCAACTACACAAAATAATCAGAATTGTTGTCCTACTTAATATACTAGAAAAGTATGTGAGTATTTGACTAGTCACTAACTGATTCTTTACTGATGTAGTCTTGGGGAAGGTTGGGCGTCTGGGAGGTAGCCTTCAAGAAGTGCCGGAGACACCATAATATAAAAGAATTATACTAGGGCTTCTTTCGCAGCCTTGAATTGGAAATTGATCTCTCCAGCCTTCAGGCTCCTTTATATGTTGGGGTCTCCAACATATATGTGTTCTTCTGTATGTTTTTCCTGCACGCTTCTCCTCCCTTGTTGGGAGGTCACAAGCTCTGGTATCCGAGAGAATGAGATTTCTCCCTTTAGCAATTCCTTTCTTCTCTATTAATCCTTCTGTTCATGTATCCTTGCTGCTTCCTTCATTTTTGGGGCCTTGTTTATTTTTTATCTTTTTTAAAGAAAGATTCCTTTGTTTTTCCTTTGTTGTTTTGTTTTTTACTCTTAGAATGATCAAGGAATCAAGGAATAACTAGTATTCAGAGAGACAATAATATGATCCTTCAATTCTTGTTCTTAACTGAATCCTTTACACTTTTCATTCTCCACATGTATTCTGTATTTCCTGCGCAGATCCTGCATCAACTGGATTGTTTTCACTCTCTGGATTCTCCGGAACT
>NW_001813982.1:4160347-4163001 GCF_000149585.1 Histoplasma mississippiense | reverse complement strand
GTATATAACCCCCCCCACTCAGCGCCTGCTGCTGCGATCCTGGAACAAGTATTTCCAGCCCCCAACCCCGACAACGCCAACAAACATCCAACGTCCCAGGAACCAACCACAGCCAGCCTGAGCTGGTCTTTACGAGTCAAAACTGCACAATGCGGTCTTTGCTTTGAAACCACCCACGCCCAACTGTTGCCTTCCTCTACCCAAACAAACCGTAACTGGTACTCTACAAGCAAGACGGCCCATCTATTTCTTTATTAGGTATGCAGACGGGCTCTCCCCCTCCCGATGATGGCCCTGCGCCAGACGCTCCCTCACGACCAGAGAGCGAGTTGCCTCCCCTCTCGCCGTCGCCACCGGAGAAAACAGCATTGCCAGAGCCAGTGCCTGCGGCCGTTAATCCAGAGGAGATGGCTCAGTTGGAGAAAGTCTTGCAGTCAGATGTATGTGGAGAAGTTGCGCAGTTCCGCCAGTTGTAGTAGTTGTATGTGTATAGTATGCAACGGAGAGAGCATATGGCTAACTAACTGCGATTCGCGCCACACAAAAAAAAAAAAAAAACAGATTGGAGTTTCGATTCTATTAACTAGATTGAAACAGACCATTGCATCCACTAAAGTTCGTCACTGAAGAGCTCCCCCCCGGCCCCTCCCTCCTCCTTACCCTCCTTTTCATCCCTCAATCGTCGAACCCCCCCAATGACCCATTGATTTCAAACAAATCCAGGACTTCTCGAATTTCCTTCGCAAGCGATCCGCCCTAGAAGAAGAGCATGCGCAAGGCCTTAAAAAGCTCGCTCGCGCCTTCCATGACTCAACTCAACGCATCGATAATCGCCAAGGCACATTCTCCACCGGCTGTGAGGAGATAAACCGTATCCATGACCGCATGGCCGACCATGGCCTCCAGTTTGCGCTCTCCCTGCAGCAGATGTCGGATGACCTGAACGAACTAGCGGCGAACATGGAACGGGGCCGGAAGCACTGGAAGCAAAACGGGCTGAATGCGGAAAAGCGCGTGCAAGATGCGGAGAGCATGGCGGAGAAGGCGAAGGCGAAATACAACTCCCTCGCGGAACAATACGACCGCGCTCGGACTGGCGACGCCCAACCTGGCAAATTTGGCTTGAAAGGACACAAGTCGGCCGCGCAGCATGAACAGGATCTTTTGCGCAAAGTCCAGCATTCGGATTCGGAATATGCGTCCAAGGTCCAGACGGCGCAGGGCCTGAAGAACGAGCTCATGTCGACCCTGCGGCCGCAGGCGGTGCGCGCTCTGCAGGATTTGGTTGCGGAGGGTGATTCGGGCCTTAGCCTTCAGATGCAGAAATTCGGTATGCATTTGGGTTATGTATTTTTCCTTTTGTCAGGTCAGGGATACGGTAGTGTTCCAGTTTTGGGTGACTGATCTCTTGTGTTTCTAGCCACGTTCACCGAGAAGCTTATGCTTGGAAATGGTCTTTGCGTGAGCCCGCTGAAGAACGGCGTGAATCCCGATGCTGCTGGGTTTAAGAGTCTGCGGGAAGTTGCGGCTCAAGTGGACGACGAGAAGGATTTTAAAAGTTTCATCTTGAGCCATGCGTCAAAGATTGGCTCGGGGTCGGCTGGGGTCAAATATGAGAAACACCCGGTTCGTGCAGACCTAGTATTATACTACTGTTTTTTTTTTTTTTTTGTCCCGGTCTAACATGAGCTCAGACACTTGCGACTCCTCCTCCGCAGCCGACTCCTATACAAACATTAAACCAACCGGGCATCTCGTCAATCCCCAACGTTCCTCCGCAACTGCCAGGGCCTAATTTCAGCTCCTCGCCTCCGCAATCTGCAACAGCTCCCGCCCAGCATCAGAACTCGTCACAGCCCTTCCAACCACCAACGACGCAACTACCCTATCCAGCGCCATATCAGCAACCGCCGCGTCAAGAGCCATATGGCATGCACCAACAGGAACCCCCGCAAATGCAACCGCAGATGCCATACCCGACGCCTGGCCCTCACATGCAGCCACAGTATCGGCCCTACTCACCGGCACAGCAACAGCCTCCTCCGGAACGTTTTCCGGTAGCGAGGAACGGGTATAGTGCAGATCTACCACCCCTGAAACCCGTCTTCGGGGTATCGCTGGAGGAACTGTTCCAGAGAGATGGGACCGCTATCCCCATGATCGTGTACCAGTGTATCCAGGGTGTTGAGCTTTTCGGCCTCAATGTTGAGGGCATCTATCGTCTCTCTGGCAATGCTAATCACATTGCGCATCTGAAGTCTCTGTTTGATAATGGTATGCGAGAAATCTTCTCATGGCCCTGGCCCTCGTTTCCTATTTTAAAATAGCAATCGTGGATTAATTCATTGCCCTAACTCCAAAATGCAATCCGATATATAGATTCTTCCCAAGTCGATTTCACAAACCCGGAGAACTTCTTCCACGACGTCAACAGTGTAGCTGGGCCTCCTGAAACAGTTCTTTAGAGAGCTCCCGATTCCTTGGTTAAGAACCAACCATAATCCGAATTTAACAAATGCTGCCCGTACGTGATGCGTGACCTATCAATATACACACAAGGCGTATAGTATGTGCTAAAATACTCTCTCGCTGGAGATATATAGGTCGCGACGACGATATCCAGCGCCGTGATGCTGCGCATGCGCTTATAACAA
>NW_001813982.1:4158920-4160241 GCF_000149585.1 Histoplasma mississippiense | reverse complement strand
AGACCATTCTGCAGAATTACGTTCCCAAATCTTTGACGAGGATTGATAAAAGTGAAAGACCATCGTTTGTCTATGCATTTGGCATTTTTCCTATTCGTACTCGGTTTCCGCATGCAGAGATTCCCGGGGATATTTAATCTTTCATCATTACCTTTCCTTACTTACACCGAACCTTTTTTTTTCTTCCCGGCTCTTCCTTGTCCCATTCGGTGGTAACTGCCAGTGGTCATGTATACTTTACTTTTCTTTATTATTTTTTTGTTCCATTTCTCTATGGCCAGATCCAAAGGTATATTGTTTAGCTATCTACCCCAGGCTATTTATTGTTAATTCAACCCCGTGGTTGCTGTTCACTCCCACCGTTTTCTGCCCATGTCAGGATGACAACACCCACGTGATATCCCGAGCGCGCCAAGCCCGGTTCTGGCGCCGAACGATGACCTAATCGCTCGCGGGCGCACAATTTTCTGAATTTAGCCGCAACTCGCGCTGGTGGGACGAACTTTTAAAAAGAAAATATATTTCCGTTTGCCCTCGGTTTCCTTTGTGCTTTGCTTCTCCTTCCTTCATTGCCTAGATTGATTTCTCGTCGTGAGATTTTTCTGTGTTAACCACACACATCCATACCGACGTCATTATCTGCAAGTCCGTACTCCGCATCTATAGCTTTGCGACTCCTCAGCCCAGAGCATGGGCAAGCCGTCTTTCCAGGCATCGAATGCCTTGATTTATCTGACGCTGGGGGGTTTCCTGTACGACCGCACTCTCCAATACCCATATACTCTTTTTGTAAATTTCATTATAGGCGGAGGCTAACTTTCCGGGTCCTTTGGCGCGCAGTATACTCGGTCTCTTCATCGCATATAGGCTTCGAAAGCAAACCGCAAAAGATTTTGTGTCAAGCAATGGCACGCAGAAGGGTTAGAAACGCTAGAGCGAATTCTCTAATTCCTATCAGTTCTCTACCTACCTACCTACCTGCATAACCCCACCCCTGCCCCGCCTGCTCCCTTTTTCCAAAATTCATCGCTCCCCACACCGCCTCTGGCTAACGCATATGTTTTCTCGTTAAATTTACATAGCAATCCCTCTTGCTCTAAACTTTATCGCGTCCGGTGAGTTGCACAGACAGTGCGCTGTTGCGGCCCAATTGCTCTCTCCCTCTCCTTTATGAGAAGCGGCAGCAGGCAAACACAAATATGGCGTTAAGCAGCCGAGGCCACGAAGATGGCGCTGGTGGAAACGCAAAATTTGAGAAAGGAGAAGAAGTGGCGGTGTAGGCGATATTTCATCGCGTTCGATAACGTATTGTTTCTTTGGC
>NW_001813982.1:4155727-4158613 GCF_000149585.1 Histoplasma mississippiense | reverse complement strand
TTTTTGAATGATGTTTCCCATCTCCAGCCATAGAGAAAGGTTCGTATTCGAGAAGTTCAGTTCAGTGGATGCTGTTCTGGGCTTGCAGGGCAGGAGGGGGAGGGGTTGGGAAGGAAAATATGGCAGTTACCACATTACTATATATATATAGATATATATATATGTTGTGTCGGGTCGACCTGCTTGTAGGCCCCTCCCAAGATTGCATATATATCCAAAAACTCCCCTCCCATTCTTCCGGAAACGGTGAGTCCAGAGCAGCATCTGCTGCGGCTTCACTACGGGCGCTGATTGCAGCATTGGATACGCTTGATAATCCACCTCCGGGGACAATGGCTTGCTCTCGCTCGCACTTGGTTTTCTTTTAAACGCACGGAGAGATTATCGGGGTATACCAGCGCAGGCATGATGCTGAGATTGTACCGTGGAACACTCGACCAAGTTAATGCTTGCGTGGGAAATGTGCTGCCGCTTCTCTGTCCCTTCATACTCTCCCCTTTGCTCGTGTTTGAACTCTGTGGACAAGCTAACTCTAGGTATCCTCTACCTCGTTTTTCCTTTTTGCTTATTACAGCTCTTGGATCCGGGATTTTATTTACATATCCTGAAATCGCAACTATTGCCGGCGTCCAGGGATTAGTTGTTTATGGGTTGGCTTCGGCACTGCCTCTCCTAGTTTTTGGATATTTGGGCCCGATAATTCGCCGAAAATGCCCTGAGGGTTTTGTCCTGACTGAATGGGCGAGACAGAGATATGGTATTGTCGCCGGGATATACCTGAGCATACTGACGTATGTTTTTAGGTCCCATTCCCAGTCCTGTTTGATTTAAGCTTGGATGGGAAAATCTAACTTTATTATGAATAGATTGATTACATTGTTCCTTTATATGGTTGCGGAACTCTCTGCGTTACAACAGATAATCAATGCGCTTACCGGCCTGAACGGATTGCCAGTGGTGATAGTTGAAGTCGTCGTGACGACAGTCTACACATCCCTAGGCGGCTTCAAAGTGTCATTCGTCACCGACAATGTACAAGGAGCAATGGTGGTAGGCCTTATCGTCATTGCAGTCATCACCGTCGGCACCGAGGTCCATATCGACAAGTCGCTAATCGATTCATCTGGCCTCTTGGGACCGTCGCTCCTCGGTTGGCAGTTGATATACATCCTGCCCGTAGCCATCTTGACCAACGATTTCTTCCTATCGAACTTCTGGCTGCGTACTTTCGCCTCTAAGACCGATCGGGACCTACGCATCGGTGTATCTCTTGCCAGCGGCGCTGTCTTCTGCATTCTCACACTGGTCGGTGTGACGGGATTGCTCGCTGCGTGGTCTGGCGCGTGGCCAGGTGACCCACCCCAGTTGGGCTCAATCGCCTTCTTCTTGCTCCTCGAGCAGCTTCCTGGCTGGGTCGTCGGTATCGTGCTCGTCATGACAGTCTCGCTTAGCACTGCTGCTTTTGACAGCTTACAGTCCGCCATGGTCAGTACAGGGAGTAATGATCTCTTCCGCAACCGCCTGCCGCTGATATATGTGCGCATTCTCGTGGTTTTGTCTATTATCCCCGTGGTGGTTGTTGCGCTCAAGTCTCCCAGCGTGCTGCAGATTTTCTTGATATCAGATCTCGTGTCTGCGTCCTCCATTCCTGTGCTGGTGTTCGGGCTATGGGATAAAATGTATTGGTGGACGGGCTTCGAGGTCGTTGTCGGAGGGTTGGGCGGTATCTTGTCCGTCTTCATTTTCGGGACGATTTATTTCGGCGACGCGCATGCGGGCGCTAAATTGATTCTTTTGGGAAATGGTCTTTATGCCGAAGACTGGAGTGCCTTTGGTATGTTTTGTGGCCCCACATCGTATACCCCGCTTCTACCAATTGCTTGATAATCGCATGGTGAAGTCTGTGACTATTAACGCTGTCCACACAGGCGCATTCGTTGCCGCCCCTCTTGGAGGCACCTTATTCGGAATGGGCGCGCTACTTCTCCGATTGAGCTACCACTACCTCCTAGCAAAACGGCAGCATCGCAGATTCGATGCGTTAGACAAGCCAGAACCACCCCCTCAACCATCCCGCCCCTATTCATCTGATGAGGCGATAGCTAATATTGAGCCTGGTGTCGGAGGACCCTCATTTACTTCCAATAAAGATGTAGAAGAGGGATATATAACTTCTAATAATGGGCCTAAAACGTCGCTACGGGAGCGGGTGGCGAGCAGGTGGCCCAAGTTGTGATGGAAAAAACTCAACCCACGCGGATGCGATGCTGCAACTATCATGGCCTGCATGTTGTTTTCGTTCTCGACCTCGAGGCATGAATTGAATAGCCGCGTCTATTGTGCATGTACTGCACATAAGCAGCTCCGGTCCCTTGAGCGTTGTGTCGATTGTCTCGTTCCACTCACGTCCACGCCCGTCCATACCGACGTCGCTATCTACCCAGGTAGCTTCGATTCTTGTACCCTGGAAATTATATAGGATATCTTTCGTTACCTATATTGTTCTGCATATACCCAGGGATGAGGCGAAATGGGAGGGCCTTTTTTGTTATCACATCTATCTTTTTTTTGAACTATACCTTCTTTTTGTTGTGATTAGCACTGTTGGGAGGCTGGTCTGTGGTGGGAGGAGGTTTGCATCATATTTAGTTTTACGTTGAGTTGACGGGTTCAAAGGTGATTTTACAGCAGGGTTTTGGAGAAAAGAACTACCCCATACGCAAGATTACTTACATATAAGGTATATAGTTATATTAATGCCCGACCATGGGTGTATATAGAAAGATTACCACATATACACTATAAACATTGCCCCCCGTTGGTCTTCTTTCTCTTGGGGATTTGGAATTCTGTCGTTTGAGTGGGAAATCAGGAAGGATAGGTTTT
>NW_001813982.1:4153355-4154372 GCF_000149585.1 Histoplasma mississippiense | reverse complement strand
GAGCTCATGGAGGCTGGCGGTTGAGGCCGCAATATCTGGGCGTTTCTCATTGAGGCATCCCCGCTGTGTTGTGCTGGAGAAGGGACGGTGTGATAGAAGGCGACATCGCGAAGACAATGACGGGGAAAAGGGAGATCGAGGGGAGGATCGGAAGTGAGTATAGGGAGCGGTGATGGTGGTCCGCGAGGTGAAGTTGAGAAGGGCGGAGGAGCGGGGAGTGATGGAGGATGTCATTGCAATAAGGAGCACACCGGGTGGACCAATTGGGAGGGAGGGTGGATGTAGGATGAGTGCGGAGGGCCCCGTTGAGCTGCACTTATGACGAGTGTTGAGAAGAATTGGGACCTTGGAGCCCTTTATATTCTTGTTGGAGATATTTTATCCGACCTCTTGGGGACTTTTTTTTAATCCGAAAGTCGACAAGAAAAATCGATTGCCTTTTTGGGATTAACGTGATCACCCACCTCATCACCCACCTAACGAATACAAATTGACAAAATTATCCACCTCATATATCAATCATTTTTAAATATATTTGATATTTTATTGGTAATTTATAATCTACTATCAAATCTAACTATTATAAGAAAATGATGATATAAAAGATTATATTATTCATTGTGTATTACATATATAAAAGTTCTAAATATTTCTTCATATAAATTTATATGAGATGTATTTGAATTACTAGCTGTATTTTTTATAGAAAAATGCTAGTTTCTGTAATATTTAAATAACTTTCTTAATATATATTCTGTAGTCTTTTTATATATAAATTGAAATTTATTATTAATTATTATTATTTATTATACTCCGCTTTCATCCAATGGATATGCGGTTCTGCTACCATATGTCTAGCTAGGAAAACCCCACTGCGCCTTGGCGCAGGGGGTGAAAAACCTTGCGCACAGCGGTGTTAACTATCCTGTTCATCTGCAGGGTACCGGGCAAGTCAGCTAGAGCTGTTCCTTGCAATGGGAGCGGGAACAAGGAAAAGGGATTTAGAGAAAGTATAGT
>NW_001813982.1:4151430-4152650 GCF_000149585.1 Histoplasma mississippiense | reverse complement strand
GTTTGATCTTCAACTCCCTCACCAACCTGGCTGCCTCCTCCACTACCTCCTTCCCTTTGCCGTAGATGGCAGGATCTTCGCTCCCATTGCAAAGAAACATTGCTCAACTGTGTCAATATTGCTCCACATGTGGTGGGCTGCTGCCTCTTGTCAGAGTTTTCTTCTCGCGGGCGTCCGTCAGCGCGTCCCACGATTTCCTCCATCACAACCATGGCACCAGCGCCACCTCAACAGGGGATTGCTGGGTGTCGTGAGATTCCCTGCGATCAGGGCTATCGTTCGCTATCGTTTTCAGTGTATTTATATAAAAGTAGAGACCTTTTTCCTTTTAAAATTTCAATATTTCCAAATCCCGTGATTCTGTTTCCTAAATTGAAATTTAAATTAATTATATAATTTTTTTAATAGCTGTTAGAATTTAATTGAAAAATATTGAATAGTTCTATTAATAACAATACAGTAATCTGAATACATCTCATATAATTTATATATGTAATTTATTAAGAAAATCAACTGCTAATACACTTTATAACTCAATACATAATGCAGATTTTTAATATCTAAAAATTGTATAATCTACTATGTAGATATACATATATAAATTACATATTATATATAAATTTGATAGGGTTATTGTTGAGATTTATGTATCTAAGCATTCTTGATTTAGTATGCAAAATAGCGACCGTTAGGTGGGTGATCACGTTAGTGTACAATTATATTTTTCATACAAACCTTTTTGAGAAAGGATGTTAAATGCTCTTTTGAGGCCAATGATCGTTAACACAAAAATGTTGCCCAGAAAACTTCAGATAATTCTCTTGAAAATTCAGGACATCTTTCCAAACTGCTGGTTGCAACATGTGTTAAATGATGTGATTCATGTCATCATCATACGTGCTCAAACGTACTTGACAGACAAGTCTACCCTAGGCACTGACATCTCTTCCTTCACAGCTGTGTTGGTTTGACTCTCCTGCATCCTTGGCCCCACCAGCAATTAGCACTTAGATCCCGTCAATGGTGAATCCCATCTTTCCTTCAGCTGCACTGGCCCTGGACAAGCCAGAGACAGAAACCCGTGAAAGTGCTTCGAGATTTGCGCCCACAAAATCCAGCTACAATTCTACCACTTGTGATGAGGAATTGAAGTACATGTGTAATGGATCAAGACGAGATATTCATGTGTATATGTACTGTACATTACATGACAGCAACGG
>NW_001813982.1:4140207-4151330 GCF_000149585.1 Histoplasma mississippiense | reverse complement strand
GCCTGCTGGGATGTCAAAGGTGTCTGATTCCTGGCCCTCAAAGGCAATTGTGGATTTCCTGTTGGTCATGAAGGACGCAACCCATCCCACCAGGTCCCTGGGGATGCCCAGTCGCCGGAGGATGTGAACCATTCGCTCCCGCAGCACCTTGTCATAGGCCCCTGTCATGTCTAGGGAGAGTACCGATGCCACCTGTCCTGGGTGCTGCCACACTGTCCTTATCTGGGCTAGAAGTTGTGCTATGGCTGTTTCAGTGGACCTGCCCCTTCTTGCCCCCATTTGCTGTGAGGGTAGCAGGTTGTGGTCCTCCGCGATCTTCCGCAGGCGTTTTGCAGTTGCTGCCTCCACAATCTTCCCTATTGTGTCCAGCAAGGCAATGGGTCTCCACGCTCCTGCAGTCTGGTAGTCAGCCTTCCCTGGCTTGCGCAAGGCCACTGTCTTGGCTTCCTTAAACGTGTCTGGGTAAGTCTCCCAATGCCAGCATGCATTGGTGAGAGCTGTTATGGCCTCCACAAATGTTCTGCCCAGCATCTTAAGGAACTCGTTGGTGATCCCACTCCTCCCTGGTGCCTTCCTGTTTGGCAGTCTCTGGATCAGGCTTTCCATGTCCTCCACACTGATGGTGTCATTTGACGCTTCCCTTTCAACTTGCAGCAGCTCCATATTGGTGTCACTTAAGTCGGCGGGCTCTGGCTGTGGGAAGAACCGTTGTCGTAATGCCTCAGCCTTCCCCTCAAAAGAGGTTTCTACCGTCGCGTCAGCCCCTTCCCCTGTTCTCAGGGGGGGGACAGTAGGTGCCTGTGGGGGCAGATGGCTTCTTTCCTTGCCCCATTTTGCTAGTCCCCACATCAATCTGGGGTCATCACGGGTCCTGTCAACCAGATCTCTGAAGTTTGCTGTCTTAGCCAAGTGGATTTCTCTGTTGCGCTTGCAGCGTGCCCTGAGCCGCTCCATTTCTGGGAGCTGGGACCTCCTAGCCTGCTTGTACTCCTCCACTGCCTTGGCCACCCTCGGTGACCACCATGTCTTGGATTTTAACCCAGCCTTACTTACGGTGGCGTGTTTGTCCGCTAATGTCCCTACAAATCCTACCAGGTAGTCTGCATACTCCTTGACTGCTTGCCTGGAGTCCAGGCTTTGTGGCACATATAGCTTTTGGCAGTCCCTTGCTACCTCCTCAGGCTCCGCATTCTTCCAGTTTCGTCTCTCAGCCTCCTTTGGGATGGGTGTGAGTTCCAGTGTTGTTTCTATGGGCTTATGGTCAGATCCTTTGCATGCCTCCTCCGCTATTGCACACCTCCTGAGCTTGTCGTGCAGGAGTGGTGATAGAAAGGTGAGGTCTATAGTCGTTCCTGGGCTGCCTCTGTCCTGCCATGTGGTAGCTCCTACAGGTGTGGCAAGCTGGAGACCCAGCCTATCCACCTGTGCTATTAGCTGCCATGCCATGCGGAAGTTTCTCTCCACTCTCACCCCTCCCCACCTCTCATGGTGGACATTAAGATCTCCTAATATGACCAGCTCTGCATCTGTGCCCATTCCGGCTACCTCCTGCAGCTGGCCTATGGGGGATTCCTCCGGTTCACTGCTGTAGCCCCCTGGAGGAGGTGCATACACATTGACTATTTGCACCTTACCCAGGTCGGTGGCGATTGTCAGCACTGCAATGTATTCTGAGTGGTAGTGGCACTCCCATGTGTGTTCCACGAGCCTTTTGATGACCAGAAAGCATACTCTTGGGTGTGTTTCCGGGTGATATGCTGGCCAGAAGCCGCAGCTTCTGGGGTAGTGTGTTGCTAGCATGTGGAGATTCCGGCTTGGGCTCTTGTACTGCAATTACGTCGTATTTGTCTTCTGTTGCAGGGTCTGCCAATAACGCACCCATAACTCTCGCAGAGTTGTGCACGTTATATTGTAGGAGGTTTAGTGTGTCCCTCATTGTTGCGTGGGGGCTGGGGTCTGCGTGTAGTCCATTAGGTCCTCCTGCAGCTGAGACACAGGTTGTGAGCTCTGTGGTGCTATAAAGGCACTTAGAGCTCCTCTCTGGGCTTCGCCTGCTTGCAGAATCCCCTTGGGTCGGCCTGGTCCTCTTCTTTGGCCCTCTGGTTCCCCAGTGGGTAACCTTTTATTTCCTCTGGTTTGCACCACCTGCCACCCATCTTGTGCTTTTGGCTCCATAAACCTACGGGGTCTTTCCATGTATGCTGTACGGGCCCTGCTTGATGCCCTCTCCCTCTCAGGGCACTTAGAGACCCAGGCTGGGTGTGTTCCCCTACAATTTGCGCACCTCGGTTGTTCCCCAGCTTTTCGTGCTGGGCATTCCTTGACGTCATGTTCTTTTGCCACGCAGAACCCGCACCTTTTGGCCTGCCTGCAGAATCTGGCCGTATGCCCATACTCATGGCAGTTAAAGCACCGGGTGACCTGCGCTTCCCGGTGGAAGATTTCAACGTCACAAAATATGCTGTCTATTATCAATCCATTGTCTACTAGTAGGTTGGCTTGCTGAGGCGAGGTGACGCTGAGTACAAGAGACCCAACCTTTGCCTGCAAGCTGGCATTCCGTCGTAGAGACAGTCTCTCAATTTGTACCCCTCTTCGGAGTCCTTCATTCTGTGCGTAAATTGCCTTGATGGCTTGCTGTTCCTCCTTCCAGTTGGTGTTGCCCATTGGGACTCCCTTAACCATGACTGGGTACAGGGTGTGCTTTGCCTTCGCCTTTTGTCCCAAGACTTCCAGCCATGTGCTGCTCTTAGTCAAGGCCTCCCTGGTCTCCCTCGCGTCGGTTGTCAGGATGATGTCTCCACTGGGGAGACATCTTGCTGCAAGCACCTTTCCCTTTGTCACATCCACAATTCTGGCGTTGACGGCTGCCACAATCGCTGGGGGGGTGGCCTCCTCAGCTGGGAGGGCTTCGCAGTCCCGGCGTAGGACAGTAATCTCGCGGAGGGTTCGGTTAGGCACTGGTTTTTCTGGAATTCCCTGTCCTGCGACCTTGGCCCATGATGACAGTTTGGCTTCTTTCACTCCTTCGGGTTGGCGTTGTGCGCGTGTCGCCACGGTCGCGTCTTCCACCTTGGCCAGCATCACCTCCCCCAGTTTGACCTTCAACTCCCTCACCAACCTGGCTGCCTCCTCCACTACCTCCTTCCCTTTGCCGTTGATGGCAGGATCTTCGCTCCCATTGCAAAGAACATTGCTCAACTGTGTCAATATTGCTCCACATGTGGTGGGCTGCTGCCTCTTGTCAGAGTTTTCTTCTCGCGGGCGTCCGTCAGCGCGTCCCACGATTTCCTCCATCACAACCATGGCACCAGCACCACCTCAACTGGGGATTGCTGGGTGTCGTGAGATTCCCTGCGATCAGGGCTATCGTTCGCTATCGTTTTCAGTGTATTTATATAAAAGTAGAGACCTTTTTCCTTTTAAAATTTCAATATTTCCAAATCCCGTGATTCTGTTTCCTAAATTGAAATTTAAATTAATTATATAATTTTTTTAATAGCTGTTAGAATTTAATTGAAAAATATTGAATAGTTCTATTAATAACAATACAGTAATCTGAATACATCTCATATAATTTATATATGTAATTTATTAAGAAAATCAACTGCTAATACACTTTATAACTCAATACATAATGCAGATTTTTAATATCTAAAAATTGTATAATCTACTATGTAGATATACATATATAAATTACATATTATATATAAATTTGATAGGGTTATTGTTGAGATTTATGTATCTAAGCATTCTTGATTTAGTATGCAAAATAGCGACCGTTAGGTGGGTGATCACGTTAGTGTACAATTATATTTTTCATACAAACCTTTTTGAGAAAGGATGTTAAATGCTCTTTTGAGGCCAATGATCGTTAACACAAAAATGTTGCCCAGAAAACTTCAGATAATTCTCTTGAAAATTCAGGACATCTTTCCAAACTGCTGGTTGCAACATGTGTTAAATGATGTGATTCATGTCATCATCATACGTGCTCAAACGTACTTGACAGACAAGTCTACCCTAGGCACTGACATCTCTTCCTTCACAGCTGTGTTGGTTTGACTCTCCTGCATCCTTGGCCCCACCAGCAATTAGCACTTAGATCCCGTCAATGGTGAATCCCATCTTTCCTTCAGCTGCACTGGCCCTGGACAAGCCAGAGACAGAAACCCGTGAAAGTGCTTCGAGATTTGCGCCCACAAAATCCAGCTACAATTCTACCACTTGTGATGAGGAATTGAAGTACATGTGTAATGGATCAAGACGAGATATTCATGTGTATATGTACTGTACATTACATGACAGCAACGGTGTTTGGATTTTTGGGTACATCCGCAGGCTTCACAGCTATTTCTTGATATGCCCTGTAATTCTATGAGTAGCAGGTAGATATGCTGTGGGATAGTGAATATGGTTTCTTGTTCGGCATTGTCCTGTTGTTTGATGATACACTAGGGATCAATATGATGACCACGAATCATGTAAGATTGGCAAACTACGATAATTTCTTTCCCGAGATTTATCATACAGATATCTTCAGTAATATATTCAAATGTACTCTATTTAAGCATCTGGGATCTACACAACATCAGGATTATCGAAAGAAGCTAGCGTGACAACAACACCCAAATGCAAAAAAAAGACTTAAAGCAATTCTGCAGCTATATACATAAATGAACATGCAGCAATTGACAGTGGACCGTAATCACGTCATTCGCCGAAAGGGATGCGCCTCCGTATTTAACACATATTCATCCAAGCTAATCAAACTAGGATCGCTGAACATCAAATAAAAATACTTCAAGGTCTCCGCTAGCCAGAAGCTCTCCATGCGGTTTGACAACGGCACTTCCCCGGTCGCTCCTCTCGCAGTCGTAACGTCATCCAGCCCCGCATTTCCATAGGGACTCTTCGTCATGTTTTCAATGGCCGTGAACATCTCCCATGCCGTATCGAGAAGCTCCGTCCGGCCGGTAGTGCTATATAGAATAAAGACACTCTCGATGGCTTCCGGGCGAAGGATATACCGCCTGTCCGTTATGGATTTAATACCCTTGGGGAGGCGTTCGCGAGCTATGATTGCCTCTGCGCTGTTGTCTTGGTCTTGTCCTTGTCCTTGGTTGGGAGAGGGCCGGGAATTTTCATGTGCGTCGGCTACTGCATTCTTGTACTTTGCCTCATCTGAGACGCAAGGTTCGTTGGGCTGCGCATGGAACCATGTGGAATACCTCGGGCATCATCCCTGAGGGAGTCGCTTTGTAAGCCCAGATACACCCGTCCGTAAGTTTACGTGCAATATTCAATATGGGCGGGGATATCGAATAATTTGGACCCCAGTGCAAACATGCCACCGGCAAAGCAGACGAGATGCTGGCCCTCGGCACTGAGCTGGACATTTCTATTGGCATACGCAGTCACCATGCCGGAAAAGAGTATATCTGCATTGTCTGGCACCATGGGCCTATATAGGACATGTTTGGCCACCACAGCCATGGCATCTTTGTACATTCGCCCATACATATCATCCACGCCACCCAACAGCGCGTGCATCTTGGGCAGGTACTCGTAGAAGGAGTCAGCCATCGCGCCCAGAGTGAAGCTATTCCTTTGCCCCTGTAGATTTCGCTTGCGCGCATCGAGAATAAGAGGCCACATTCCCGGAAGCATCGTTTCCCCCTGTTGTTCCTCGAATAATTTTGTAACTCGGTGAACAGCATCGTACCATTTAGGGTCCTTGGTGAGTTGCGACAAGCGGGTAAATTCCATCGTCAGGGAGCCGATTTCGGCAAGGAGGCAGTGGGCAGAGGCCTCTTGCTTGTGGTGGAGGAACGCGGCATGGATCTTCCAGCGCGTAACAGGCATGCGGTTTGGAGTGTCAAAGGCAACGTAGAGAATGTTTCCCAGCTCCGTGGCCTTGGTGAGAAGCCCCGGCTCTCCGCTTAGATCATAGGCTGATAGAAGGCCGCCGAGATAGCGGATTGTTGTTTCAAAGACGTTGATTTCCACGGATTTAGTCATGGTGAAGTCGATGTCAGCAACGGCGCGAACAGCTTCGTGGAACTCATCTTTCAGGTCCATTATCCATAGGGTGTCAAGACTGTCAACAAGGGTAGCTGCCCATCCGCCAAAAGTGTTGTAAGATCCTCTTGTGAGCGGAGTAACTTCGTCGTGCATCCATGCGTATTTCCTGTACGCATTCCAGGCACGAAGGAACGTTTGTTTGACAGCTTCCTGTCGGGGCTTTTGCGTCGATAGAATTTCTTTGAAGGATTGATCTGAGAACGCATGCTGAACCTTGGGGGGCGTTTTAACCGGGTCAGAAGGTAGGGGGACAAATGATTTCACGGGGTGTTTTTCCTTGAAATACTTCCATTCAAATTTGAATCCTTTCGGCGGCGTTGAGTAATTTGCATCTGGGGCGAAGGCGTACGGGACGGTTCTTCGATAGGAAAACAGGAGAACAGCGGACAGAATAACATAAATTAGCCATTTTTTTTTGAACGGGACCATTGCCGCTTGCCTTCGTTGTGTTGGCTAGAGGGTTGGATCGCGATTAGAGCAGGACGCAATTGATGGGTTAGAGGATGAGGCTTGACGTAGGAGAGATTCCTGCATGGCAGCTGTTTCAAGATAGTGTCCGCACTAATAACAATTCGGATCAATTAGTTAGTTATTGTTTGATATTCAACTTTCAAATAGGTACAAGAGCAACCAGCGGGCATACGCCGTGCTAGGGACAGAACTTTATCTAGGCAATCCTCGACTGTGTTGCTACCTACCATCCATGGATATGAGCTCTGTTAGCGTCCCAATCAACTGCGGGTGAACCACATGGTCTGTGTCGAGGACGTGAACCTTGGAAGTCTAAAAGATCCAACTGGTATAAAAGGGGAATGAGAGACCGCGAAGATAGCGGTGGTGGACGCCGGACAGGGGCCCTGGCCAGCGGGTTATCCCCTAGAGTTCGGGGCTGGTTTAACGAAAGCCAGCGCCGACGCCGGGAGGAGTTACTAGCGCTGACCAAAGATTCGGTGCCTAAGGCCCAGCCGGTTCACCGTTCACCTGACTCTGGTCATTGCCGACATCGATCAACTTCATGGACAATCCAAGCCAACCACCCCATACAGCCAATCCTTTCCTCCTCCAACAGAACAGCTCCCTGATTTACATCTTTTTCAATCTTCTTTAGACAAACATATTCCTGAGTGCCCACGACTGCAACAGTCGTCAACTCAAAAGACTGGCGTCTTCCTCCTCGAACACCAAACCCACCCCTCCCACTTCTCGCCATGTTCCCCTTCCACAGTCCCAATCTCGTTCTCGCAATGTACTAAGATCATACCGCACTCGCTCGGCGACCTCGAATGATTCTCCACCTCCGTTTTCGTCCTCCAATGCTTTCTCCCCGTCCGCAGAGCCCTCTCAGCAGTCGCAGCCGTCAGATACATCCGCTCTTGACGGCCGTGACGTATTATTCTCACTCCATCCTCGAGTTGCAGTGATTCTAGGTGTTGACCGCCGCTGGTATATTCCCTTGTTGCTTTGTCGGGGCCTTAGTGTCCTTCCGGCGGCATGGTGGGGCTTGCGTTGTGCTTTCACGTTCTTAGCAGAGCTACTGCGTATCAGACCACATTTTTGGCATGAGGGGTGGACGGCGGCTATTGTGAGGGGTGCTGCGGCCGATTGGGACGTGGAGAGGCGGTTCAGGGTTACAGAAGTGGCATTGGCTATTATTTGGGTATTTTTCCTGCTCTGTCTCTTTTGTCTTTGCAGCTGAATCCCGTGTGCATGACCCTGTTTGTCTGGAGACGATGGAGGTTAAAGGACGTACAATACGTATAAAAACCCTTCCTGCTAACTTATTTCCTGTCTCTCAGTGTTCGGCGTCTGCATATTTATTTTATTTTTTTACAGATTGTATGATGTCTAGATGGTAAGCTTCCCCAGATTCCTCCTGAACATTCGCCCAGACAGATCATCGCAGCGGACCGGCCATATTCATTACCGTTAAACTAATACAGAAAACCCAAGGCTTCTTAATTATACACCCGCTGCTGTTGTGATTCGACTTTTGGCTACAAACGGCCTTCTTGCCTACCTCACGTCGTGGATCCTTTATCTATCCGGTGCCTCCTCAGATCCCCGCCTCCTGCTTCCAGCCTGGATATCAATTGCATCGGTTCGTTCCACCAAAACGTCATACATATACGTATGCGGGTACCCGTTTATTTAGTGTTTTGATATCTAACGCTTCCGTTGCCTCCATAAACAGGTCCTCTCGTTCGTCTACCACACCACCCAGCGTCAAATTAACATAAAAAAAGAAACCTTTGCGACGATCTATGTTTTCTCAATCGCCAGCTTCCTAAGCATGTGCTCCTTGCTTTTGCAATTGCATCTTACACGCGAAAATGAACCTGAAGTCCCATTATTTGTTATGGGGAAGGAATTACTGGAATTTGGCGTGCAGATGATTGCTCAATACCGATTTGGAGGTGAGGGATCAAATGGATAGAAAGAGATGATGTTTTCTGGGATTTTCTTTTCGTTTCTAATCTTTTCCTTACCTCTCTTTTCTCTTCTTCATCGATGTCGATCGACATGGCCAAGCTTGATGTGCCGAATTCTCAGGTAACAACAGTGGTAATTCATTCGCAAAAAACATTTCCCCATTTCATTTTTCATTCATTCATCCATTCGTTCATATGAATTTCCCCATTTTCCATTTTGTCATTTTGTTCCTTCTTCTTTTCACCCATAGAAAGAAAGAAAAAAAAAAAAACAAAAAAGATCTTGGACGAGAAAGCTTATTGTCGTTTTTCCTCTTTGCCATAATTCACAACTACCTAATGTGATGATATGTATTTTCCCCTTCTCAAATCATGACTTGATCCCACCCCCCCAAATTGTTTGGCTTCTTTTCATTTACTCTCTTCTATTTCAATATCACACTGTTTAGAAAAAGACGTAAAAAGAGCAGTTTATCTGTGCTTGCCGGAAGTCACAGCATGGAAGAAAGATTATCGCAAGGAACTTTTTCGGCTGGGGGGGGGGGTTAGATAATAATATATTTAATTAGGTAGTTAGTTATCTACATTAGGAGACTTTGATATTTTATGCTGAATCTGAATTTCGGAAAAAAAAAAAAAAAAAAAAAAAAGGAAGAAAGCAAGTCGCCAATTATTTCCGAAGATGATTCATAGTCATTATGATAAGTATGGGATTTTATCAACATTTGGCAATGAGAAAAGCAAATCAGGGCCAAGGCGGTTCCGACGAAGAAACCGAAACCTTGGACCAATGTGTTGCCACACATTACAAACTTCACCCACGCGATGCTTGGTTCAATCAACAACCCGGTGAGACGGTCACCTATTCTTCCGCCTTTACTATCATTACTATTAAATGCAGCTGTTGATTCCTTTATAACGACTAAAAAAAACCAAATAGAAAAAAATAACGAAGTCATAAGAGGGAGCAATTTGCACATCGCTATCATCCCATTGTCGTCATCTGAGCTGTAATGAATAACTGAAGAACAAACATTAAAAAGTAACCGAAGATGGTTTTCCAGATCATGGGGTATCTCATCAACGCCTCGTCCCGTCATCGTCCTGTCTACTCGGATTTGAAAGGGAGGAGGCGGGCGTAATCTTTCCCCTCGGTTGTGATGGTTGGCGTTTTTTGTTCTAAGAATCACATGAATTCGACTTCCCAAGCACTCTCTATCCTATCCAGACCGCTAAATCGCAGGACAGAAATTCTGCACGGTAATACGCAATTCATAGACCAATAACGGATCAAGGGCGATCTCTCCACAGAGGGAGCCTCCCCAATCAGTGGACAAAGGTGACTAATGATATGGCTCTTATAGGTCCTCTGGAGTGGACTGAGAAGACGAAACGGGACGGGCGTGATGAGATTGGCTTAGAACCCATGGACCTATATAGAAGCTTTGTTAGATTTATGTCACTAGAAAGAAAGCCGTGTTTCTCAAGTCAGCTGTAAGTAGAACATACCTTAATGGTCTTCGCGTCGAGTTCGAGTCCTTCCTTCTTATCGACCAAAAATTCTTGGACATCCTTGCGCTGATCCCCTTGGAGCTGGATCACCTCGCCCATCTCACTGTCGTTGACGATGGTGCCATTGCAAGCTGTGATCCTGGTTTAGCAAAAATGAATCCCAGAGCACTAGGGATGAGCAGATCAACACATACCGAACTTCTTCTTAATGACCTTGAGGATTTTCTTCTGGTCGAACTTTTTGGGGAGACCTTGGACAGTGGTCAGGGTCTTGCGACCATTGCGCTCTGCGAGTATAAGTCAGTTGTGTGTCGTACGAATAAATAAAGCAGCAAAATAGAAAGGAGAACATACGTTGGATCCGTATATGGATATAATTTTGGGATTGTTTTGTATCGCCGGTGTCTTCGTCAGCTTCGGCGAAGGGGTCTGTTGCAAGCAGAGCCACGAAGAGCACGTGGTTGGTTAGTAAACCATCCTTCTTTCAGTTTGTTTTGATACACAGAAACATGATCATCACGGGTACCCCGCTATTTCTGGACGGCGCCACCAAAGACCCATGACTTCCAGACACAGCCGCAGCAGACGGAAACAGTAGAATACTCCCAGAGGGCTCTGGGACGTGACTGTTGTGGCATGCGGCCTTGGCTGGTTTTTCGGGCTTGGGTCGAAAAAGAAAGAACGAAACCAGGTTACTGTGGCGACTTACCGAAGGTCTTGAGGTTTTCGATTGACATAAACTCGTTATTTGTCGCGACGGACTTAAAAAAAGGAGTATAAGGTGTAGTTTAGGTAAAACGAGGGGGTCTTGAAGAGTGGAGAGCGGTGAGCAGACACAAGCAGACTGGAAGACTTTGGGGATGGAAGATGGTGAGGAAAGCAAATGGCTGGGGACAGGAATTTAAGCGGGAGGGGGCGAGGGGTATGACTCAGCGTTGACTCAGCGGGGTGTGCGCCCGGGGCTTGGCGGGTCAACTTCTTCAGTAAGGATTTCGAATACGGTTGTAGGTCGAGAAGTGCCAGGAGGACTTGACAACGTCATATATATTGTTACCGGTTCATCCAAGTTTATAATTGCCTACAAACGGATGTTAATCC
>NW_001813982.1:4133949-4139832 GCF_000149585.1 Histoplasma mississippiense | reverse complement strand
GAGATACGCATCTTCGCACTGGCCGGTGGGGGGGTACGATACTCTCGAGAATCTCGACGGCTGCTTCGAATTCTTTGAAGGCCATGAGGATCACGGAGAGCACGCCGATAGACTCCCACAGACCAGGGAGATACCGTGATCGATGGGCGATATTAGCTGCTCTCATTGCTAACGAGAATCCTCTTTCAGGTTGGTTGGTTTGGTCAAAGATCCTTGCTTTGGACACTAGCAATTTGACCTGGGTGGCAACGTCGAAGTTCTCCTGTCGCATCGACTGGGCATTTCGCTCAACTATTTCGAGCGCAGCTGTGTAGTCACCCTTT
This sequence comes from Histoplasma mississippiense, assembly GCF_000149585.1. Taxonomy (NCBI): domain Eukaryota; kingdom Fungi; phylum Ascomycota; class Eurotiomycetes; order Onygenales; family Ajellomycetaceae; genus Histoplasma; species Histoplasma mississippiense. Next base: position 4,139,509 of record NW_001813982.1, on the reverse strand, counting down.
CGCATCAAAAAGTCTACCTCCAAGAGCGAGAGTGTCAACACTAATTCTGTGTCTGGTGGAGCACATGCATGCAGTTGTGATATAAGCTGCTCGGCTGCTAGTTTATCATCTCTGCTTAATTGGTCAGCCAATCCTTTTGTAAAGAGGAAGGAAATTCAATTACCGATGAAGTTGTCTTTGCAGCTTCAAAAGTCCGCAAAAGAATGTCCAATTCTGTTGGTTCCTAAGAACTCGAAGCGAATCGGAAGATATCTCATTTAACCGAGCCATAGACAGGCCATAGCTTCCTCTAGCGGCCAGCTTCTGACTGTCAGCTTTTTACCCTTCGTTATAGGCCACGTGAGAAAAGTGTTACTTACCAACATGCTACTCCGACATGTCACTCTTAGATTGTCTTCATGTGGAGCTTGTTCTGCGTAGCATTCTCGAAAGATTTCGCAATTAGACCACGCCAGATGTGCGACCCCTTCAGCGTTGCAAGATTCTTAGCAAATCCCGAGTATGCTCTAAAGCAAAGACCAAAAAAAAAATCATTACCTATTCGAGAATACGTCGAAGCTTGCAGCATAAGTAGAGGCCCAGCTAAATTAGGCGCGTCCTTCGTCACATTGAGAAATGAGGCTTTGACAATATGTTCAAATGCCGACGCCACACTCTCACCCTGTAGCAGTTCACAATGAGCATGTTACGAAAGTCCAATGTTCCAATAACGGGAATCGGAGTGCACTTACATTCTGCAGCTCCAGTTTGGCTTCACTAAGTAATGATGTACCTAACAGGCCCCACATTTCCGTCTCCCTAGCCTTCGCCTGGAGAAATGCCAACCCTTCCTTTTCACTGCCCAGCATGCCCGTGTTCCGAATGTCCTTCATTTCATCTGGAAAGGCTTTTCCAAAGTGGTAAAGCCAGCTCATGCAGAAATTGAGGCAGCTCATGTCATGGGTTTCTCTGGCAATCGAAATGGCCTCTTGCATGGCTGCGACAGCCTCCGCGTGGCAGCCAAAGTCGGCTTGGAGAATGGCAAGATTGAGAAGGGCATATTGATAGAAAGTTCTATCGCGGCTTTGCATGGTGTAGTCAAAGTAGCGATGTAGGTGATCAAAGGAGGAGGGATAATCTCCTGCTTTCCAGGCATCAAGGAATCTAATCAGGGTTGTACGATTTGAGCATGTCTCCAGCGAGATGAATATTGAAGTACTTACTTTATATAATGTTGCGAGCTGGGTACAGATACTCCAGATATAACCATCTGTTCCAGACGTGATTTCATTTCACCAGTAATCCTGCATCCGTTGCCTAGATTATAAATCAGTAAAGTCTATCACTGATTAAGTAAAGGTAACAGTAAAAGAGAGAGAAAGAAAGCAAGAAAACGAGGGGAAGGGGAATCGTAGCAGCGCTATTTCATTCGAGTGAGAAAAAAAAGTAACGCACTCTGCATCTCCCCAACCTGAAAATCCAGCAACCGCTCAATATCTCTCGTGCTCATCCCCACTTCCACATCTTTCCCCTCTTCCAACGCGCCATACACCACCTTAACCAGCGGACTTGTCAGATCTAGGCCAAGCTCAACCAGATTAACATCCACCGCGATCTGGCTATCTAGCGGATTCCGCTTGGCCCACAGCTGATACGTCGGTAACCGGTATTTGATAAACCCCCGCCACAGAGCCACCGCATCATGGAACTGCAGACGGGTGTACTCAAGATGCGCCCTCCTGACGAACATGCCTAGCAGGGATGTACGGGAGATCATCATACGACCCGTCTGCGGCGCGATACCGTTGTTCCGATCATTGATTTGATCCTCGCGCGTCTTCGTGAGCATGGTTAATATACCAGCGAAGAACTCGTCGAGGGCGTCGGAGCAGCCCAGTTTCCATAGCTTTTTCAGGAGCAGGTCCCAGACGGTTCTACCTGGGATGGAGGAAGCTAGAGATGACGTGGCAGCCTCAAAGTCTTGGATGGGAATGGCATGGTTGCTATCTTGGGTTGTTGTGTTGCTTGAGGTGAGGTGTTGAGTTGAGGGCTGAGGAGGAAGTAGATGGGAGACTAGAAATGAGAGGACGGGGATGATAGCAGAATTGGGGACTACGCCTTCAGCGTAGACGGAAACAAGGGCTAGAAGGGAGATCTTGGAGGGGGTGAGATATCGAGTCATTTTGACTCTTTCTTTCAAGGGGTATTATTGTGCATATAGAATGGCTCAAAAAAGGGGATTTCCCATGGCCGAGAATGGCATCAGCAAGCCGTTTGGTACATTGGTGTTAGGAAGGAAAAAGCAAACATGAGTATTTCGTATATCTATTATGTGTATTGGTGTTCAGAGCATCCATAGCCACTTTTATATTGTCTAATAGCGTTGTTCTGCTCCCCCAATGGCTATATCAAAGTCGCGTCTATTCGTTTCCGCGCGTCAAAAGAGCTCCGATGCCAAGCCCTGACTAATTTCCCCCGCCGTGACGGAATATCAAATTTATTTTATTCTCCGCCCCGCTCTTCTCCGCCGATACGCACAACACACATTTATATATCCCTCCTCAGCGGCTATGGCCGAGCCAATGACCACCAGCAATCTGCAGGATATCCTCCCCCTCGTCGCGCGGGGTAAAGTGCGTGACCTGTACGAAGTTGACCAGCAAACCCTCCTCTTCGTAGCTACGGACCGCATCTCCGCCTACGACGTAATTATGGCAAATGTATACCATATACCCGAGTAGTATCCAGTGACTTAGAGAAGAGGAAATATACTCCAGATCCTTGGTTTACTAATATATTTCTTAATTGAACCAGCCAGTCCCCAATAAAGGCACCCTGCTCACCCTCCTGACAACCCACTGGTTCAAAATACTTACCACCGCCATTCCGACTCTACGCACGCACTTCCTCACGCTCGACCTACCCCCACAGATTCCGGAATCACTGCGACCGGCCCTACAAAACCGCTGCATGCAAGTGCGCAAGTTAAAGGTATTCCCCATTGAAGCCATTGTAAGGGGCTACATCACCGGTTCAGCCTGGAAAGAATATCAACAATCTGGCTCTGTGCATGGTATGAAGATGCCGGAGGGCTTGAAGGAAAGCCAGCGATTTCCTGATGGACCCATATATACGCCCAGCACCAAGGCGGAGCAGGGAGAGCATGATGAGAATATTCATCCTGATCAGGGTATCCACCCCCCCAACTCCTCCAGCACCCACCCCACCGTACCCCTCCCTTTCCCTTCATAAATGCTATATTCCCGATAACATAGCTGACACTTTTATTATAGCTGTAACCCTCCTCGGCCCCAAATACGCTTCCATAATATCTTCCCTGGCCCTAAAACTCTACGAAACCGCCCACGCCCACGCACTCGCGCAGGGCCTCATCATCGCAGATACAAAATTTGAGTTCGGGTTGGACACGGAGAAGGACGAAGTGGTATTGGTTGATGAGGTCCTGACGCCGGACTCGTCGCGGTTCTGGTCTGCTGCGAACTATGAGGTTGGCAAGTCGCAGGAGAGTTTTGATAAGCAGTTTTTGCGGGATTGGCTGGTCAAGAGTGGGCTGAAGGGCAAAGATGGGGTGAGTATGGATGAAGAGGTAGTTAGGAGGACCGGAGAAAAGTATCGGGAGGCGTATGAAAAGATCACGAGTGATACTTACGCCGTCTAGGAGACATATTGGGAATTGGTGGGTAACCGGCGCAGGACACGTATTTCCGAAAATTAGGAGGGAAGGTTATTGTTCATGGATGAAGATGGTCTGCATGATAGATGTGTGATGGGTAATGTTCTGACGGCCTGTATAGTATTCTAGAACTTTTAAAAATGCACCGATTCTCATTAAGAGGTAAATATTTATTCTGTATATCCCCTAGCAACGCCAATAAATGCTCATAGTGCAATAACCAAGTGGCCACATGCGCAGCATGCCAATATCGTCATAACCATATACATGGAAAAAAAATAAAACAATCCATTTCCGTCACGCCATGAACCAAGAAATTTCGCCCATTCCATATATGTGAAACACAATTTCCTCCACCCTCCATATCTTTTCCTTACTTGAACAGGACATTACCACTAATCCTCCCTCTTCTTCTGCTCCACCACCACCTCATCGCTCTCCTCCTTCAGCTTCTTCAACTTCCCCAACGCTTCTCCCTCCTGCTCAGCCATTGAAGGTTTCCCAATTCTCCCAGGGCCCCACTCCTTCCCCGTCATCTGCAACGCATTCGGCCCACATATTCTCTTCTCCTCCTCCATCTCCTCTTCCGACAGCCCATTCGTCGCCCAAATGCGGTGAATGCGTAAATCATACGGCCCCTGAACACGATCCGTCAAGCCAAGACCAATGGACTTGATGCGCTGCCGTACCATACTCGTCTGCGGCTCCACGGCAAAGCCAAGGTTCGTACGTACAAAGTCGTTCCACCGGATTAATATAGTTTCCCAGCCGGTTGAATCCGGATTGGTAGCTTGCGGTGTGGTGTGAGTGTACGCGCCGGAAGAGGAGGGTTGTTGGGGAGCGAAATCTGCCAGAGCGGTGGGGACATCTTCGCCTTGCTCGGAAGAGTATGAAGTTGCATCTGCGGAGGAAGACGACTGTGGAATGCGGTGGTGGTGGGTAAAGAGGCGATGTTGATGGATGTCAGTATCGACGATGGAATCGGTTTGGATGTTTACTTTGTATCTGCGGCCATCGGATTTGACGCGCAACGCAAGGTAGGTGTATGGGTCCACGTCCCAGTAGAGGCGGCCGAAGAGCCATAGCCCGCGGTCTTGGTTGCGGAAAGCCGCATAACCTGTAACGGTTTAATGAAAACCCTCTTGTAAAATGCATCAAATTTGGTCTCATACCGGTCCTCTGCACCTTCCAATTCTGCGGCAACTTGGTGGATATCGAGCCATGAAAGCGGGCATGTGCGGGGGTATTGGTCGCGGGATCTGCGGGGATATAGTCCAGATTTGCAGTGCTGTAACCACCAACGGCGCGGTCGGACATGGTCTTGCAGCCCGCGATTGTGTTCTCGTCGGTGAAATCGAGGAGGTGATAGGGTTTGTAAGGGACGGAGAGTGCATCGAGGTTCCAGGCTAAGTTGTTGAACAGAAGTTAGCAAAAGAATGCGTCTATCTGGTTTGATACCCGGTGGCATGCATGCCGTGCATGGCGCAACATTCGTTGATTTGACATACCCATCTTAGTAAACCGGGCCAACTCGTCCGCGCTCCTTTTGACGAAGCCGGGTGACTGGGCTAGGCATTTTGCTGTGGGGATCATTGTTGCTTGTCAATTAAAAATGGAACTTATCAAAGGATGAAAAAAATAGAAACAGAAACAGGACATGGGTCCTTATGTTTCCCAGTATTGGTGTCCGACGGCAAGTTGAGGGTTCAAAGCTAGATTGATTGCGTTGGTATCGAAGAAACCACATCGGAGCCTGGTCACGTGGATGGAGCTCAATCTTCCATGATGCAAATGGAAAGTGCACAATGCGCAGATATCACTACCAGTATATCTTAATATAGGTAAAAAAACTTGTGAAAAAGCTCTGCGAATGCAACACAAGATACG
>NW_001813982.1:4116814-4133849 GCF_000149585.1 Histoplasma mississippiense | reverse complement strand
TTTAATCTCAAAAAATGCTACTCCCGTACTAGTATGCTATGCGGCTTCATGGGAAAGAAAGGATAATAATGTACGGGACGTAGGGATGCATGCATGTATGCTAGAGCTAAGCAGAACCCAAAATGAGGAACGCAGAAGCAGAAGGGAATAACAGCGCTCAAGGGAACCAACATCATAAAAAAAAGGGATGAAAACTGAAAAATGAGTAATAACCCCAAAATGTGGGTCGCCCAAAACAGTAATGAAAATGCACAGATGCAATAAAAGATATGCATGTACGTATGTATCGTCAATCCCATCATAAAAGTATGCCGCAAAGGAAAAAGAAAAGAAAAAGAAAATTGAGTGAGGTGAGAGAAAGCAGATAATCCCCGAGGGAATATGGTAAACGCAAGATGTAGGAAAATCGCGAGGGTCATCAAGTATATACAAACAAGTATGAAAAAAATGGTGGGAGAAACACATATTATATACCGAAATATTCATATCCACCTTTTTTCCTCCACGGCCATCATGTCCATGTCCACGTTAGAATCCACGTCTCCCATCTTATCCCATCATGTAACATCACCCCTGACCTTCCTCGCTGCAAACCATCCTAAATCCACTGCCGTGTCATTAACACCAATAACCGGCGCCGACTCCTCCAGCATCTCCCACGGCCGTAGTGGAAATCGTCCCACAATGCCGCCCGGATGCTGTACGCGCAACTTACCGACAAGAGAATTCTGGTCGTCAAAGGGGAGGAAGTTTGTGGTGTTGTAGATGTTGCCGCTTTGGAATTGTTGGGAAGACGAAGAGTTTGACTTAGCACCAGGAGGTGCTCCTGCAGCTGGCGTTGCAGTAGAGGCGGGGGGGCCTAGTGTTGTTTGTGACAGGTTAGGTACTACCGGCTGTTGTTGGGAGGATTGCATGGTGGATGACGATGGCTGAGTGTCTGCTGCTAAGGGTCCGAGGAGAAAGAAAAGACGTGGGTTGTTTTGTGGGTGAAGGAAGGGAGGGCAGCGGTCGCGGAAGAAACGCGAGCATTGGTGGCGACTATCATCTGGGATAGAGTCGAGGAGAGTTGCAGCGACATCTAGGGCTTGAGTTCGTAGATTGGTTGATATGCCAGCATCGGTACTGTAGAAAAGGGGTTGAGGCTGTGAACCTTGGAGAGGAACAGCAAACGTAAGAGGGGTGGTTGGGGGAATGTAGTAGGGCTGGGCGGAGGGGACCTTGGGGGAGAGCGTCTTCGATAGAGCGATGCAGGTGATTGAGATCAGTAGGCGGGATTGGTCGGCCAAGTCGGATTTTGACAGAGTGCCTGGGGTAAATGTGGACCGGTGGATGGAGACTAGACGGAGCAAAATGTAAAACCAGAATGTAATGGCAGATTCCTGGGTCGCGTGAGCCTGGCGAATGGCCGCGGCTTGGTCGTTATATTGGGTTATATTGATATTCATGATGTGACTTTCAAGGATGGTAATTCTGTGCAGAATCATGTTCATCTTTTCGATCAGCATAGGACCCAGTGACGGACTACCATTCTCCGGAACGCTAAATGATAGATTCTCCACTATGCGCAGACATACGAGCGCAGAAGCGGTTATAGATGTTGGCGCACCGGACTTGGATACCGGGCTGGCCGGCAGAGAATCGGAGGAGAGCACAAGGGACAGTAGTTGCTCCTCTGCTCGTTGGCGGATCTTTGCGAAAAAAGAAAAAAAAAAAGTCAGCACTGTCATCAAATTGTAGTTCAGATGGTATCCTGCTCACCTCTGTTGCTGCATCTGCATGCAAGGTTCCCACAACATCAATCCAATGGGACTGACCCTTATGCATATTTGATTTAGCCGCTTCAAAGACGACATCATAAATACGCTTTTTCACGTCATTGTCACACTCGAAATTGAACAGCAGTCGTAAGTTTATTAGACACAATGGTAATGAGAAATCATTGATCGACTCTATAGTTCTTTCGGCTGCAGCTAGGCCTATCCCTAGACGAGTTAGTTGCTGTATTAACACTCATCACAGGGTTAAAAAACATTACCAGTTTGAACTGGAGACGCCAACAAACGACCCAGTGCCTGATGTGTTAGATTCATGCAGGCGGGAAATGTTTCCAGTAAACGGTCCCGACAATCCGCACCAACAATAGAAGGATGTCGAACAATAATTTCACACAAAAGAGGCGTCACAATGGTACTCAGCATATCATTGTTGAATTGCTTGGGTGGAGTGTCAACTCCATTTTCAGAAAGGTTTGCGAGCAAATCTTGGATGAGGCCGAGAGCTTCTCCAGAATACTGTCTCATGTACCCTTGCCGGGCAATTTTAAACCGATACGCAACCTTGATGCGAAAAAGAAAACAAAGTACGTAAGCAACTGCAACATTTTACAACTTGTGGAAAATCTGTCATAACTTACCAGACCCTGCGATCCATTCCCATTTGACAGCTTATCGTCTAGTAGCTGAATCATATCGATGCGAAGCTCTGCCAAATCCGGAATGGCATTTTTATGCGCATCAGAATGCAGAAATGCTCTAGCAAGTACATAGAAAGAGTGCAATGTCACGCATCCGACGCCGATAAGGGGTGGTAAAATGGAGGAGAGTTTTGGTCGAGGTGACGTCCTCAGCACCGAAATGACCCATTTGATCATGAGGTTATCGAACAATTTGGTATTGAACGGCCTAAGGTTTGCGAAATATCGCGCAGTCTCATGAGCACTTTGTTCCCCATTTATGCTGCCAGCTTCAAGTTTCTTCCGAAGGGTGTCAAAAATTCGTGCCATGGTTGATTCGTCCATGCTATTCCCAGAAGTTAACAGCTGATCCAGTTCTTCCGTGAATGTGGGGTTGGCTGTATTTAGCGTATCAACAATGTGGTCAGAGACTGGAGAGCAAGCTGCCATGGCTAACTTCCTATCCCGTTGGAGTTGATCTCGACGGAGCATAGAAAGCGTGGACAATTCCGCTGGAAGCTTGATGGCAACATCCAAAAGTGAAGCAATTAGATCTTGGACCGATAATTCAGTTTTGCTGATTCTAGCGTAAGCTCCTGTGAAGCTTTTGAAAAGATCACCAGTAGCACCGATGGCATTAAACGAGTCTAGATGATAGTTCAGTGTGTCGACGGCTGATGCTACTACGGTCACATTGTTGGATCCGGAAGCATACTTCAAAACGTCGGCAAGCATGGAGAAATCACATAGACATTCAAGAATATATCGTACTTCGAAAAATTCTTGAGGAGTAAGTGCCGATGTTTTGGCTTCACTTGCGAAATCGCGGTCAATAGCACTCCTAGTGCGCCATTAGCAGGTAAGAAACGGTAACGTAACATCTAGCGATTTTTTTTTTTTTTTTTTTTTTTTGAAATAAATAAAAAAAAAAAAAAAAATTGAACTTACTTGAGACTATTTTTGACATGAGAGGCTACCTGATTCCTTATCCAATTTCCTATTTCTGACCTTACCGTCCAGCTTAGCGACGTAAGATCAACATCATCTGTCATTTCAGCATCTCCATCTATAGAAAGCATAGGAAACATGTGGGGAAGGCGCCGTCGAACGGAAGCCTTAATGAGTTGAATCGTATCATTCTCAAGAGCTACTGAAAATCCAGTCCTTGACAAGAGCGTATTCCGCAAATTCCATATATGGCTTGGGAGACGATGTGGTGGAAGATGGCCGAGGAGTCCGATGTCAGCCGAAACATGCTACAAATGTACACGTTAGATAACAATTTTGATCATGGATAGAATAACATTCAGGAATGGTGGGGTACTGTACCATCTGCTGAAAGTCAGAGACATTGCTGAGAACCCCACGTGCCATGAGCCACTGCAGGTATTTTTGCTACAGAGAATGATTGTGATCGAACCAGCTCGCAAATAACATGGTACACATCAAAAAGCCGCACACCTGACTTCCGGTGATCTTGTATGAGGAACGAAAGAATGTGGGAGTCGATATCGACCCCTGACTTTTTCCATTTCCGAAAAACGCGCACCACCGTGTATGTTCGCGCCGTCCCATACCGAAAGGAAGTCGATGCCCATTCTATCAATTTGGTAACTAGGATGCTATAGTCCTGAGATATATTCAAGCACTCTGAGCAAATGGTGGAAACGTCACTAGAAGAGTCAAGAAGTTGGATGAGGCGTTGATTGATAGATTGTATGGGTTTCCCACGATCGTTCTGTAACCGACAAACTCGAGTGTTTCTGGCCTTAAGGTTTTGGAAAGCGGCCTTGTCCTCTGGGAGGTTCATGTCTAGACATGATGATAGTACACTTTCGTATTTGGCCCAGGTCCGAGGAAGAATAAAGGAGGATGGATGATACAGGGTTAATGTTTTGGTCAGGCGAGATAGGCGCTGCGCAACGGGGTTCAAGTGTGCATTTTGACCGGCGTCAGACACCTGCAATATATAACATCAGCTTCTAGGTCCTAAGAATAGGGAGGAGAAAATGGGGGGAATTGTGATATAACGTACCAGACGGAGTTTCTCCAGTAAGCACTCCGCCAAACGCTTTGCCCTTTTGCGATAGCGGACTATATTTTGCCAGTAAACCCCAACCATGAGGAGCCACACAGGAAGGCTCTCAAAAGAAGAATTATCTAAGGACGTAAGAAACCAATCTAGAAAATGATCTTGCTCGATCAGGTGTTCGAGAAAGATCCGTGCCGAGAGCCTGATACTATAAGAGATCCTCAATTTCCAGCTCGCATCGCCAAAACTAGCAATCACGCCCTCGATGAATTGCTGTACGCTGACAGTCCAGTCTCGAACCCATTTTGTTTCGAGACCACTCGCAACTCCCGCAGAGGTCCCTTTTCTCTTGAATGCGCGTAATTCGTTGGCACCCACGCATTTAGCCAGCCATATAGCCCGACAAATAGGAATGGATTTCCCAAGGCATTGGTCTAGAAGTAGTTTGCCCCTGATTCCATGTGGTATAGTGCGACTAAGTCTACGTAACGGAATAGAGGGGTTTGCCAAATCGCGAAGCCAAGCCTCACGTTTGATATCGGTTAGTGTAACCCGGGGAGGAGGCCGAAAGGTCGACGCCGCGGTGATTGTACATAAGGCCTGGCGTTTTTCGAGGGCTGCAGCAAAAACGGATGACAAGAGTTTCAATCCAGAACGACGCTTGAAATGGGGATAAACACTTGTTCTGGCACTCGTGCTCTCAGTAGGGGGCACTGGAGAGCGGTCATGGAAGCCTTGCTTGATGGTTTGCTCTGACAATACGTCTTCAGGGTGTGATCCTCTCCAAGGAGCGAAATCCGCAGGTTCTACAATGCACATTAGTAAATGGGAAATAGAAATCCAGAAAAACAAAGCAACATTAATCAGGGCTTCTTCAAGTGTAAAAGGACATACTGTTATCTGCGAATCGTGGTGCAATGGAGGGAACGTCGATACGATACGGTGTCGTCGTCACCTCTCCGCATTCCTCGTTTTTTTTCTGGTTCGTCGCACCAGCGACATACCGTTCTTGGATGCCATATTTCCAAGGGCGAATAGGCAGCGGGGGCAAAGATGCAGACTGCGACCACTGGGCAAGCTCCGTCTGAGCCCCTGGACCAGTTCTCCGTATATCGCTCGGGAACGACCATGGCGGCCGCGCGGTCTGCTCTGTCGAAGAGGCATTCATGAGATCTAAAGGATTCATAGAAGATTCTGGAGCTTCGCTTGCCGTGGAGGAACCATGATGTTGAGAGCTGGACTGGTTTTGGGATTGGTGATGTTGTTGATGTTGGTTCTGGAGAGGGTCCTCGGACGACTGCGAAGGCCCATTGCCAGCATCCAGCCGCGGTCTCTTGGCAGGCCGCTCGCCATCAGCCGCGCCACTGTGATCGGACTCAGTGAGGTCGATGACCGTATTTTGCTGCGGGCGGGAATCAATTGCCGGATAGGGGTCTGGGGCAGGGTAGAGGTGGGCTGACGAGCGTCGACTGGGAGCGGAGGGACGTGAAGGCGGTCGGTGGGAAGAAGGATGGGGGATCATTTCCAAACATGGCGGACGTCCCGATGGTGGACATCGGAACGATCAGGCCATTTTCATTGTCGAGGGTGAGTTGATTGCGGTGGGGAGAAGATTTGACGGCTGATGCGGAGGTGGATGATGGGCTATTAGCCGGCAAGCCAAGTTCTGCTGTGGCCGTAGGAAGGTGATTGTAAGAATGTGACAAAGCCTAGAAAACCAGCGCAAACCTCGAGCTGGATCGACTGGTATCTGCAAATCTCTTAGGGAGATTGATGGTTATGGCTGTTGTTGCCGGTGGGTGGTGGTTGGTTGGCTGAGTTTGGATTGGGTCGGGCAACGAAGTTCGACGATGTTTGTCGGCAAACGTCAGGTGCACGGCAACCTTGGACCAGCCTACGATAGGAGGACTGGATAACTCCAACAAGCACGCCGTAGTTAATGGTGAAGCATGGCACAGATCGAGTCTGTCAGAAGAATAGCGGTTGACAAAGCGCTGGCATCTCTCTGTCTGACCAGAGGCGGCGGCGATTTGGCTGATCAACTAATTATTTTCCAAAAATGTCAAACCTTCACCCAATCCAGCATCATCATGCACGGGATAGAGTGATAGTTCTGTGTCTATTTACAGAAACAGATGACAGATGAAAGAGATAACTACTCCCGCAGTCTCACTTATTTTTCAAACCACCGGAACCATCCTCTACGTCTATGCCCGCATGCTGCTCTCACCGTTCCTCACAGACCTCTCAGGCAAATTCAGCATTGGTGCTGAACGGGTTAAGGTTAAGTTGCGGGCTCTTCCGTGGTTTAAAAAAGCGCCAACCACTTATTCGGCTGTCCCGTCTTGGTTGGCTTATTCCAAGATTTCCGGGATTATTACTTACTATTAATGTTAACATGGTGAGTAATTCATGCTTGTGGGAGTCGTCTTGTCACTGTGTTGGAAGGTTTGAGCGTCAATATGCGCGCCTCCTCCTGCGTTGTGATATTTACATCGACATCGGCTTGATGCTTACCAGCCATTCATTCATCAGTGCAATGTCTCCTTCGGACCAGGGACAGTTGTCATTACTGTCATCCAACGTGGCTATCTAAATATCCATGTCAAGCAGAAGACATCATCAAAGACTCGGTCAAACCTCGGCTCCGTTTCTCTACAACATCACCTTTTCTGGCTGAGCGGAAACGATAATATATCATCAGTCATCACTATTGTCTCACTTCAGAGTTCTCTCTAAGCAACAACATCCCTTCCGGTCTCTCCGGATGATTAATTAATTCGTCGCTTTTTTCACAACAGAAGTCAGATGTGTTTGTGCCATGTTACATTGCTAGTTATACCTCTCCTCTTTAGCATGCCTCTCACAACCAAGACAGGTCCCTACATCCTGTAACTAACTGCCTTCCAGCATGCCGTTACTTTGAAAAAAGAACTTTTGGGTATTCTATTGCACAGCAAGAAGGGAAAAAAAAAACAAAAAAACAAAAAAAAAAAAAAAAAAAAAACTAAAAAAGGCAAGGTTTATTCCTCAGGTATCCACTCCTTTGTCATCAGTTGTTTGACGAAGTATCCAACACATGGCCTAAGGTGAGCGCAGGCTGAAGAGTCGGCTCCTTACGCACCTAGGTATGTATCCATTTAGCCACCTAATAGTTGAGATATACACGACATACCCTGTGCCCTCAGGTTGTGTCTGCCGATAGGCTCCGGGTCAAGCAGCGAGCTGTAACATTTTCATAACACCATGGAAACCCCTGTTGCTCCTGGCGTCCGATAATCACCGTCGGCCAAATTATTTGGACACTCTTCCCACCTTAAATCCATTGCCAACATCAATCCGGGCCCGCAACGATCGTTGCCACGACCGCCACCCACCACTGACCAAACCCTGGCCATTGTAGTCCAATCGAAGTGGACCCCACTCCTTGGCAAAAACGTGCATTCCTGGCACATTGATTTCACCAGCTCGCACAAGGGGGAAAGAATGAGATGATCCCCATGTGGTGCTGAACGAGGATAGGCCTTGTACATGCATCTCACTGGGGCACACGACATATGCGTGATGGCGTACACTCTATATTATCTCCGCCCCTCACTTTTCGGAATCGATTGCCGTCTTTCTTTGAACAAAGCCTGGCCCGCATCAGTCAAGTAAAACGATATACAAAAACTGTCGCTTTTGCAGGACCCCTGCAATATACTAGATAACAGTCGACAAGACACCTCTCTCCCAGTCCAGTAGAAAGTTCTTTCAACTGACAAAAAGACATGCCTCGATTCGTAAAGGGAGGGTCAAATAAAAAGGAGGAAAGAGAGAGAGAGAGAGAGAGAGAGAGAGAACCATTCAACCATCCTCACCCACTTCCATTCCAATCACTCGACCATATAAAGGTATCGCACCGCCACTGATCCCCTGTTTTCTTAATACCCGTAGGTCCCAAAGGCCGCGAACATATCCAAAAGGATCGGCCGCGGTTGATTCCCGCTTTTTTTGTCACAAGGCTGATGCAAGGTTCATCGTGGCCATCACATTTCGGTGGAGGCTTTTTCGTGAAGAGCTTTGACCATGATTCCTTGTTGGCAATTGGATCATGCACTCTACCGGAATTATCATTATCTTTGTCGTATGCCGGTGGGCCAGCCGTCTGTGATTGTTGACATCCATTTTCTTGAGAGTCACAGCAACCTCCTGATGAACATGGAGGTTTTATTGCGGTTCCCTTTTGTGGACTGCCACCTTCTGTCGTAGCCGACGACTTAGAGTGGTCATTTTCATCATCTGCAGAAGCAACTGTAGTACAAGGAGTTGTTTTCGGGCCAAAAAAACCTTTCAAGGTTTTTTGCCCCTTCGCCTTCGTAGTAGTTGCCGACGACTCACTCCGTTTCAAACGTTTGGGTCGTGAGGTTGTCCCATCATCCTCTTTCTGAGGCCGCTTCGGAGTGTTTGGCTCTGCTGATGTTGCTATCGGAGTAGAAGACGGGGAAGGTATATTCGACCTCCCTATTGCAGAAAGGTTGATGTCGGAGGAGGCTTTATGGGCAGAAATGGGGATAGCTACACCGCTAGCAGCGTTTCCACTACCCTGCGAACCATTTTGTGACCTCTGTTGAAATAACATATCTTTAATGCTTCTTCGCTGACAAAATTCAGGAATTAATCTACCCGAAAGTGGAAGAGTATCTGCGAGGGAGTATTCCCGCTTCCGCTGTCCATTTTCGAAAGTGCCCTTCGGGTTGAGAATGTCGAGCATGTTGACTTCTATCCCGTCCAATGACACCTTATCCTTCAATTCGGCAAAAACGGGACAGTGATCGGAGCCCTAGAGTCACTATATCAGAATTACATGTGGGACTAAAGCATAACAGTAGGGACGCAATCACCATAAGGCCCTCCTGGATATTCGATGCAGAAAACCAGTCTTGCATACTTCTGTCGCATAGAACATAATCGATCCGCGCACCGTAATTGCCGGGTCGAGCGTTGACTCTTTGTTCCCAGCAAGTATACATACCTAGTCGATCACGGTGGTATTTTCTACATAAATCCACAAGGACAGGCGTTTCCCTTCCGTGGTCCCTGTCACCAATAACCTTTCCACCATCGACCACTGATTAAAGATACGACGAACGGGCGAAGATACAAACTCCGAATCTGTCAGGGTACCTTTCCTTATCCCTTCGAGAGCACGGGCCGAATCGATTTGAGAGCCGCTGATGTTTAAGTCTCCCATCACGATGACGCGTTTCCCCATAGTGGCTAGATTCCGTACTCTTGCATCAAGCACATTCACAAACCCTGTCCGAAACCCGTCTCTTGTCTCATCCCTGTTCGCCGGACAGTAGACACCAATCAAGACAAATGCTGGGAACTCCAGGATCATACAGCGTCCCTCAGAATCAAGCGTGGCAGCATCTACATCTGAAAGAGCCAGCTGTTCAGCAGTAGGGTAGCCGCCGATCTGTGCTTCTTCTGGCAAGTCGCGGAACGAAGTTGGTGACGATAAATTAGACCCAGATGTTGGCAAGCACAGAATGCCCGTAATCCCTTCTTCCGCGCGTATGGGACAGCATATAGAGTTCCTGGTATATATCACGACTCCAGAATAACCTGTGCGTAGTGTTAGTTACATATATACTTGCATAGGTATCCGATTCAAAAGTTCATAGTACCCGGGTCTTACGGACCCTTTTTATACTTGGGTAGGCTGAAAAAACAGTCCCAGCCATTAACAAGGACCATGTCATCTTGCAAATCTTTCCTTTGAATTTTCGTTTCTTGGAAGATCACTATGTCTGCTTCAAGGGCATCGAACATCGCCTGTATATGGAATATTAGAAATTATACATATACGCAAGGTACAAACTTCTCGGGTCTCTATATTACTAAATACTGGTACATACCTCGAAGGACCGCTTCTCTCTCCATGGATGATACGAAAACGGGTTACTAAAAAATATATTGTTATTTTGCCATAGACCTCATAAAACCATTGTCTAGACCATAACACTGACCGTATCCCATTAACTACAACCAGAGTGGGTTAGTTATATGTGGAATACTGAGGTTGAGCAAGCTTGCGTACCATTCCAGGTTGTCAACCTGACCATCTGTGACGGGTCCTATCTGATATCATCAAAAACAGATTTTTGGGACCGATGTTTTCAAGAACCGACAAATGGCCCATACAGACTGTCAATTAAGAAAAGAATTATTCATATAAAGGGCACATCCACGGTTTGGAGGGAGTGTTGTGTAGATGTTTAGGGCATTATCGAGCGATTTCCTGCATGGGACGAGGAGTTGCCAAGATCATCATGTGATATAGCGTTCTCTCGGAACTGTCGCAATCCAGCCAAAGATGGACGATCATACAACATCACAAATTCCTGATTCAACACACAACACATTCTTCACACAGCAACCACCGACCGTCAATCGGCTCCCGTGCAGATTGATAGAGTGACTAAACATTATGTTCCCTCGTGTTTCAGTTTTTCGCCTGGCCCAGCGAACTGGTGTCCCCGCGACCCGTTCGTCGCCCGTCCGGTCTGGGGTTCTCCAACGTCGATTCAACAGCACCGAGCAAAAGCTTCCCCCACTCCCTGACAATGCCTTTAACCGTGAAAGAGCTGCTGTAAAAGCTCATGCTGCAGCTACCAGTGGTACGTTTGCCTGTTTCTCCGTCTCGATTTGCCAAGTGGTGTCAAAGCAGGACAATTCTAACCATTACTTGTGTTTCATTTTTCGTAGACTTGTGGCGGAAACTTTCCATCTAGTATGACCATAAACACCCCTCCCTCAGCTATCCTATACTCTACGGTCGTTTCCCATTTCTACACATCCAGTTCATCATTCGAGTGGATTAGAATGATAGAGAAAAGAGATTCCCGAATAGGTGATCTAATTACCGTGTCAATTCTAGCGCTGTCGTGCCCGTCGTCCTTCTCGCCAGTATCAATGCCTACAACCTGTGGAATGAGCATTGGGAACACTGGGAGCACATGCCACCTTTGGAAGAGCGGGTAGAATACCCTTACCAAAACATTCGAAACAAAAATTACCCCTGGGGTGATGGCGATAAGGTATGTCCATGTCATATTTGGGCGCTTGCCTATGTGGTTTATATTTGAGCGAATCCCATTTGCTAACCCATCTTGGAAACCTATAGACCTTGTTGTAAGTGTTTTCTATACGCGAGGATCCCTCCCGTTGGTCCTCGCTGTTTTGGTTTTGATTAGACATGAGACCAGGATAATATCCTGATCTGAATGACACCCGCGCTATCGATATATTCAGCCCCCTTTGTATGGACTATTATTATCGCTAACGAGGATGATTCAACAGCTGGAACTCTTCCGTAAACTATCACAACCAAGACAAGGTTACATAAACTGCCGCCTCCCACATAGGTCTCTCCACAATCCCCATTCAGAGAGATCTCGGATGAAGTGCAAGTAAGCAGGTCGGGGAAGAAGAGGGGAGAAATGAGTGAAAAAAGCCCATACAATGTATTTAGTACACTCAACATTTTCATTCCAACTGTCTCTTTTTTCGCACGAGTGATTGGAAAAATCACCTCAAAATCCTGAGGGAGATCATGTCGGCTCTCGCAGCACGTCCCGCTCCCTTGTAAATAAGCTTCTTTTGTTTAATTACTTCGCTTGATTTAGAGTATGGAATACTACGCCTACTTTAATATGCAGTCCATGTCGGAGCTTCTCTTATCGTATGATGCCACTTCTGGGCAATAGACGCTTTCCCATTTCCGGATTAGTTCCGCCAAGTCCCGGAAACAGCGCGATGCGACTGCGATTCCAAAATGTCAGACGGGGGAGTTCACGCTGCTCCAAACGCTGCTCCAGCTTCTTTTGCCGCAATGCAAGCTACAATTATTGCTTTTTGAATACAGTGAACGAGCTATTATACATTCCGTGACTCTCCGTTCAAACTATACACCATCTCTCCACTTCTGAAAAAGATGGCCACCAAGAAAGATATGCGGAGACCGGAGCTCGGTTGGTATCTCCATGATGTCTGATTGATGGGACTATATCTTATGCTAATTGTTACCGCTAGTTGTTCCATATGTTGAGCCGCCGGCGAAAGCGTCAGAGGCTTCGGATATGAGCAGTATGCTATGCCAGCTGAGAATGCGTTCACTGCGTTGTCTTTGTCTTGCCATCCTAACTTGATGTTTTAATGTAGGCACGATGTCGAACACGATGCCCATGGCTGCTGTATGTACTTTAAGCCCGTGACGCCCTAATCAATTACAATGCTTGAAACATTGTTGACCAGCCGCCTTACGATATTAGATGTTCTCGAGAAATAAGTACGTGTCGCCTCCACACGCTCCTCACCCTTGCTTTCTCCGCCCGCCGTCTCCCCAATTCGTGTCTCCCGTGCACCTTTGCTAACAAAAAATCTTCCGCGCCAATAGGATGATTGCCTGGTATGCTTATTCCAGCTTGTTACATTGAAGGCATGGGAATCGCATCGCGCTGATTAACTGGAAACAGGGCTGCCGTTACGTTCTCCCTGCAAAACTGGATGGCGGAAACCCCAGAGCAGCAAAAGAAGACAGCAACGCCCGCATACATGGGTGTGATTATGGCCTGTAAGAACTGTCGCTCGCTGTTATAAACTTCTTGCTGGGTCCTATTTTCTGGACCGTTATTGCCTCGGAAACTAAACTAATCTACTTGACAACCCTTCTATATGTAGTCCTCTCTCTCCTTGTCGTACGTCTCGCCTGCGGGTCCTTTCCCCGTTTCCTGCGCCTTTGTACTTCTTGAATTGATAGGATTGGTTTTACACATATATAATGCCCTCCAAAAACACGACAAGCGTCTAGCTAACAACTTTTATATATAGACATACATGCCCATGTTTCTCCCTCCTCCCGGGAGGCCTACACCCAAAGCAGCCGCTACCCCTCCGATGCCACCCCCCTAATACACCGCTATGAAAGAGGGTTTTTTATGAACCCTTTTCTATATTCTCTGTATTCAGCGGTAAATATTTATGACGAAGGGATATTTACCTGCAAGTTACGTTATTCTATGCATACTTATAGCCAGATGCCATGTTTTGGACCAGTGCTTTTCCGAACGATATAAACAGGCTGCGTTAACAAAATGTACCATATTATTATTTTTTCCCTTCTTCCTATTAACAATTTTTCATTCTCAAGCAATTCCGGAACCCCTCATACTCTGTGGTTGTGTGAAATTAATTCACCAAAATATTTCCTAGCGACCTAACCGCACTGTGAAAAGGTACAACTACGATACCACAATACAGAAAGTTAGCAAAAGTGTTCTTCCCCATATTCACAGGTTTCCCCACCAACCAGCCAGCCCCCTCCTTTAAATTCTAATTGCTTGCTTTGACTGGTGAATACCACAACACTTAGCCCATCCCCTCCCCCGCCTCCTTACACTCGTGGCCTTGACTCATCATGTGTTGCTAAATTCATACTTCTCCCAGCCTCTTCCCAGCCCAGCTCCTCTATTGTAGGACGCGCAAGCAATGCCGTGTTTTGCCTTTTTATTGAATGATTTCTGGTTAATGCTCTCAGTACCGTTTTTAGGAGGGGTTGGACGCCCAGCCTCTCCGATCAAATATTTCTGGAAGCGGGGGAAGCGGGGGACTGTGTTAGATGAGCTTTGTGGATGATATGGCTTTCGGTTGCTAAGGTGTAGAAGGCTGGGTGGTGGCGGGTCTTTGCGAGATGGATGATTTCCTTTTCTGAAAGTGGTTTGTTCATTTTCGTTGCTACGGTGTTGGGTCGCGATGTATAGGAGTCACCAGCTGTTGCTATGCAAAGTTAACAAACGATTCCAGAAGCTGGGGCTTTCAAAGAATTCATTGTTCCAAAAAATCATCCATAACCTCCATTTTTGATATCCGCGATTTTAAACGTAACTCGACGAGAGCTTTGGAACAAGTTAATCAAGAGGATATTTTTCTACCCCTGAGCTCCCAATCCTTATGGCAACGCCATGCAATTCATCCATGCCTTGGGCAGACTGCGATGCAGGCCTTCTCGATTGTATGATATTGGACCCCACATACCACTGACCAATATTT
The DNA here is from genome assembly GCF_000149585.1 of Histoplasma mississippiense. Lineage (NCBI taxonomy): Eukaryota > Fungi > Ascomycota > Eurotiomycetes > Onygenales > Ajellomycetaceae > Histoplasma > Histoplasma mississippiense. Next base: position 4,119,270 of record NW_001813982.1, on the reverse strand, counting down.
AATTGTTGCTATTGTTAACACCAATTCCAATCCCAGGTGATGGCATTGCCACCCGCAAATGCAGCACCGAATTTCTTAGCATATTGTGCACGACATTTATCGATTGCATCAAAGACGACAAAGTTCATGTCGAGAACAGCAGTCCCAACATGATATTCGAGAGTGTGATGGCAGAGCTGCGACGACTTTCATCATCTACAACCCTTTTTCCATCAGCAGAGACACAAACACGTTTCTGGGCCCTCTTGTCCCAAGCAATTGATGACCAAGTCGCCGCCGTGCAGTCGAAAGTAGACGCACAGATCCGAGCCGACTTCCTCGTGCGGGCCAACCTGCTCGCGAGGGAAGAAGACCGCCTGTTACAGCGCCTCAATCGCCCGTCGTATAAACCAAGTTTGCTACCGTGGGAACAATTCCTTCTCAAAGGGAGCCCTGGATGTGGTGTACGCCTGCCTCGCACCACTCCGAACGCTACGCTACAACTCATGCCAATTGGCGGAGTAGCGCTCCATCTCAGGTGGATGAGAGATAGACATCTCACCGCGAAGAAGTGTGAAGGCGTAAGTTAGGCATTGGAAACGTCCTTGAGGGATAAGGAAGTTTAGTAATATGTGGTGCTAACTTTGACTTGTTTAATTTTGCTGTTCGAAAAGTCCGTTCTTCCAGATGTGCTACCTGGCGTTCCCTCAACCTTGAGACGAACGAAAGTACGTATTGATTAGTTCATTTTGAGCACAGTCCCTCAATGCGGGCCCCTACCTTGTCAATTCCGGTTGGGCTTGATTGCTAAAGTAAATCAAAATTAGCCTTATCACTGTGACAAACTGCCTTCCTCTGGGCTCGAGTACGAACATACTTGGGTAAGAGACCAACTCTGTCTGGGTGTATTGAAAAAAAAGGAAGGGGAGACAAGGTTTCACTAAGCTGTTTTTCTCCCTGCAAAACCGTAGATTGCTCTGGCCCCAAATATATACTTTGATGTAGGTATCCAATCCCCCCTTACATTCCCGTGCCGTCCCACGACCGTAGTTTGTCCTTCGAATCGCCAAAACGTCGTCGTTTATTTACCTTATTTTTTTTTTCTTTAATAAAATAAATTGGCAGAAGTACGGCTCGTTTCCCCGCGAGGTCAACGTTACGGATCGTCTGGAGAATTTCAATGATGTAATTGGTAAGAATCCTACTCCCAACTCGGCTTTCTTTTCCATTTTCGTTCCATTCGTTTCCTTTTCCTTTTTTGCCCTCTCTTTTCCCTTTTCATTTTCATTTTGTCACAGATGATAATAAGACGACGGAACATTATTAACTGGTGGACTGTGTAGAAGCATTGGAGGGCGAGGAGCTCATGGACTTTAGCAGAGCACGTTCTGGGATCAAAGCAATGTACTATCATTCCCGGAATCCGGACATGATCTAGTTAAATGTGTTCAGGAGTTTCCAAGGGCGCAGGCACTTAAATTACTTTGATCATATACAAAGAAGGGAAATTAAACTTATGTTATGATTCTACTATGATCCCGACCAGGTAGCGGCGTGGTTTGTTACGGAGGCACAGGCGCCTAAGTATATCAACATTGGCCGACAATGATTGGCAGCACCTAGGAAGTCATAACCTCTAGACAGACCCACCTACAAAATCTACTTAAGCCAGCTCCGCAGGCCATAGAATTAAAATAATCAATCCAGAAATGTTCGTGAATATCAGAAATGAGTATTTGGGAATTCTCGGGAAAGTGGCAGGCATGCAAGGTGAATCTAAAAAGGCGGGTGAATGATTCGGCGATGGGTCCGAAGAGGTGAATTCCTTTGTTCTATTAACTTGTTGAACAAATGGTACTTTCTCTTTGGAAAACATCTCACCCCACGTTAATTTATCACATCATAAACTCTCATGTTCTTTTAACCCCTTGTTATCCCATCATTCGCATCCTCACACAACTAACCTTGCACAATACCCATGATCTTTCTTTCGCAAAAACCTCTGTTCCAGCGCCCTCATCAACAACCCCATAACAAATCGGAGGATATACGCATATCAAAATCCTCCTTTCCAACATGGCAGGAAACGATGTCTCTGCCGTCCATCGGGCATTTAACAAACTCTTTACAACCTTGACCCCTGATCAAGTCCAAAACTTCCAACATTTCTTACATGAGGCTACTGCTTCCACCACAAATCCTACCGGCAATGCCGCTGGAATCCCTTCAATGGGCCATGGCCCTACGAACATTCAAAAAACGAACTCTCTTACCGACATGGCAACTCCAATTCTTGCACCAGCAGCATCCAATGCAGTTTCTCGAATCCCTCCTTCCAGGCAAAGCGTGTTCGTGAGAATGGAAAATTGCGTCCGTTGAATTCGTTCATAGCCTTCAGAAGTATGTTTTTAATCTAAACATCGAGGATGTCGGCAGTTAACAAACTCATAGGCTTCTACTCTACGGCATTCCCTGAC
>NW_001813982.1:4105319-4116714 GCF_000149585.1 Histoplasma mississippiense | reverse complement strand
ACTCAATGGACCATTAATTGGAATTGTTGCCCCAAGGGTATTACCTTCGTGTAATGGGTTTAAAATTGGCTGTGAGCAAGGACAAGCAATTTTCCGTCATCAAAACCAACCACCATGTCGGGCCAACCCAGGGAGATTTAACGACAAACCTCTCAGTCGATGATATTGTCACTCATTGCTACCAAACTGGGTATGTTGTCGGAGTCCTAACTCCAAGAAACAACAATCACGGCGTCGGAGTCGCCATGGCCGTCACTGCTCAACCAAACCTTGCTCATTATCCCCAATCAGGTAACCTCTGCCAACAAAATACAGCCAGTTCACCCAGTCCTCGAACGGCTCATAACGACTCTCCTAAACTTGCAACCGGAAATCCGAATCTCGTCATTGATACTGAGACAGGAAGCGCCGAGAGCCTTGCCATAAGCTCTTCTGGCATTGGGTCAGAACCAAACAGTGACGCGGCCCTTAATGTCAACAGCATCATGCATCTTCAGGGCCAGTTTGAGTGTGTAAATCCAACCCTTGAGAGTCCCTATACCGCGGAGGATTTTGACCAGGAATTACGGACTGCTATGAACGAATTTCCTATCGCTCCTGACGACAATGGCTATTTTACTCTATTTAATCCCGAGCTTCGCAACCCTGTATATATCTACAACCCTTATCGTGTCCAAAGCGACTTCGACCCTTACGACATTGGGCAGTACATTGACATGTGAGCACTCCAAACTAAAGGACCCGGCTGAACATAGTACTTAAGTGCAAAGAGCCGCTCTCGAATTAATTGCATATTGGATGGGGGGACGCGCATATATGGAGTTTCGGTGTGATAGGAACGGCTAAGATATTATTGAATTCAGTGTCAATATTGGGTGTATTTAAAAATTGTGATGATATCCTTGGCGCGGCACAATCGTTTCTTTCGAAACACAGTTTAGACCAAATAAAAAATGTTTCAAAAGCTCAAACTAGTATTTTTTCCAGCATGAACCTCGAAGAGGCCATATGCAGTGTGCGGCGCGTAAACCCATGAACTGGGCAAACAAACAAGGGCTTGGGAGAAAAGTGATTGGCCTGGGGCGAGTCACAAGGGTCTACGAGTGGTTGGGATAAAGTTCTGTGGGCTGTCTGAAAGCGGGGCAACCGCTGCGGACAAGTGGATACAGCCACCGATCGTACCAAGCTCCTGACACAACTAGCGCCAAGCTTCGCTGCGTCGCTGGTTCATCGAAAACTAAAACGATTTTGCACCAGCGAGTAGGCATCAGTATAATTGCTTTCTTTGTTTGCAAGCGGCCCTGAGCGCTGTGAGCTCCTTACCTTTTGTCGCCCGTAACATGCTAGCTCAGCTGTATTATGTACGATACGTCATGTTCAGTACCTCTCTGATACATACATTGTCACATGCTCATGCGACTAGCTACTGGGCTCGATCACCACCTGCGCCATGCTGGTAGTCGAGGGGACAAACCAATCCAACCCCTCTAACATGGTAAATAAGTACTTGTGGACCCTACAAAGCATTCAATGTTTTGTTCGGAGGATTTTTAATATGACATAAGTAATTTTATTTGTTGCATTCGTGCACGATAAACTTGATGTTGCAAATGTAATAAATTTGTTCGCATTTTAATAGAGTGTGAGTCTGAAAAGTATATGAGGAAAATAATAAATGCTAATACATAAGCAGGGAGCCAGAAATGCTTTGGATGGAATTAATTCATCACCATAGGATCTGCCCTAGAGATCACGCCGTCATTTCCTCAACCGCCAACCTAATAAACGATAGTATATTGATTGTACCGATTCATTCTCATTCCGGGTTGAAATGTTCCTCTTGTTAATTAGCATTCTAATATTGCAAAAACTTATACTGAGCATCATTGATTCCATTGCATGTTAATCAAGTTTCAACGATGCCTTCGGTTTAGGTATCGCAGCTCTAAGTTGTCTCGTCCCCTCTTAATTTCACTAACAGTCCCAGCAATATGGAGTTGACCAGCGCCCCCACAACTTCTCCCAGTGCGCCAATGTACACTTCACCACCTACAAACAAAGAAAAGAGGAGAAATTTCTCAAGTGACGCCTAGTGGCTGTATGCAAAACCAAAATGGGGTAAGGAAATATGGCCTTGTGCCCATCTGCGTCTTCATCCAAGAATTTATATATCATCACACATTAACCGTGTAGTGGTGGAAGTTTTGAATATCGAGAATTTGGTTGAGTTGAATATATTTTTATCAAAGTCAATAGCATCCACATGGATGGAGTGAAAGTTGGCAGTCACGCTTCCCGCTAGGCTTTAGCCATCAGCCATTAGTCGAAAACCTCCTACTGTAACACTCAAGACCACTAAATTACAGGTTGTGAACCACCCGTTTGTTGAGGTTTGTTGATGGCATTCTTACAGCCCAGTGGTGCGCCTAAGCGTCTGCTGGGATACCAGCCAAACACACCCTTTTACCAAGGGCTCCCACAATGTTGTTGTTGTTGTTGTTGTTCTTCATATTTTTTTCTAAGGCTATATGCAGTCTGAGACTATGACAGCCTACACCTCACTAGCCTACCCTTACAGCTACTCTCCAGTTACATTTCCCTATTCATAAGGGCTCCCACAAGGCTGGCGGACCTTCGTTATTTGCTCACATACACACACATTTCTCCCCGATTTAAATGGCATCTCTTAGGATATCAATTACTCCAAAGGGGAAGCTTGTAGTTATTGTCTTACTATGACTTGACCAAGATTTACATTTACTGTAAATCCACGAACACAAACCAGCTCTTCCGAAACGAGTGCTACAATCTCCTCCTAGGTTACTATGTAGACTTGGTATTTAATTAATTCACCTAGCTTTAAAACTTTTATATACACATATGTACAGTTCATTTCACTTGAAATCGTAGCAAAGGTAGCCTCCAAGATCGTAGGAAAACCAGGTTTCATTGCTCTCTTTTCTCATTTCCAAACTACGTTTTCAGTGCCGGCTCTACACAACCAAATCGGCGGCGGTCGTTGTCTTTCACTCTCTGCACCACGCCAAACATGCAAAGAAGCAGTGAACTGGATCTCTTGACTAGTTCAGCGCCAGCCCAAATATGGAGATATGAAATGATGATGAGGCAGTTTTTCTGAGAGAATGGGGAGAATCCTCATCGATCAGTTCAGGCTAACGCCACACGAAGCTCAAAAGTGACAGGTTCTGAAGGTAAAAGAAAATCGTGTCGAGGCTCTATTGGACCTAACTCACATTTGTGATGTATGTCGTTAGTTCAAAGCGATCTTCGTTCCAAAAAAAGGGAAGAGCGCTGAAATTCTCAAAAAAAAAAAAAAAAAAATAAAAAATAAAAAAATAAATGCTTGGACCACCAGCCGAGCTTCGTTGTTACATGAAATTAGCTACCGAGGCTACTTGCTGGCTAAATAATAATATTAAGCAAGCGAAAAAATATGCCCCGCAGAAGACTTAAAAAGTTCCTTGTGGAACAAAATCCCTAGGCTAATGTCAGGGACCTAATGTAGCCGATATTTTGCGTATATCTCGTCAACCAAAAAATGGCCTCCTATACGTTCTCTATATGTAGCTAAGTCATTTTCTACCCTTGATGTTGTTGCAAGGGCTCAAGTTGCACGTTTCAAGAAGACCGCCAGAAAAAGAAAAGCATGAACGGCTCGAAAGCTGATTGTTATCTGGGCGCGGAATGATGCAGAAGAAACATACTGCATACTCAATAGTGTCGTGGACAAATGTTTGTGGGGTTGTTTGTTTGCTCAGGAGCAGGAGTTTGTTTGTGGTCAAAGAGGCGTTTAATTAAAGTGGGGGCCCACGAAGAAGCAAGGAGGGATGCGAAGGGACGTTCGACATTTGCAAGGTCTTATCTGCAAACGGGGTCCGAGGGGCCACTATATTTTATCGGTCGGGAGATCTTAGTGGGAGAACGATAGGGCTGGGCTGGTTCAAAAAATATATATATACTTTAAATCATTCTTCTTTGGGAAATTTGATACTTTAACCCGCTAGCTAGTGGGGAAACGGGCCAGGTTACTAAAAACCAAAAACAAGAAAAGGAAAGAAAAAAGTAAAATCCGTCGCTAGGATACATACTGGATGCATATGTTTTGAAAAATCGCAATGAGGGGAGGGCAGGAGATTTTAACAAATACGTAGAAGACAGAAAACTACACATTCTATTCCATGTATGAAATTTTGCGCATCTCGCCGAGCCGCTGCCGTGCCTGCGCGAGGCTGTTCTCGAGTTGAAGGATCTCGACCTGAAGTTTGACAAACATAACGGTTAGTAATGTGCTGCGATGTAATGTACAACGAATTACGTATAATGATGGAAGCTCAACTCCCCACATTCCAGAAAACTGGATTGGAATGCAGGGACAGCAGCAACGGTGTTGTGCCTTGTGGATAGCGATCGGGCTGGGGTTGTCTGGGCATGGATGGGCAAAGTTTATGCATGCGAGAAGTATATAGGGGGACAAAGAAAAGTATAAATCCAACAAAGAAACAAATAGAAAGTACCAAAACATACCTGCTGCTCCATCTCTCGAACCTTGAATTCGTGGCCGCTGAGTTTTGTGTAGTCGACGGCCTCGTTCTCATCGCGGTTCTTTTCTGCAATGATACTCTGAACCTGCCGCACCAGACTCCTGCATGCAGCGCCTACAGCTTTGCTGGCAGTTTCCAGTCGATCTTGCGTCTTGCTCATAAAAGTTGCTTTGACTCGACTGGCAGCAACTAGCTGTGCCGTGCTGGCAGCAACATCGTTACTGGCGACGATCAACTGCTCGGGGGAGTTCCGTCCAGATATGACGCCGTCTGCCGTCTCGATTAGGGTGTTGGTGGAATTGGCCACAGCCTTCGCCGCAGAGATCAACCCTTCCGTCCAGCGATTGTTTTTCTTGTAAAATGCAGTTCTCGACGAACTGCCGCGACCCTCCCGGACGATCTCTTGTTGGGATGCAGTTGCAGCTTTAATCAACTCCGCAATCGCAGAAGTAACTGCAATAGAGGCCTCGAGGATAGAGTCATGGATACGGAGCTCGTAGGTAGAGTATCCATCGCGTGGCTTTTTCTTTAACTTCGCGAGCCTTTCGGCGGCAGCTTCGATTGCGTTGGCAGCATTGGTAAGTTCGCGGTCTACAATGTCTCCTAGATCGCCTGTACCACTAAGCTTGCTGCCCTTCGGAGTAAATGCATCGACAAGTTTAGAGAGTTTCTGCAAATTCATGAGGACTTCGTGGTTGTTGTTGATGACCACGTCTGTCTTCTGTAAAGGCTCTAGTCCCTCTAGACGGAACGACTGTAGGGAGCGGAAAAATTTGACAGTGGACTGCGCAGATTGTCGTGCCGCACCCATTAGTTGGTCTGCCTTCTTGTCATCGGTAGCAAACCGTAACAAGCCCTTTGAATTGCTAAGCACATCTGCGGTCGACCCGGAAAATATGCTGACGGTCCGAATGATGTCTGCGTGAGCACTGTTGGGTCCATCCGCAATGTAATTGTTGAAAGAAGTGGAGAACTCTGTTGCACTTGCAGAAGCCTTCTCGATCTGTGAAAGAACATAGGAAGCGGATGCATTCTGGTTTCCTGCCTGCATGCTCGAATCTAATTCGTAGAGAGCATCGTCGACTCGTTGGATACCGCTCTGAAGCACGGAGTCGATAATATCGTTTATTTTCGCAATAGAACTATGGAGGACGTCGTCAATTTGGTTGTCAAGAGCATGATCAGCGTCTCCTTGGCTCTGCAAAGCTATGTTAGCCATAACCATTTGACTACGCACGCTCACCCATTTCTACATACCAACTTCAATTCTTCCAGCTCCATTAGCGCCTGCTCCATTCCAGACTTGTATACTTCGATTTCCTCATCCTTCTCCTGCAGGGCTTTTTCCTGGTCTTCATTTCTTTCCCCGTGAGTCGCTTTGATCTCTTCAAGTGCTCGTGATTTATTCTACAATAGGTTAGCTTTGAGACGACCGGGAGCGAACATGGAAGAGTGGTAGATTAAAGCTTACCCGAAGAGACTCTTCAAGATCAGCCATCTCCCTATTGTACTTGGACAACAAAGCGGAGATTTCAGATCCTTTAGCACGCTCCGCATTTTCAGCTCGTTCGATAGCAAGACGGAGCTCCCGTTTTAGTTTTTCGACTTCCTCGCGATTCCCACCAGTAACACGGTCCTTCTCATGCAAAGCCCGATCACGTTCTCTAATCATATCTGCAAGCTCCAAGTTCTTCGTCTTCATTTCACGCTCCAGTCGCTCTCGCCTCTCGATAGCCTCCTGTGCAGATGCCGCCTTGAGTTTCAGGGATTTCGTCGTCTGCAGCAGATCAAGATGTTCTTGTCGAAGTTGTGAGTACAGTTTCGCCAGGGCTTCGTATTTTGTCCGCCAGGTGTTGACTTGTTCCTGTAGCGCTCTAATTTGGTCATCCTTGGATTGTGTCTGCAGACTATAATTCGAATTTAATTGATTCAGTTGTTCCTCCAGGTCCTTCATTCTCTTGTCATATTGCTGGAGCAGGAGCTGGTCCCGTTCATACTGTGCACGTGCGTTGAGGTTTTCTTGCTCTAGTTCAGCTAGTCGACCTTGCGTCTGCTGTTGGTATTGCGTTTGTAACAACTGCTCTTGGGCTAATCTTTGCTGCTCGGCTTGTAATCTTTGTTGCTCCTCGAATTCCCTTTGCGCTTGTTGTTGGGCGAGGAGTTGTGCACGTTGTTGTTCCTCCCATTGCTGCTGTAATCTCTGTTGCTCATTTTCGTACTCCTCCTGTTGACGTTTCGACTCGTTCGACCAGAAATCATTGATAGGCTCTGGATCGGGAACCGTTACTGTTTTTGGAGCTGGTGTAGGCTCTCTCTCGACTTCCTTAGCTGGTCGCTTCGGGAGAGCTGGGCGTTCCTCGTCTTCCGCAAGGAGGTTTGGTGGCTGCTGGGGGAGTTTCGGGACGGTGATCAAGCTAGTAAGGTAGCGAAGGTTGGAACATTCATAATAAAACCGAACAAGTCTATGGTGTTGGGCATTATAACGGCCACGCAGAGGTTCCAATGCCTCTTCGTCTCCGGTGGCTGTGAACGTCCGTTAGCGTTGGTCATCATTTATAGCGATAATTCTTGCAATGGTTGCCTACTTGTATGCATAGCCCTCAACATGCTCGTTATGAATTTGTATATTCCATAGCTCTCTTGGACGAGAGGCACCAATGCCGAAATCCTACATTCATTGTTGGTGCTCTGGCGGAAATGTGAAAATATAAGTTTCTGGAAAGCATCGATTTGATCCTGGAGGGTCATAAGATCTGTGATGGTTTCGTAACTATGCGAGAGTTAGAAATTGAGAAAGCTGGACGTGGGAGATTGGCGCGGTAGGCATAATACCCTTCGTTCGGATCATTTGTTGTTTTAAGACTAATGTATTCCTCATACTCGAATAGACCTAGTGGTTGACAGTCGCGTTACTAACTGACTCAAAAATCCCTTGGCTGGGAGTGAAATAGAATGGCAAGGAGCAGCTTACCGTTGAACTCAGGATGTTGACGGTGAAATGTCAATTTCGCCTCCAAAAAGTATACATATTCCTGATCAATGGACCGTACCCTGGTAGAATCCAGAAGTTTTAGCATCTAATGAAAAAATAATCTAGAAATGTACGAGCTTCCAATGTCCGATAGCCCATTCCAGTCCACGAACTAACAAGATATGACAATTACCTCGAAGCCCCTCGCCCGATACACCTCTACTCAAACTCTCCAACCAGCCAACATGCGATTGTCCTTCCTTAACAGTGATCGGATGCCCCTCCTGCAAAACCTTATGAACCGTAATTAACGCTTTGAACGTTTGGACCTCGTCGGCAAGGATTGGTTGGCTAGGAGTAGAATAGAAATCAAAATGGTTACGTTAGATTGCGATCGTGTGGGAGAGCGATTAGGGATATGGCAGCGTAGGTGGTAGTTCCAGGACAAATTGATAACAGCGGGGCACAGCCACTTACACTTTCATGCCCGCCCAAAAACTCGTCGACGATTTGTGGTCCCACGTATAAACAATACAACTCCGGACATGTTTGCCTAAATCACAGGTTAGTTCAAACAACCGAAATCATGATCAGGCAGGTAGGTGTCTGGACCGGCGTCGGGCGGGGGAAAGGTTAGATGTAGAAACATACGTTTAGGCGCGGTCTCCTCTGTTCATCAAAGCATAACGGATTAGTTTCAGCATATTGTATATTGCGATAACGCAGCAGGTTGAATCTAGACTGGCGAAATCATACCGATGCTTGTGGCTTTGCGGATATTTACCGCGAGATCCGCTTCTGTCCTATCACAACTGTATCAGCCACAGTGGTTTATAACATCATCTCCCTAAGGAACTCCTGCTAAAAACGATGCGGGACCCAAAATCCACCATGGTTAGTTACCTGCTCATATCGATATTCCGTGCGGCCACCGAATTGTAGGCGAGGGACATCGTCGAAGAGGTTGAAGGTGTCGTCAAGCGGAGTACGGAGCGAAGTGGGTTCAAGCAGGGGTACAGTCAGCAGCAGCTCGTTCTAGTTCAGTCAGCAGTAAGAGCTGGCGCGCAGCTGCAACACGAGAGGTCCAGTGAAGCAAAACGAATAACAAAAACAATAAAAGAAAAGGATGATAGACAAGAACAAACTGAAATTCTAATAATGTCCTGCGCAAGAAATTAAGTTGCCTGGAGGAGTTTGGAAACCAATTTGGAGTCTAGCTGAGTCAGCCACGCGTTCTCTTGGCTTCGTCACCCATTCTCGATGCCTGGTAAGTAGATGAATGTCTGAGATGCGATTCTGGTGACTACTTGGCTTGTTCAGATTCTTTGCAGGGGACTGGGTAATGTGAGATCAATATTTGATGTCCTTCACTTTCACCTCAGTATACCTTCACTTCACATCCCATTCACTTATATCGCGCGCAGGAATGATACAGTGTCGACTCCAAACTCTCATGGTGCCGTTGTTTGACGAAGGTTTCAATTCCGTCCTACATACTTATGCAGAATTGGATGCGACATTTTGTCCAATCAATGCTCCAAAGCGTATGGAGCAAGCTTTAAGTTCTATTCATTTTGCAGGACAATGGGATGGGGTTATACAGTTGCCCTCCCCAACTTCCGCCAAACAGCTATCGAGAAATTAAATGCATACAAGTATTCTTGAAATGATAATGTTGATTACAATCTAATTTCATCTACTATCTAAGCCAGGGCGGTATAAATAATCTAGGTAACGCCGTTACATCGCCGGTAATTCCAGCTACGCCTACCAAAAGGTGTAGATAATACGAAAACCTATACTCCAAGTAAAGAATAGTCAATGACAAAATCTAGGAACCAAACTCCTTTCTGATGAATGGCCCCCATGAATCTTCCTAAGAAAGCCGAAAGGAAATGAAAGTAAAGGAAACGGAAAAGGGAACGGAAGAATGAAGCTAAATAAATTCGCATGACGCCTGGATAAGGTGGGCAGAACGACACAAAAATGATACAATGAGCAACATGTAGGAATATGGCTCACGGATGGAGAAGGATGTCTGTTTGTTCATTGTAAGTTAGTACAGAGGGGGGGGTTGCTATCGCCTCATCCTTTGAGGGCATAGTTCCTGTCGATTGCGTGCCGTCTTCCTGTGCTTTCAAGTCACTGTCCTTGCTGTTCTCAGCACCAAGTGACTCTGCAATCGTTGATACTGAAGTGTTATGTTCTATTGGAGGCAAATAACTTTCCACGAAGTTAGTGTTCTCCTTTTCTTTGTCGTCAGGAGAAAAATCAGTAACTGGTGTTGTGGGTTCTGAGCCAAGAGGGGCTTCGATGATCAAAAGCTCGTCAGACATTTGTTCTTGGCTTTTCTTTGTGGATGAGCCAGGACGACTTGGAAGTGGAGGATTAGGTACAGGACGAGAAGCCTTCTGCGGTCGCTCAGGTAATAGCGGCGGGGGTAATGGTTTACGTTTCGGTATGGAAGGATTAGACAAGAAGCCAAACTTGTCTGGAAGCGGAAGAGGTGTGCCTGGTGGAGGTAGTGGGTGTCCCCGCCCAATAGGATGATCTGGCATTAGTGTTTTGTTCTCTCCTTTTAAAGACGGCTCTCCATTCCGTTTAAGAACATTCAAACCCCATTTTCGCGCAGCAGCGGCTGCCGACCCTATTGATCCTATAACTTGTCGTTCAGGGGTTTTATTATTTGGAACGTCAACTATAGGCTGAGATCCAGAGGTTTTGTTTTGTTTGTTCGTCTCACTTTTTAAAGAAAAGCTTGAGCTTCGTGGACTACCGGATATAGACAGCGTAGCTGGTGAAATACTATCGCGCGTCGAAGGTGTACGGGGTGTAATATCGATTGGTCTGGTCTCGTCGGATATAGTGCTGGATCTGGGTGACACCTGTTTTCTGTGCATTGAGGATGCTTCTTTTGGAGGTGAGCCAACTGGCGTTCCTGTGGGAGAGTTTGGCTGGGAGCGGTTAGATATCTCAATCATAGTGGCTGTTGCATCTTTTTCCTCCAATTTCGAATCCCAAACGGAATGGTCTACTTTCACGGTATCTGCTGTGACGACAGGATCGGCAACATGTGAGAATGTTCGGGATCGGATAGCTCGAGGGGGTTCCAGTCGATTTGCTCTATCCATGCCAGAGGAAACCGACGAACCCAATTCTCCCAGCTGCGAGGGTATGGATTTCGAACCTCTTCGACTCGCTATGGCTGACGAAGCTGACCCAGGCATTGAAGGCGGAGCCATGGTGGCATCAGTATTATTGGGCACGGGAACGAGCGGAGAAACCGGGTCAAGGGGTTCTTGTTGTGCTTCAGGTTCGTCAGGGATCACAGTTTTCGGCGGGCGTTTTGGGGGGTGATGCCAAATACCACCACGGAAGGTTTCGTGTTCGGTATCTAGGAATGGTATATCGTCCCAGAATGGAAGGACTAAACTTTCCGCAACGACTTCCCTTATCCTGCTTTCGATGGCACGAAGAATCACACCATATGTAATCTGTCTGGTACTGACTATGGGCTCTATTGACATTTCCATATGAGGCATGCTTTCAAACGAAACCCAGAGCCGATTGCTAGGAGGGGGTTTAAATCGTAATAGGCCATGACCCTTGAGGTTCTTTAACACAACCGCCAGTACTAGGTCAACTTCTCGAGGTTTGAAGCGCGTACCAAGCTCGATGCGAGCTGTAGCTGCCACCTCTAGGCGAAAATTTCCACTATAGTTAACATCTGCCTCAACGCAGCAATCTCCATCAATAGTAAGATCTCTGAGTCTAGGGTTAGTAATAAGCGGAGCCCCTTCCCCAGCATCGAAGTTTTGGAGAGAAATTTTGGTGATGAAATTAGGCTTCGTCACTCGGGATA
>NW_001813982.1:4099157-4104358 GCF_000149585.1 Histoplasma mississippiense | reverse complement strand
GGGCTGTTAGAGGGAGGTAACCCAACCGCCTCCCATCGAGAAGCGGCGGAGGATAAATGGTGTTTCCGCTGAAAAGAAAACGAAATGCACACGCGAAAAGAAATCCTCAATGAGAACAAGAAAGAGGGATGGCACCCCAATTCCCAAAGCTGCGGGTTAGTCGGTAATCAAGTCATTTACTGCGCAGTTCTTTGGAGTTGCTACTCGAACTGCGAATATACGTGACGAAGAAACATCCAAGGTGGTTTGATGACAGCCGTGGTTACCGATGCCGCTTGCCCCAGGCTATGATTGGCTGGCAATGGCAGCAAATCCATGTCTATGGGTCTTGGCATTAGCATCTGTTTGCGGAACTAGGAACAAAGCGGCGACAAACCAAGATTCCCACATCACGCGGAGGTGTTGTGGCTGGTGCTGCAAACAGAACAAACAGAACAAACATTTGCACTGAACTTGCTTCAACATTGATCAGTAATTTTCTTTCGTATGTGAGTGTGTATAGACCTCCCTAAGAAGCAGGATTTAGTCGAAAACGATAAACGTATAATCCATTCAGAGGGGTCATGTTCCCTATTCGTGAAGCAGCAGGCTCCACAATTCGTTCATCGTTTGTGGATGGAACTCATGTATACTGCCCGTGATCCATGCTGGTGTTTATAGTATATATATATCTCTATGTATGGTCGTCTCCAAAATAGTTGGAAAATGTAATGTACAGTGCAATGTTAACGTTTCTACAGAACCGCATCCTTCTGGTGTCGGGGAGCCCAAATCGAGCAACGCCGTTCCATATCCCTTTCATATTAGGGCATTGTATCGATTCAACAGGTCCTTTATTTCCCCTTGCCAGTGGCCAGCCTCCATGGCTATCACGCGAGAGGTCTTGCCATCTCCTGTCTTCATACCTCGTGTAAACGTCGGATGTTTCAATACCTCTTTTAATAGGATTGGATCACCTAGCTTCGCCGCATAGTGCACTGCAGCCCACCAGCTGCACAGGACAATGTCGCCGACATCATCAAGTTCCAGGAGGACCATAGACGAGAGACGACAGTCAATACTTTCATGGCGTAGTGCCTCAATCAGTGCCGTATTTCCGTCGTTGTTCTTCCGCGTTAGGATCAATTTTCCATCGCCTGGCAGCTGCAACAGGGCTTCCAGTGAATCACTCTCCCCTTGCATGCAAGCATGGTGAATTATGCTATTCCCAGAATTATCCAACAAATCTAGCTTCGCTCCGTGTCGAGTCAGACACTTCATGCACTCCATATCGTCCACAAAATCAAATATGGGCGGCCTTCCATCCTCATCTTGCGCGTCAATGTCCAATTTGGCCGTATTGCTTGTGTTGCATAATAACGCCACTGTCTCACACTTCTTCTCCCCACGATCTGAAAGACCTGCATAATGCAACGCAACTTGCTGATTCTCCTGTCTCACATTCGGATCTGCGCCCGCCTCAAGGAGGAGTTTTACGCAGCCCACCAAACATCCCTGCGCAGCCATAATAAGTGGTGACTCCCCCCACACGTTACTCTGATCGATATTCAACAGATCCGGATACCGTTTATGTATCTCCAGCGCATAGCTCAAGCTCTCCAGCGCATTCGACTCCACTGCTGCATGTAAAATGTTCGCATTTAAGTTCGATTTTATAAACGGATCCGCACCCGTATTCACAAGAATCTTCATTTTATCCGCTTGCCCCGTGGCACTAGCCCAATGCAGCGGCGTCCAGTGGAACTTACGATCTTTCTGATCGACTAGGTTCTGTATGATTTTGCCTGTATCTGGGTTTTCCGCTGCCGAAACCCGGAACTGCTCGATGATTGTGACGAACAGAGGGGATCGTTTTTGATATTTCGCTTTCCAGTGAGACCAATTGGTGCCTTGTGGGGCGTTGTTGGCATGATCGACGAAGTCAATGAGTTCCTCAAGGGTGGGGCGTTCCAAGTCTTCGGGGTCGTAGAGATCCAGGACAGCAATGTGAATCGGGGTGAATTCATAGTCGTCGATATAATCGTCTTGTTTGGAGAAGACTTGGACGATGTCCTTTTCGGTTTGGGTAGCATCTGCTCCGCGAGATTTCAGAAATGCGAAGTCAACTGGCTTTCTAAAACAAGGAAAAATATTAAACAGTTAGCTGATGAGAGGCAATATTGGAATTCCGAAAGGTCGGGTTGAAGATGGTTGCAGACCTTGCTCCAAGATCAGATACTTCAGTCTCCGCACTTAGTTTAACAAGGTACTGCACGGTTGGCAAATGTCTCGCGTACGCGGCAGTCTAAAATAATCGCCATGAGAGCCCAGTTGTCAGAAATGAAACCAATCATCAATAAAAGTAACAACGTTGAGTTTACACGGAAAAAAACTTACGTGCAACAAAGACCATCCATCCGGCGCCGTATCCCAAGGTGTTGCCTCACCCGACTCAATCGCTAATTTCAACTTCTCTAGGTTTCCATGTTTGACATATCGCATGGCATTGGATCCCTCCGGCACCATACGGTAGGTACTTAGCCGATATCGAACCTGGATACTGCTCGTCGACATCATATTCGATATGGCCTTTTTGAAGAAAGAGACTGGGATGGGCTTTTCCTGAGAAATTGTTGCTGCACAACCTGGATCTGAACACTCAACTTTGGGCTTGTTGTTTTCTCGAAATACCCGCGCGTTGAACCGTGATGGCGGTGTCTGGGATTCACCAGTAGTGGGTTCATCATGGCATTTACAGTAACAATCATGTCGGCATGCGCGACGGATGATCAGTGAACTCGTTGAACGCGAGTCCACTAATGTGCTTGATTGGGGCGATACGTCACTCCCTCGTCGGTCGCTGCGGCCTGGCACTGACAGAGTGTTTCCAAACGAGGTAGAGGTGGTGATGGAAGAATTTTTGGACGATATCGAGCTTCGAGATGACGGTTGTGATGATCCGAGAGACATTGATATTATGGAGGATGAATTCGAAGACGGATATCTCGAAATGAGAGGTGATCTTGATTCCGACATATCGCTGGGGAATTGAGGCTCGCTTGCCATCTCCTCAACAACAGTCGAACATGCTTCTAAGAGTTGTGGGTGCTGATTACACACAGCGAGGAACGTCTCCCTGTAGAGGTTTTAGCATTTAAATAAATTATAGGGAAGTGGGTAGGTTCTACGGACAAATGCGCCAGTGATACAAAACTATGTAATTGTGCACACTGGCTTTTGATCTGCTTAGCAAGCGTTTCAAAACGTGACTTATTCTGGACGAATCTAACCCGACGTAAACTGGAGTTTTCGGTCTTATAAACCTGCTTTATCCTCTTCTCAAGATCTTTAACGGTGGCCGATCCATCATTGATAGCTGTTCGAAGAATCTTCTCGGAGATATTGTGCTTTGTTTGGCGGCTACGTAGGACACGATCAAAGCCTCTCAGTGCTTCCTCGAAGATCTCAAGGTCATGCACGAGCTCGAAGAGGTCCTTCGGCGCATGTTTATAACTTTTGATGAGGTCAAGGGTTCCTTTGCTTGCCTTGAGGAGAGTACCAATGGACGCGATTAATCCGATAGCCGAGACAGGGTCCATAATTCAGTCATATCTCACACCCGATCCCCAGAAGACGTCACCAGCAAGTCTTGAACGGTTCAAAGTAATGTATACTCCATATGCATGTTGAAGATGCGATGCTTTATCGGTGTTTCGTTTTGGCATGTTCAAAATCTTAGACTTGTCCATGCGCGATGTGCCAGACTAGATCAGGAGGCTGAGGAGAGCGACCGGAGAGACAAGGCTGTCTCATCCCTGGCCTGGATGAGTTGACCCCCTCATTCTATGCACGTCGTTCGACGGTTCAATACGTTGTTGGGCGTCCCGCACGCTAATTTGAGCCTGTGCCCATGACGGTGATGGGCATGCCTTGCCTGCATTGGCATCTAGTAGCAATCGCCCGCCGTCATGTTTGATGGGCTGTCGTCAACTGCCAAGGAGAGAGGCCATAAGTTCCATATTAGCGTTCCCGTAAGTTAGCCTTGCCCCCAATGACATTGTTTGCTCTCGGCCAATCGATTGGAATGTCAATACAAGAATCATCCTGCAGAGGGGAGATGTTCTCCATGCTGTGCACAGTAAGTTGGCCAACAGTTGGGAAGCGCTTCGCCCTAGTCTGGTGCTCAAGCAGAATATCCCAGCCTCGTAGAAGGTCGTTTGAATCCAACCCCGCTCATCTTGGGATGTTAACCATGCTGGACCACGGTCGATAAATGTCCTTCCCTATCATTTCTGTTAAAAAAAAGGTTTAATCGCTTGAGACTCTACATCTCTGCGGGTATGGCGCCATCTCTTGGCCCTGTTTTGCCGGATGCGCTGTCCCCATCTCTCCACCTCGACCACCCGACTGACACGGAAAATAAGGCGATTTGGACGCTCACATCCAATTCGTGGAAGGATGCTCTTCCCGCGGATGTCTACCTCGAGGAATCGTTACATCTCATGACAGTCCCTTTAGCGAAGGACGGGGGAATGACCCAGTGGGTACTTGTGGATAAGAACCTCCTACGAGAGCGAAGGCCCCTCCTGGCTTCTTGCGAAACATTTCGTAAACGCTCCTGGGTCAGCGATACATATGGAAATGTTGCCGAGTTCATTACCCACGGAGTTGCCAGTGTCTATTGTGACCCCCGATATCGTGGTCGGGGTTATGCCTCACGACTGATGAAAGAACTGGCAGAGGTGCTACCCAAATGGCAAACGGCCAAAACCAAAGAATGTATCGCCAGCGTCCTATTTTCAGATATCGTCAGGCGATTCTACACAAACCTCAAATGGTATGCCTTTCCAAGCTATCATGTTGAGTTCCCTCCGTGGGTACCGTCAGCTGGGGCATCGCCAACTGCGACGCCGCTATTCGCAGGTGATCTCGCGAAGCTCTGCAAACAGGACGAGGCACTCGCTCTGAAGACGATGGCTACACCGCGCACATATCACATGCTCTGGCATCATGCAAAAGAAGAGTTTGCCACTAAGGTCCTCCTCAACTTGCAACCGCAGGTAAAAGGTGCGATTTCTGGAGAGCGTGGGAATCGTATCTGGGCGATCTGGGACGCACCGGGTTCTACGAATCTCCCCAGAACACAATATCCAACAACACTCTCTATATCTTGCGGCTTGTAATCGAAAACCAAGATGCTTCTAAACAATATCACGGTGGGA
>NW_001813982.1:4096429-4097617 GCF_000149585.1 Histoplasma mississippiense | reverse complement strand
GAAGAAGAAAGGTATATTGTAGTTGCGAATGGTTCGGGAAAAGGGAGACCAGGGCGCCCCACCAGATGGAAATGGGTTGGGAACGAGAAAGTTATGGATGGGTGTTGAATTGAGTAGTGAAATTGGATGATATAGCAACCTATTGGACAACACTCCTTTGAGAAATATCCCAAAATTGGCCCATCGATTGGTAGGCATAACGTCATACATATTTCAGTCTGTATTTTGACTTATGCGTCAATCTGTTCAAGATCATCGATGCCACCTCCGGCTTGCACACAAGAGACAATTCCTCATAAAGGACGGACTGCCCATCTTTCCTCAACCCTTCCAATTGCATTAGAATACGCTTTTTATCCTCAAACCCGAGCCTTTTGTACAACGGCCATGCAACTATGGTGCTCTCGAGCTGTATCGGAACGTTCTCCTTCACGCTGCGCTCCAAAACCATTCCGTATGAGCATCGTGGCCGCACCGCGCCTTTCATACCTGGGATGCGTTCCAATAAAGCTCAAACCTATGAGCACATAAGCAGCCATCGAGTATAATACAGGAAAAGATCAAGTCACCAAGAAATCAACAAAACTTACAGTAGCAAGGCGTACTACCAATAACACTGCTGCTCGCATCCTCCACTTTTCTAGCCCATTCATTCAGGATGTCCATCCTGGTGCCTTCGGGCCATCGCCAGGGAACCTCAACATACGAGTCGGCATCAAGGACAGGTCGCATCCATTTCGCAAAGCTAATGATCTCATTTTGATTGCGAACGACTAGCACAACCCATTGCGGATCGCGAATTTCTTCACGGGCTTTCTCCATCAACGAGATTCGCAATCCTGCACGTAGGGCGGGTGTTGGGACTCCTCCCCGAAGCATCATGTTCTCGCCGAACGATGCAAAATGGATATCTGCGATGTCGCCTGCATCGCATTCCTCCGCGTTTGAGAGTTTGAGGGACATGATGAAAAAGTGACAGCAGTCTAATAAGTAGTTAGAATAAACGAAAATATGTGATTTTTAGAAACATCTTCGACCTACTGCATGCCTCAAACGTGTCTGGTGGTTTTTATCATGAATGAGATTCCCGCTGCCAACTTCCGGCTCTTTGTAGTCAGGCTGTTTCTTTTCTCTGGAACCTAACGATTCAAGGCGTCTTTGTTAGACCCCTCTGTTTCCAGGAAGGTC
>NW_001813982.1:4095220-4096329 GCF_000149585.1 Histoplasma mississippiense | reverse complement strand
CAACACTCATTAACACCGACATCACCAACTCAGGGGATCCTCTTTCACTGCGCTCCATTAGAACCTTGATGACAGGCTCAACTGCGGCTCGCGTGCTCCTGAGCTGAGAGCCCTGTCGAGTCCGCGTATAAAAGACAGGACAGTCCTTACTATCACACTTGACCTCTTCCCCCCACGAAACGCCCATGCACGAGCGGCATATTTTATGTAAAAAAAATTCCTTCCTTTCCTCCTTCATCAATCTACTTTTCAACTGCAACAGCGAAACGTGACTATCCCGCAAACAACCAGTGCAAATCTGCTCCTCGCCTTCCTCTAATTTTTCCCGGCAGACAACACACGATGACAACTTCATATATGACTCCAAAGTCTTTTTCGCCGAGAACAATCCCTCCTTATTTGCAGGCACATTCGATGCGCCACCTTCTATACGCCGCACGCGTTGGTACTTCGGCATCTCGTCGTACCATTGTCGAACATTCGCTCCAACGAGATTGAAGATTCGCTCGAGTGGTGGAATTAGGTTTTTTGATATGTAATACTCCGCGTCTAACTCTAGCTGAGAATCGTGGAGGAGTACTTCCGGAGCCACACATCGGTCAATAAGTCTCGCACCGGGTGCACCGGATATTACCACGTAAGGAACTCGCTCTCCATATTGTACTTCCGTCCGCGGATCCTCAAGCATGCGCTTGGCACTTATGAGGGCGCCAGGAGGCGGAATCCCTCGCTCGCTGTACGTTCCCAGTCGAACTTCTTTTGCAAAGCAGAAGTCTTGAATGGATACTTTGCCCTGCATGATCTTAGCACATTGTTTCTGGAAATAGCTTTTCACTCGGCTCAAATCTGCGGTTTCAAACAAAATCTTCAGAGCTTTCTCTTCGATTTTTTGCTCTGCAGGCGTTCCATCGCGGCGTACGGTTTCGATGCCTTTGGCGTCAAAATCTGGTTCCTTCTGCAAGCGACTCTCGTACTTGTATCCAACATATCGCTTCTTGGCTAACAGGACGCAAGGATGATAGACCTTTTCGAACTTGAGCTTGACGGGGCGGGGATTCGAGTCTGTGACAGCTCTTGCAATTTCTCCCCTATATCAAAGGCTTCATCTC
>NW_001813982.1:4093160-4094530 GCF_000149585.1 Histoplasma mississippiense | reverse complement strand
TCGTCCTTGTCAGCCTTCATACCACCTTTGACCCATAAATTCTAGTTTCCAGAATCTCGATTAACATTTCGCTAATAGTGACTTGCGGACCTCCTGCCTTGGCCGTATATAATACCATTGGGGGCGATATTGATCTGGTCCTTGAACAGTTCAAGAAGGCCTGCTGGTCTCCTGAAGTCAATAAATCCCAATTTGTTTTGACCCCGCCAACTCACAACTCTTCCCAAGCAAGTCGAATAGCAGTAATTATATGCGATCATGATACTTGGATAGAGCGACTGGAAATCGAGCACTAAGAGGGGGCTGGTGTAGAAATCGCTTTGAGGCTCCATGACAAGCGGCAAGCATTCGAGCGCATTCTGCTGTCCCACTTGTTTCTTGCCTGGGGAAATGAGGATGAAATTTTCCGGTTTAGCAATTCGGAACATGAGGGATTCGACTTTGAACTGAGATCCTCTGGAGAAAACGGAAAAGAAATCAATGCCCAATATTCGAGCTTGCTCACTGGTTCTGGAAATCAATTCGTTCGACTCGATGATTTTTAGATCTAGTTGAATTCTCGAGAGAAAGTAATTGATGACCTTCGCAATATCCCGCGGTCTTTTGCTGGTAAACCATTTCGTTAAATCTTGAAAGGGGTAATGTGGAATTCGTTGGTGGAGGAGATGGAAGACTACGTTTTCCATAGTATATTGGAGCAAGTTGAGTTCCCCTCGCATGGCCCTCCATATGTTGATCATGTGTCGGCCAGTAATCCGAATTGAAGACGTATGATTGAAACCCCAGCGATCATTCCCCTTGCCAATACGTCCGTGAGAATTTGTCTTCACCCTGGACAACTCGTCGCAGAGGTCATAATCATACTTGTATCTCGCCCTTTCAATTAGGTAACCCCACGAGCTATTATGTACCTCATAGCCAGTTAAAATATCTGGATCACGCTGCCTTACAACATCAACCAGTCTCGTTAAAAGATCAAGCTCCGTTTGTTCTTCCTCGAACTCGGAGACCATAGTGGGAGATATCCTAGCGGCGAGGCTCTCATTTTCTGATAGAGCAATAATCCCTGCAGTAATGCCAGCAGAATCATCGTCGTCATTGATCTCAGTTTCGCCGTCCTGCACACACCAGAAAATACAGGAGATTTCATCCTCTTCGGGATTTGGAACTAAAGTACCACGTGTATTCACATGAACCTCGAGACTCATAACACTCATATATTGAGCCTCTTGTCGTACATTCCTCGTCGGCTTTTTCTGAGAATATTTGAATCCATGGCGATCCTTTTGTGTTGGTCCCTCAATCTGAGAAAGAGCGGAACTCCCAGGCTTCTGTGAAGGCTTTTTACGTCCCTTTGGCATCCTTCAATT
>NW_001813982.1:4082385-4092178 GCF_000149585.1 Histoplasma mississippiense | reverse complement strand
AAACGTCATCCCGGGCTGTGATGAAATCGTAGACGGTTCTACCCGAACCCGTTTGAGATCCAACAGATCTACCTGATCTCCAGCTTCAGTTTCCTTGGACCCCTTGGAACATCCCTGATTGCTAAGGCTTGAAGAGATTGTTAGATCATCCGCCTGATTTGGGCTCTAAGTTTCCTGCAATCTCAACTTCCTGCTCGTGCAAAAATGAGTCATTCACATCATCATCATCCGAATCATACGAGAAGCCCTCCTGTCTAGGGGTAACTATAAGGCTCTCATCTACATCGACATGCGCCCTCGACTCCTCCGCCATTTTATCAATTCCAAAATCCTCGGGCTCCATTACCTGTATGTTACCAGGAAACAGATCTTCAACACTGCTCAAAGCTGATCGAATGGTAGCTTCGAAAGACGTCGTAGCGACAAAATCAGTGTAAGTGGGCTTTCGTCCAAGATGCTCCTCATCTGCAACAGCTTGCATTTTTGTTCTATACTCCTCCTCATGAACCCAACCGCCAGGACCCGTTTTTCTAGGATCTGCAGACATGGATACCAACTCTTCAGGACGGAAAGAGGAGCCGCTATCCGCATCGGAGGGGTTAAGCTTGCTCCTCCTTCGCCGGGCTTCTTCTTCCCATAGCCCAGCCAAGCTGGGTACAAGCTTCTTGTCCGGTTCCAGAGGCTGAAACATTTCGACGAAGTCCTGATGTATGGGCCGCTCCTTAACCTCGGAACGATTTATAATATCTTGAACATGGATATCAACTTCTAAATCGCAGTGACTCTGTCGTGGCAAAATGGAATTATCAAGAACAGCGCTCTCTGGAATGGAACGGTCATGCCAAATATGTGTCGAGTTTCCTAGATAGGTCGGTATCGGTGCTCGGAAAGTCACTTTGCTGCTCTTGAGATACGCACAGCCGTACAGATTGTAATCACACATCCATTGTGACAAATATTGCAGATGGCTCTCGTAAGGCTGCAGAACGCGTTTCATGACAGCTCCTTGTCTCAGAAGGTCGGCAAGACGCGTCATATTCATAGGGTTGAACAGGTATATCTTAAAAAAGAACCTGTATCCAACGTGATACCCGTAGAAGGGAATGCCCTTTACGAAGGTGATGTGGGCAACATACGCCATTTTCTTTTCGTATGCATTTCGGCGATAACTTATCGCCAGGGCGTGATCGACAGACAATTGAAGCGTGCGAATGGCAGTGTTTACTGGGACATATTAGGAAAACCTCCATAATTTGTTTGTAATTTATCAACTTCTTCAGAACGCGTCTCTCACCTTCTTTTGGATTCAAGCTTCCTTGATACTCGATGTAGAGATATGGGAATGCGCCATGTACGTGAGCGCATACCTTTTGCCCCGTCTCCGTCGTCCCGAAAACTCGGATGACGGGGACCTTCGGGCGTTCATTTTTCGGGACTGGTCCGGCATTGACAGGAAGTTGAGGATCAAAACTTGTCGGGACTGCCTGGTAGTGATCAACGCAATTCAGTAGAACCTGAAACTTTTCCATCTGCTAACTGGTGGTGGCCAATCTGGGGATGGACATTGCTCTGTGTTTGATGTGATATCCATAAATCAGATATACTATTGACACATTGAACATAAATCCCAAAAGGAGGTATAATCCAACAGAAAGTTCATTTTAGGCAATGTTTATCCCTCTTGGATATGAAATCGAGGCGATGACGGGGTGGCGCCACACCACGTGACTTACCTCCGGTGTGGCATCGCGATTTTGAGCTCGATCTTGCTTTAACCTTCTCTTCGTCATCTGAACTCCCACTCTAACAGTCTGCGAAGAATGCCATTGGCTTTTCTGTCACAGATTCCTAATATCCGATAGAGTGAAGTATACAGAGACATTTTACTTTTCATCTAGCCAGTATGTCTCGAAGACCAACAGATGTGGCGTCGAAGGAGCGCAATGAGTACATCCCCGCCTTTATCTCCAAGAAGCCTTTCTACGTCGACGATGAGTCTTCCGCAAATGACTACCTCGAGCATCAGCGACTCCAGAAATCCCAGACAGAGCAAAAATGGTACGACAGAGGGAAGCGTGTAGGACCAGCTGCGACTAAATATCGTAAAGGCGCATGCGAGAACTGTGGCTCCATGTCTCACAAAGTCAAAGAGTGTTTGAGCAGACCAAGGAAACTTGGAGCGAAATGGACGGGGAAAGATATACAACCAGACGAAGAGATTCAAAAAGTGGACCTAGATTGGGATGCGAAGCGGGATAGATGGAACGGTTATGATGCTTCGGAATATCGGAATGTGGTGGAGGAATATGAAGAGCTGGAAGCGTTGAAGAGACAAGCGAAGGATCGCACAGAGATGAAAGAGCTACGGACTGGCGACGATGACGAGGAAGATTATGAGGGAGACGACGGTGCTGAGGAGGCTAGATATGCAGAGGAGTCTGATATGGGCCGTCAACAGAGTACCGCCACACGTAACCTACGTATACGAGAAGACACTGCAAAATATCTCCTCAACTTGGATCTTGACTCCGCTAAATATGACCCTAAGACCCGCAGGATGGTGGATATGGGCGCACAGTCGGATCTGGCTGCAGCTCTGGTAGCGGAAGAAAACTTCATTCGGGCCTCAGGAGATGCTGCTGAATTTGAACGAGCTCAGCGATACGCGTGGGAATCTCAGGAGCGTGGCGATAAAGACAGACAGCACCTTCAGGCAAATCCTACATCGGGCGAGTATTTCAGAAAGAAAGAAAAGGAGCAGGCCGAAGAAAAGCGCAAGGCTCAACGAAAGGCGTTGCTAGAGAAGTATGGTGGCGAGGAACATCTACAGCCAGCTCCCTTGCGCGAAGCTGCGGTTATTGAGAACGAACGATTTGTCGAGTATGATGAGACAGGAGCTATTAAAGGGGAGCCCCAAAAGGTTTCGAAATCACGGTATGCTGAGGATATACTCATCAACAATCACACCTCGGTATGGGGCAGTTGGTGGTCAAACTTTGTATGGGGCTATGCGTGTTGTCATTCTACAGTGAAAAACAGCTATTGTACGGGGGAGGAAGGGAAGACTGCGTTTGAGGAGGCTCAAAATATGCTACTTAATGATATGGAAAAGGCTGGGGAGGAAGAGGAAGTACGGGGAGAATCAGAGAAAGATATCTCGAAGGAAGCATCCCTGCAGGCAAAGAAGCGTGATAAAACCGGTCCTGATACAAAGCTCGGGAAACGGACCCTCCAAGAGATGCGGCAGGGGGTTACCGAGGAGGAGCTTGAAGCCTACAAGAAATCGAGAAGTGCAGCAGCTGATCCAATGGCGGCGTATCTCGGGAAGGATGAGCTGGTTCGATGATAATCTGGCGAGACGTTTATAATGATTCCCCTTAAGATGTTGAGTGTGCAAGCGAATTGCTATAACTAGTTATGTTCGATAGCCATTTTGCTTACTTGAAACAAATGTACTGTACGAATATTTGTGATATGCTATAGACTAGGTATTTTAATTATATCAACATGCCAACTGGCCAGCATGTCAACAATCGGCCCTTATCAGTTCCTGTCCCTGACATACGCAGTCCGTGCTAGTCCCAAGCTGGACCCGTGCCAAGACGCTGCGGTATCCAGGGGGTGCAAAATCAAAAACGCGACAGAGCAAGAGAGCGCAGAACTCATCAGCGTGGAGGGGACACCCCATTGATGATTAAATCGTAGTGTGGAGGAAGATATCTGGTAAATCCGTTTCCAGAGAGTATGCAGCCACTTCATTATCTAGATTTCAAACATAGGATCCTTGGCAATTTCTCTGTGGTTTGCGGCTTGTTTATAGGGGCACACGGGTCAGCCTCAAGGTTTCCCTAACGACCAAGCTCCGGCTCAGCAGCAACGGTCATGACCTTGGCCATCTTAACCTTCCGCTCACATCAACCTCTCGAGTCAACGTCTGACTTCAATCACTTGCACTCCCTCTCAATATCTCGACCCACATTCCCTTCCAACGCGTGAACAGTTGACCTTGTCCGTCGTTCTCTTTTGCCGTGGTCCTTGTCGAGTCCTACATTCGTTTGGCCCAGAGACTCGCTCTGATCCATAAACGGTTCGATGTTCAGCGATGGATCAGTAGCATATCGTATAAAAGCCGGAACTCAGTTGTTCGTCCCCTTCACTCTCTCAACATCACTGGATGTATTGATATTTCGAGAATCCGTTCGTGCCATACTTCATCGTCCCCACTGGCTGGCGGTCGCCCGTCGCGGGCGAAGAGAGCAAAATATTGGGTGTGATCTGGGGAAATCTGGGGAAATCTGGGGAAGGAGAACATACCCTATAGTTTGGCGGTAGATAGATATCCTGGCTGGTGGACGCTCTTCGATCCCTTCCCACGCATACCCGCATACGAAAGATTAAACACCCCCCCCCCCCCCAAACAAAAAAAATGCCGTTACAGAAGAGCATGCCGCAACGGACTCCTCAGTCAAAATCCTCCAATCTGCCTCCCCACACCGATGATTCTGGCTCTGGAGGTAGGCATTTGCCCGTTCAGCAAAAGTCATCCGCTTCAGCCAAAACACAGGCTGCGAAGACTAACAGGCAGGTGCAAGCAGTGGAGGGTCCTCCGTCACGAAGGATGCAGAAAAATTCGTCCTCAGGTAGCATCACGACGGATAGCTCCAATTCCAGTTCGTTGCCTTTTAGGAATAACACGGAGCAGCGCCCTGGTGGTGCCCAAACTCGCCGAAGACAATCGATTAGGGAGCAGAACACGACAATTGGCCCGCGAAATGGAGATCCTGTGAAACGGTACTTTCAAATTCAAATAACTATTTTTTACGTGTTTTTATTTATGTTTTGTCAGTGAGCTAACAGTGACCCTTGTTCACTATTATTTGTAGGGCGTTCACCAATTATTCGAATCCTCAAACGTATTCCGAGAACCCTTCCACACAGCCCTCCACGTCTCACGAACACACGGGAAACTCAAGCTCTCGTTTGAGTTTTGGCTCAGCAACAGCTAGTGGTTCATTGAAGGATGAGAGTCCGACTCCCCCCGAGAACAGCGAGTTCCTCGCGCCAATCAGTTTCGACGATTTCCATAATAGTATCATGTCGAAAGAACCAAGTTTAAGTCATTTCCCTCTTCCTATGGCCAGCAGTTATGATTTGAAACCCCCGGCTCCAAGATCGACGCCGAGGTGGTCAAGCCAACAGCCACCGCAAAATGGGAACCATGTGCGGACAGGCCAGCTGGCCCGAAGAGAAAGCAATGCTTCACGGAGCACAGTGGGGAGTGTAACAGGAGTAAATGGAAATACTCAACCTCAAGGAACTACTGCATCTCGTCCGCGTCGGCTAAGCCACGCTCCTCCTCCATCTTCTACTGCTTCAACGTCGCGGCCGCCTAGGAAATCTATTGGACCGGGTAGCTTGATATCTGACAATGGAGATCGCGTTGCTCCGCGGCGAAGACCAAGTTTATCAGCAAGGAAAGTCTCGGATGCAAATCGTCCAGACCAGCCAAATTTTAACCCTCAAAACTTTGATGTTGGTGGTCCTTCCGAGTCTACAATGTTTCTAAATACACCTAGGTATCAAAAAGCAAAATCGTTGCAACCACCTTCCCGAATAACCAGGGATAGTAGGGATAGCCTGTTTGTTCCATCTACTGGGCCAGAACCCTTGAGGTCTTCGTCAAATAATGCTGTTCGAACTCCAGCCAAGACTGGACTAAATCGGACAACTACACCCTCGTCATCCAAGCGGATTTCTGTTATGCCACCACATGCTCACGGCTTAGGGGCACGAACGATAAGCCCTACCGATGCTAGGCGTATGAAAAGAATGTCGCTGATGCCCCAACCGCCGCCCATGCCACATACTCCTCCCACACAGCAAAACATTGTGCTTCCCAGACCTCGTTCTTCTGCCCAGTCTCCTTCCATGATACCGAGGAAAAGTGTCACCCCTTCCTCTTCAAGGACCACTCCTGATCCTCATCGCAAATCCTACAGTTCGGGGATTTCATTATCATCCAATACCAGTTACAATTCTGCTCGGAATTCAAACGGGTCCTTGCAACCCAGGCTTTCGCAGAATATTTCTACCTCTAGATTGCCAACTCCGAAACCACGTGCAGACAACGCCTCCAATAACGATGAGGAAGAAGTCCCACCGGTTCCAGCAATTCCGAAGGCATACGAATCGCCTAAGACTGAAGGAGAAGTCCAATTGCCTCCTGCTCGAAAATCTAGCCTGCCGTCTGAAACCGGATCACTCAGAGATAGTTTAAAATTGAATTCTGGTAGCTTTGAAACTCCTAGCAAGGGGCCTACAATAGATGACTTTCATGTTGCGAGACCAGTTGTCCATAGGATGGAATCTAAACCTCGACCTGTTTCAAACATTGGGTCGCAAAAATCTCCAACCATTGAAGCTCCCACCACTCAATTTATTGCCTCTAAGCGTTCCTATGACTAACAAGATTGAATCTTTGCGAGATAAAGCGACCCAGGATCCGACCTCGCACGTTTCCCGTACACCTCCACCTCGCCAAATAATGACAAAGACTCCGACTACCCCAATGACCGCTTCTAAAGCAAGCTTCTTTTCCCACAGTATACACGATCAAGAACCCCTGCCATCCACCCAACTCAGGAGCACAAGTTCGCATCATGCCCTCCTCACCGACCCAATACGGTTCCGGGCCCAAAATAGCTCAAGTGCTCTTGAGCCTCTGGATATTTTGTCTGACCGTAGAAGCATTTCTCCCTATGTATCTTCATCGTTATCAAAGGCTGGTGGCGAGTTTTCTCATGTTCGACCTCAGCTTCCCAGCGAATACTCCAGGAATAATGCGAGCAGGCTGACCGGCCCGCGGCCTCAAACCCAGTTTGCTACTATTTCACCACGTCTTGAGGCGTCGAGTTTGGGACCTCAGACAGCTGACACCGAATCTGAGAGCAGCGCACCGTCGTTCACGCGGCGAAATCCTAGCTTGGATCACCAGAGGACAAATTCACATCACACCATCAAGGAACCAAGCAACAATTCATCCAAATATGGCAACATGCCTCCTCCGAAACTTCCAGCTTCAGCTACTTGGAATGGCCTATCAACAGTTGGACAGAATACAGGTTCCACCAAGCCTACCTATCTGCATTCGAGACGGAAAGCATCGACGTCGAGTGTCACAAACGGTCTGGCCCAATGGACCCAAAGCATCAGCAGCGACCAGACCTTGGTGCTCAACCCTAGCCCTTCCACGGATGCTGGCGATATAGACAGCCAGCCGAATCGCTCGACGTCATCCTTATTATCGCCAGTGCATAAACTTCTATCGAGTTCCAAATCAACAACACCAAAACTTCGTCTTCAAGACCAGAATCTTGATCGTGATGACTTGTTAGCTGAAGAAGAAATGAAAAGACTAGGCAGTAAACGGAAAGATTTTGAGACTTCTGCTAAAGAGTTGGAAGAATTGCGACGTAGGGCAAGTCCCAAGGAGCGGGTTGGGCCAGGCCAGGCTCTTAAGATGGCTAGCTTGAATATCTTCGAGAAAGGTGAAATCATTGATTTTAAGGATATCTACTTCTGCGGTACGCACAAGGCGAAAAAGCATGTCAGCGATCTTAGTGCCCAAGCTGCAAATTTTGGATACGATGATGAACGCGGCGATTACAACATCGTCATTGGGGACCCACCTCGCCTACCGCTATGAAATCGTGGATATTTTAGGCAAGGGAAGTTTTGGTCAGGTGGTCCGATGTGTTGACCATAAAACCGGTTCTCTCGTTGCGGTGAAAATCATCAGAAATAAGAAGCGATTTCACCAGCAGGCACTCGTTGAAGTAAATATTCTGCAGAAGCTTAAGGAATGGGTATGTTTCCCCCTATCTACACTCCGTCCATCCTATCTCGTACTTTTCTAACAAAGCTTATAGGACCCTCACCGACGTCACAGCGTAGTGAACTTTACTCAAAGTTTCTACTTCCGTGGTCATCTGTGTATATCGACTGAACTTCTAGGAATGAACCTGTACGAGTTTATCAAAGCTCATGACTTCCGTGGATTCTCCCTCAAGCTCATCCGCCGGTTTACGAAGCAGTTGCTCAGTACTTTAGTCCTTTTACATAAGAACAAGGTCATTCACTGTGACTTGAAACCGGAAAACGTACTTCTAGCACACCCTTTGCATTCAGAAATAAAGGTGATCGACTTTGGCTCCAGCTGTTTTGAAAACGAGAAGGTGTACACGTACATTCAGAGTCGCTTCTACCGCTCCCCTGAAGTTATATTGGGCATGTCATACGGTATGCCCATTGATATGTGGAGCGTGGGTTGTATACTGGCGGAATTATTCACTGGCTATCCTATATTCCCTGGTGAAAACGAGCAAGAGCAGCTAGCTTGCATTATGGAGGTGTTCGGTCCCCCCGAAAAGCATCTCATTGAAAAAAGTACACGGCGAAAACTTTTTTTCGACTCTCTTGGGAAACCCCGCTTGACGGTCTCATCCAAGGGGAGAAGAAGGAGGCCAAGCTCGAAAGACCTCCGCCAAGTCCTGAAGTGCGATGATGATGCTTTCCTAGATTTCATCACTCGTTGCTTAAGATGGGATCCAACACGAAGACTCACTCCAAATGATGCTTTAAACCACCAGTTCATCACGGGCATTAAGTCCACCACTCGATCGCGGGGCCACCTTCCCCCGATAAACTCACCTGGAAAGCGAATTACTTCTGGACCCGCTTCGTCGACGATACGGCCGCTCCCCAATCCCCCATCCCTTAGTAGCAAGGGCGCTGGAAGGCCCCGGGACATGCCAAGTCAATCACCTGTTAAAGGTACAGGACCAAAGCGGAGTTCAGCCACCACAAACGTATCCGCGGCGAACAGTACTACAAAACGGACGTCCAATGGAAATCCAATTTCTGGTTCTGCCTTACCACGGGTTACGAGGGCTACGAGTGGAAAAGCAGATCTCGCAACAGCGGCAGCGGCGACCAGCTTGGTAAGCTGAAGTCCGAACTCCCCGACGTCGCGGTTTTGCTGCAGCTCCACGAAGTGTACTGACCCGAATATTTCAATGGTGCAGAAAGCACGGTGACAATGAGGCCTATCTCCTGTAGTGTGATAAATTAATCTTGGTCCCCTTTATCAATGTCTCCTAAAAAGGAAGCAGAAGAATATACTCCATTGACAAAGTCTCATAACGGTTCGAAATGTGTCCCTTTGTTTCATATTTCATTTACTCATTTCTTTTCAGTTCATACCCCATGCTCTGCATTTGCGCTTCTTTTCTGTATCCAGTTCCTCTACAAGAAAACTCGCTTTCTTGGTCATTATACATCGCGCGAGTGTTGTTTGATATGCCTGTTGTATTTAATCCAACGTCCAGTATTCACTTTTGCTTTGGACCTCATTTTCGTCTCTCATGATGTAGAGCAAATCAAACAAGCTTCTCTTTCCCTATGTTTATTCCAACGGGAATAGAAACTGGATTTTATTTTCGGCTTTTGATCTCCCCTTTGTTGCTTTTGTTTTATCAAGTTTCCATCATCGTGTATCTTTTCATTAGCATCTCTCGGTCCTCTTGCATCTGCCAAATGCCATATATCACACTTCTTGGAAAGATCATTGACTCGATTATCCCGCTCGCGACTGCTGCGGGTCAATTTCGCTCATATTCACTTTCTGTTTGTCGTTCGGTTTTATGGCTGCCTTATATTCATTTACATCACTTCCTTCCTTTCCTTTCTCCTTCTACTTTTTTTCTTTTTTTTTATTGTTTTTTTTTTTTGAAAA
>NW_001813982.1:4079422-4081958 GCF_000149585.1 Histoplasma mississippiense | reverse complement strand
CTATCTCGCGGGCAGGCTCTTCTCTTTTTCGAATTACCAGTTAACTATTTTGCCTCTCATCACAGTGACGCCTACTTTTTTTTTT
Source organism: Histoplasma mississippiense (assembly GCF_000149585.1). Taxonomy (NCBI): domain Eukaryota; kingdom Fungi; phylum Ascomycota; class Eurotiomycetes; order Onygenales; family Ajellomycetaceae; genus Histoplasma; species Histoplasma mississippiense. The sequence goes on along the minus strand of NW_001813982.1, from coordinate 4,081,873 downwards.
CTCACTTCTTTTCTGGGCATAATCAGCCATATACCCATTTGTACCAGATGGCTGTTATGGACAGACCATCCGCTATTATCATATATTTAACTTATTTATTATCAGCTATCCAATACAAAATGCGCGATGATTGGATCTCTCAATGAGAAGTTAAAAAAAAAAAAAAAAAAAAAAAAGGAGGCGCCTGGAACTAACAATATATTTATCGACACCTGTCCTGTCGGGACCCTGATTAGTCATCATCCAGGTAAAGAATCGCCGCAGCCAGCTCAAACTCCTGGACACGGAACACCCTGGCTACATATTTTTATACGATACCAGATCGTGATAGTAACCGATGACGGGGTGGGGGATTCGATTTTTTTCTTTCTCATTTTGAATTGGCGCTTATATCCCTCCATGTTGCTGGTCCATTTCTGAACGAGCACTGGTGGTTTTCAATTTATACAGATCTATATAGCCTCGTTTCCTCCGCCCCGATGAACGGATTTGAGAAGCATAGACTGGACGAGGATGCATTAGAGGAGAGGTCCCGGAATTGGATCTGGGCTCAGGACTTTCGATGCTTTTCGTAAGTTCCCCTCCTTAATTGTGCAACCTATTTCCACACTATCTATCCCCAACCACCACCTCACACGGTCCACAGATCAAACTCCCAAGGCTAACAACACCTTTTGAAAAACCAATCTATAGCTAAAACAAAACCCACATATACCACTTCAACTCGACGCGGCGGCCAATGGACCATCATCGTCTTCGCCTTGTGCGCCTTCCTTTCCCTGAACGAGCTCCGCACCTGGTATCGCGGTGTAGAGAACCACCACTTCAGCGTCGAGAAGGGCGTCTCGCGCGAGCTGCAGATGAACCTAGACATTGTCGTCGCAATGCCGTGTGACGCGTTGCGGGTCAACGTGCAGGACGCAGCGGGCGATCGGATCCTCGCCTCAGACCTTCTCGACAAGCAGCAAACTAGCTGGGCGGCTTGGAATCGTGAGCTGAATGGGGTGACTAGTGGAGGTGGACGAGAGTACCAGACGCTGAATGAGGAAGATTTGTCGCGCTTGATGGAGCAGGAGGCAGATGCGCATGTTGGACATGCGCTGGGAGAGGCGAAGAGAAGCTACAAGCGCAAATTTCCCAAAGGCCCGAAGTTGAAGAGGGGGGAGAAGGCCGACTCGTGTCGGATATATGGTAGTCTGGAAGGGAATAAGGTGCAAGGTGATTTCCATATTACGGCGAGAGGCCATGGGTATTTTGAGTTCGGGGAACATTTGAGTCATGATGGTACGTTTCTTTCCTAAAAACCTGGACCCAGGGCTTTTTCCAGCTTCCGTTCTTTTGAATAACTAAACAATATTGATGTAAAAAATTAAAACTAGCATTCAATTTCTCCCACATGGTAACTGAATTATCCTTTGGCCCACACTACCCCTCGCTCCTTAACCCCCTCGACAAAACCATCTCCGTCACACCAGCCCGCTTCTTCAAATTTCAATACTACTTGTCTGTCGTGCCAACCATCTATACGCGCGCTGGCATTGTCGACCCTTACAACCACGTCCTCCCAGACCCCACAACAATACGCCCTTCCGAGCGCGGGAGCACCATCTTCACCAACCAGTACGCCGCCACCTCTCAGTCCCACGAAGTGCCTGATCCGCAGTATCATATCCCCGGTATCTTTTTTAAATACAACATCGAGCCGATTCTACTGGTTGTTAGTGAAGAGAGGGGCAGCCTGCTGGCGTTGCTTGTGCGACTTGTGAATGTTTTAGCCGGCGTGGTGGTGGCTGGTGGTTGGTTGTTTCAGATTAGTACGTGGGCGATGGAGAATTTGAAGAAGAGGCGGGGGAAATCGGAAGGAGTGCTGAATGGGAAGGTTACTGGCGATGAGGATGAGTGAGAGGTGGGTGCGTGTAAGGGAGAAATGAAACTCTACGTTTTTTTTGGGATTCGTATTTCTCTATTCACATGGCGTGTTCTTTTTCCGCACAATGTTTTACTACATTTTTGTATGTCTTGGGTCTCTCGCAACATTTCGATTAGGTATTATTTCATTTTTCATGGTTTCTTTCCTATTTTCCCTCCGGGCGTTGCAATTATCAGTGAATGATAGAGTTATCAACTTAGCATTTCGTGTCATCTCGTGTCTTAACCCTTACTGAGGCAGTTTAACTGGTTCGTCTACGATGGAGAACTACGGTCCGCTTCATGCCAGCAATGAGGCATTTTGCAGTCATTGAGGAACCGGAATTGTGATGGAGAATGTGTTGGTTTATTTTTCATTGTCGGCAACCTTCAGGAAAGCAAAGGGTTGTTGTCAGGGGTTATAGTTATAGCCAAACAATAGTATACAGACAGCGAGAAGTAAGCGAACCCCTTGACCATCCAAGCCACGCCATTCCGCTAATATCACAAAACAATAGGAAACAAAACAAAAAAACCGGATAA
>NW_001813982.1:4074870-4078326 GCF_000149585.1 Histoplasma mississippiense | reverse complement strand
GCTGCACGATTGAGGGAGTGTTTGGCATCTGTGAGCTGCGGTAGAGGGGTTTCTAATGCTGCTTCACTCCGAGCGAGCTTGTCTTCCAAAGCAGATATCTGTTCCCGACTAGCAGACGAAGTCGATGATTGAGAATTAAGCTGGGCGCGCAAGTTCGATATTTCTAATTCCATGGCTTCAATCGTCGCTGATTTAGAATCCAATTGAGCGAGCAAAGCTGACTGAGGCGACTCTGAATTCCCAGGAGCTCCGCTATTCGTCCGTGATTTGCTATGCAGTTGCGCATTTTGCCGTTGTAGCACTGTGATTTCCGCTTTCTGCACAGATTGAAATGTCAGCATAAAAAAAAGTGAAATGAAAATGAAATAAAACGCTTCGTTAAAATCCAAAACACACAAAAACTCACCAGCCTCTCCACCTCCTCCGCCCTCTTCTCCGCTCTCCCCAGCCGATCCTGTACCTCAACCAACTCCACCCTCGCGTCTCCCAAATCCTCCAGCTTTTCCTCTGACTTCTTCCACCGGGCACCGGCTTCCTCCAGCTCCCTTTCAAGCCGTCTATTCTCCCGCTCCAACTCCTCAAGCCGCAGAGCCTGCTTCCTAAATACCTCAGGCACTGCGTCACCATCAGGATTGAGAGGAGGTAACGTGGGTGATTTGACATTGGAAGATGGGGCGACTGGCTGAGCACCGGTCTGCTGGCTGACGGACGTGCGGCGGAAGTCGGAGGAGCGAAGTTTGGATTGAACGGATAGGGATTGTTTGCGGGCGTGTGGGGTTCGTGTGGAAGGGGATTCACCAGTGGTCACTTCTTTTGTGGGTGCCGGGGCAAAGAGTTCTGGTTCTGGGGTTTCGTCGGATTCCGGAGCGCGAGGAGCAATGGGCGACTGGGATGAGGGTTCTTCTTGTTCTTGTTGCTGTTGTTCTTCCTCCTGGACTGGTGGAGGAGAAGAGGTGGAGGGAGGAGCCTCCGTCTCATCCGTTTTCGTCAACGCCGACGCCGCTTCGCCCTTTTTGTCTTGTTCAGCTGCCCCGGCACCTTTCTTCCTGGCCTTCGCTTGTTGTTTTTGTAACTGCGCAACCTATAATATTTAAACCCTTAGAATTCTTGTAATTTTTCAACAGCGAACAGTAATAACCAAACACTCTGTAGTAAACGCGTGCAAAACCTGAAGGTTTCACGGCGGAAGATTGCGCAGAAATCGATATATCAATCTACCAGTTGGGGGAAAGGGAGATAATGCCAGAGTATACTGGTTACTATACGCAGATATAACACAAGACGTACCCGCTTCTTAGCAGCGGCAAGCTTCTCAGCCTTCGCCTTATCTTCCACGTCCGCCATTGGTACCCGCAAGAGTGGAAAAGCAGAAACGTTGTCAGAAAAGAGTAGTGAACAGCGTTCAATGATCTTGCCCTTGCGCTGTTTTGTATATCAAAGCTGTCTCGGGAGAAGTCCAACCTGGAATCTGGAGCATGTGACCGCATATCGCGCTTATGTCATTGGATCTATGAGACAATATTGAAACATTATGATACATTGCTACGTAAATTGGCTCATACACCGGCGAAGATTCCTCATAAAAGAAATGAGTAAAATAAAAATAGTAGTAAAACTGCAATAGTAATAGTATGTAAAAATATGAGAGTGAAAAATATGAGAGTGAAAAGTAAAAATATGCAAATGCCACCCTGCCGCCAAAATAAAATCCCAGCAAACCACCCATACCGGAACCCGCCCAACCTCCCATAACCGGATTAGTATGCACAATACCGTAGAGTGGAAGATGTGAATTAAAAAAAAAAACAAACAAACAAAAAAAAAAAAACAAACTGCAAGCGAGGCCCCATGTCATTATCATTCATAAAAAGGGTAGCAAAAGAAAATAAAGTCAAACAAGTCCACGGAACGCCACTCCAAAAACTGCCGTCGGACTCAGCTGGAATTGGAAAGCAAAAAGTCAAAATCAGTGTAAAAGAATAGCAATGGGCATGATAATAGCATGTTGGAAATATTTCACGATAGTTTCACCATACTTCACACCGAGGTCTGGGGATGAATGTAGACGTCATTTAGTAACATTCCGTTGCCTAAATCAAACGCAAGCAGAGAACCACCGTGCCTTATACTTAGATGAGAATAATGGGATTTGTGACTTGAGTTGAACAGTCGAGCTGGGAGAGTATATCACTCCTCACTTAAACCTCCATGGCATCGGCGATTTCTTCGCTCATTGCACGAACCGAGCTCTTGCTGCGAGACCTTGAGCGGGTGTCTTCGTCACTAAGAAGATAATTATCATATTCGTCAACAATGGGTCGGCTCGGCCTTGCGGTTGCCGCGGATGATTCATTCTCATCGCTACTTGAATCGCTGATTCTGAGTGACGCACGATCGCCTAGCCAGTATCGTGCACGCTTCCGTGCACCGTAGTCAGGCGTTGAAAATCCATCGTCGTCGTACCGTTTCCCAGCCAATGATGGGGTCGTGGTCCCATCTGCTGGGCCGCTGAGGATACTGATTCCACGAAGATAGATATAGCAAACGCGTTTCCTAGTCTTGTTGAAAAAGAAGTAGTTCAAGCTCCAGATTGCGCCATCTTCACCATCGTACGGGTCTTCCTCTGGGGCATAGCAGAAATACCGCGCACTCCTTCAAAAACATTTGATCATCTATTATTTTCCACATGCGAGGTCCCCATGAGTGGGCTGTAACAGTTGGATGAGAGCCAGAGGAGGTGGCATGTAATGGAGGGGTAACGTCTCTCTCCAAGCGTGGCCGAAGGTTGAACAATGTGGTATCGATGGTATTCATCACCCGCTTCAGGCTTCTTTCGCGGCGAAAATCTGATGGACGGAGGAGATGCGAGAAGTCGTAATCTGGATGACTGGCATTGAGTGTCGCGATGAGGTATGCGAATGTCCGTCGACTTGAGTGTTCACTCAATGGGCCAAAAGGACTTGAACGGGACAAGTTCAGTGATTGAGCCGCATGCGAAGCGTTGGGAGGCGAAAGCGACGCCGAGAGCCGCAAGAGTGATTCATATTGAGATTCGAGAGAGTTTTCGATATTCTTGTACAGCTTCTTATCCCCTCCAGCAGCTTTTGTTGTATATAGATCACATCCCCCAACTACGTGGCAGTCTTCCGTGTCAAAGTTGAGCGCACTTGTCACGTCCTCAAACTCACTGAGCGGAAGGAACTACACAAAATTCATTTCATCAGTAACATTAACAACCTAGAGATGGGTACCCTGAGGGTTGTTCCTTCGGACCTTCATGCTTGTGGATGTTTTGATGCCGAAAGCTCCGTAAGGTGGTCAAATGAGCAAAGGGCAATGGGTGGACCTTGAACCCGAAGTTGTGGAGCGGAAGAGGTTTAATAGAGGTAACAGTCTCCAATAATTGAGGAACACAGCCGAACAAGGTATTCTGGATGAAGACCGATACAGCTGAAT
>NW_001813982.1:4071982-4074153 GCF_000149585.1 Histoplasma mississippiense | reverse complement strand
TTCAGAACAGTTTCAGCAAGACGAACGAAATGTCAGGTACGCCACAACTGCTATAAAACGCCAGTCAATGAACTGCCTGTATATTAGGCATACACAGTGAGCCGGAGACCAGCCCATACCCCTTCCCACAAAGACGATGATGGAAACATTGAAGAAAGATCATTCCGCAAACGGAAGTCTAAAAGCCAAGTGCTCTCAATCCAGCCAATTCAGCTTCAGATTCCTGTAATTTTCAATCGAACGTGATTAGCATTTCAAATTCGTAGTTGAAAAGTATAGTATATATTATATATACGTGCGAAATTCCAGCAGCAACAACAGCAGCAACAGCGGCAACAGCAACAGCGGTCAATTGCGAACTCCAAAAGGAAGTATTCAAACGGAATAAATCAACAAAAGCAATACAAGGACTTGCGCGGCGTATATGAAGCCTCGACGAACGACGACGGCTACGGAAAGAGAAGAATCCGCTAAAGAACACACTACATAATCTTCGTAACAATATCTTGCTCGACCTGAGTTGCGGATCATGGGTAGACAAAATCATTAGCATGGTTAGGCGCAGCAAACTGAACAACCATGATCACAGTATTTAAAAGAGAAGAAGGGAGACAATCAAGGGCCCTAGAAATTCCCCCCACCCAAAAAAAAAAAAAAAGAAAAGGGAACAGAAACCAGAGGATATTGCCAGGAACACAACGAAAAGCACGCTCCCTTCTTCTGATGCCCGTAGAAATACACGCAAATGATTCATGGCAGAAAATAAGACCCGATCTCACTCACCTCCATATCCTCCAAGCTATCCTGCTGCGAAATACAGCGTAGTACATTCTTCTTACTGCTTTCCTGCATCTCCCCAGCCAACAGCAATTCATCCAGGATGAAATAAGCCTTCTGGAAGTTGAATATGATATCCAGCTCGCAGACGTTTCCGTAGTACTTGTCCATCTGCTCGACGTACCGATGGACGATTTCAAGGGTGATCAGCTCGTTGTCATCGGACGAGCACCCGGCGATGAAGAAGAGGGATGCATAGCGGCGGTAGACGACTTTGGTGTCTGGAATAAGAGATCCGAGTCAGTGTATTGATTGAAAGTAAAAGGGGGAGCTCAGTTTCCATTATCAGGAAAGCCTACTAGCAAAGTAGGTGGCTGGAGTGGAGTGAGTTGCGTGAATTTTTCTTCTTGTCCCGCACCTTTATACTCGAGGAAGTTGCACATGCGCGTGCGGCGCGAAAGGACTAGCTGTGTGACATCTTTGATGATTTTGGCCTTATCTTTGGGAGACAGGGTAGTGAACCATTTCGCCAGTCTCTATGTAGGTGGAGAAAGAGAGAGGGAGAGAGGAAAGTTGCCGTGGTCAGTTTTCTGAAGTCATGGCGGACGGAATGTGCGAGGATCATGGTGGGCGACGAGCGAGTGTGGACGGGACTCACCACTTTACCCTGCCTTGACAGCAGTATTAAATAGCTGCAGAAATGGTGGTACTCATCAGTCACATCGATCTTGAGGATTAGAGGAGAACATACCGCGGTAACTTACTTGATTGCCATACTCTTGATGGCGGAGAATGGGTGAGGAGAGAATCAGCGAGGTTGGTGGAGGTTATTTTTTTCGGCGCAGGAACAAAACAAGCCTATTTAGTTCGATTGCCCCGCGGAAAGCTGTTTTGTGCCGCCAGATACCATTAATAATCCCGGGCAAGGCAAAAGTTCATCGTATCACCGATTATTTATTTCGAATGCATCCCAGCACCTGATAATATATTTATTTATTCACTGAATTACTTTCCATTATTAAAATTGCACTGTATCTGATAGTCCCACCGCCCGGAGGCTCGTGGCGCAAGCATGAAGCTCATTCTCTCTACATCGTCAGTGGCCAACCCACTTCCATGCCAGGGTGCGAACTGTTGAATTGCACATAGGAAAAAACGCGGGAATTCAATGTAATGGAAATTTAACATCTGGACTGTCTCTTTTACAGGAATATCATGAGTGGCGGCCCATCCGTCATCCGCAGAGTGACCAGCGATAAATCGAACGTCGAATTGCTAAACGCCCTACGGTCCAACTTCGTCGCAGCCCAACATATCGAACCCTCGCACACAAACGGCGCTTCCCTCGAAAGGCCATGACGTTCCACAGAGACTCTCCTACAGCGACTAGTGGG
>NW_001813982.1:4066310-4070925 GCF_000149585.1 Histoplasma mississippiense | reverse complement strand
GATAATATTCCATGATGCGCCTTCTTGGCCGGTAGAACGGAGGTGACCCTCAACCGACCATACTCCTCTTCCGTCCGCGCAACCTGACCTGCTCCAGCTTTTTCAACACCACATTCGCCGTCTTATAACTCTCCGCATATCCCTTAAGAACCTCATGAAAAAATGGCTCGGTTCTCGGATGCGAGCTCCCAAATGCTCGTTCCAACACGTATAGGTCGACAGCCCGGTCCTCATCCTGAATGCTCTGGCTCGCGAGGCCAAAATCAATCAGCACAATCTCCCCCGCCAGCGAAGGCTTCTTGCCTACATTAGTAGTAGTGGCAGTAGTGGTAGGGGACTGTAACTCTGCATCTTGCCTAATGGGCGTATCCAAAGGAAGGTCGGATGCCTCCGAACCCTGCCCGTCCTCCTCTGACAACGCATTCGAGACAGGCGCAATGGGTCTGAGAATGAGGTTGCTCGTAGTTAAATCCCCATGAACAATGCCGGCCCTATGCATGGCGCCGACGACAAGCCCGATCCTCCGCAACAGCGCGCAAATATCCTCTTCGCCATTCCTGATACTCTCCGCCGCACCGTCGTCGTGTTCCGCATCAGCCGGGCCCGCAGCTTTCTCTCGTGACTTCAGCCATTTCTCCCACCGGTCAACCACCTGCCTGACAACAATGCCCTCCACCCACTCCATCAGTAGCCATGCAGACCATCCGGTCCTGTTACTGTTATCGTTATCATCGCTATTATCGTTAACACCGGTAATCTTGTCCCCCTCACACACATCAACATCCAAAGCCAGCACGCCGGGGACAGGAACCTCCTCGCGTGATAGCTTGACCAAACATCGCGCCTCCTGCAGGATGCGTTGGCGGGTTAATCTGCAGTCGAGGACGGGGTGTCGGTAGGGTTTTGCGGGGCGGACTTTGAGGGCGGCGGGGATGGAAGGGGTGAGGAAATTGGTTTTGTAGAGGCGACCCTCGGCACCTTGGGCCAGCAGGGCAGCGGGAGAATTGGTGAAGGGCGCGGGGAGGGGGGGAGGGGTATAGGTGGTGGTTGTCGCGCTGCTGGACGACATTGTTGCGGTGTGCGGTGAGGGGGATGCGGGATGCGGGATGCGGGATGCGAGAGGTGAGAGGTGAGAGGTGAGATGTAGGGTGTAACGAGGGTATTGATAGTACGGGGATGTAAGATGCGTGTTTCGTCTAGAGGCGGAGTGTGGAATACGCTGGAGCGGGGGATGTTATGTTTCTTCCTCCCCTCCTTTGTTGATTAATTTCTTTTGTTAATTGTTGTTCGTAGAAGTTGGACGGCATCTCAACTGGCTGGCGCTTGGCGCTGGTGGTTAGCTATGTATTTAACTAAGTCCAGGGATGTGTTCCTTTTCTCCCTCTCCGCTTCCTATTAAATATCGACTCCCCGATTCTCTTTCTGCGGCATGCAGTCATATCGCACTGCATAGTGTCGCGATAAATCAGCAGTGTTAGTCCCGATGCTCCACCCAGTCAGGCTGAGAAAAGGCCCTGGTCCATATTTGCACTTCGAAAGCAGATACAAGTTACATCTCGATATTCCCTATTGAGTCGGCGCTGTGATACCCAAAACCATCCCAACATCCCAACATCCCAACATCCCACACCGTGACATTCTCGCATTCTGGAAGGATAAAAGAACAAAGAAACGATATATGATGATTCAGTGGAATTTCACTCCTCTATATACCTTTTTTTTTTTTTTTTTTTTTTTTTTTTTTTTTTTTTCAATGCGCATGACACGATGGCCCCGGCTCGTATCCAATACCATGAGGCAATCGAGGGTGCCAGTTGTGCATCATCTTGCCTCGAGATGACGAGCATATAGCTGCCGACCACAGTAAAGACAATGAGAGCCGTGTGCTTTATTTCCACTTAGGCCTGGTAGGAAGCACAGGGGATATATGTGCAACCTGTCAGTCGCATCTCGAGCTGTGGTAACCATGCTCGGGGCCCGAGTTGCTGTGTGTGTGATGTGGTTATGGGGGGGACTGATAACGATGTGCTTTCAAGATCTTTAAACACGCTGTGCATACGATGCATCCCTATGATCGCACAGCTGCGGATCGAGGTTGTATTCGCAACTCTTGTCTGAGAAGAATGATCTATTCGAGATACCTACTTTTCGGTACTGCATTATACATACACAATAGCTCTCGACGGCACTTAGCCTGTCTGGTTGCTCATTCTTTTCGTTTGATTTCCTTATATCTACCACCTTTTAATCCCGAGATTAAAATGTTTTATATCTTCCAACATGTTTGGCCAGGGCAAATTAGAGCTGTGTTCATCCCGCCGTTTGTATGTCTGAGCTGGAGTGATAGCTCGTGCGGCCACTTTTCGCCTTCCCGTCATCCTACATCCTATTGTTCTCACCCTGCAGACATTGATAGCGCTGATATTGTTCTGCGAGCTTCACATCCGCCCTTACATCCCACGATTCTTATATTTTGGATTGATCAATCAAACGCCGGCTTCAAGGTGGGGACCAGGTAAATTACGCCCGCCCGAACGCTATTTTTTAGTGTGTTCAAGTCATCGGGCGTATTATCTGTTGTATACTAGAAACTCCTCGCAGTCCCTTCACTCATAGAGATGTTCTGTCCTCTCAATGCCTCGTATACATATACAAGCCTGGACACAATATGTCCTCGTCTCCACCGTTTGCTGCTGGACTTATTATGCCCCTACGTGCCCAATGCCTCTACGCTCTGACATTGGTGCGGCTACCTTTCACTGCTTGTGGTGATAGGGAGAATACCTGATAGCATTTTAATAACTCTATCAGATCAGCAGCAAATTTCTCTCATGCTTTCTCTCTCGTTATATCTCCTTGTATCCTCGTATCCGTTCGCATTTTTGTCCCTATTTCTCGTCCCTTTTTACCCAAATTGCTCTGATAAGTTGATCAGACCATCAGCTCTCTCACCTCTCGACCCCATTCGTTACCCTGCGTGCAGCTGGCGATTCGTTAACCCCTGCCCGTCGCTCAAGGAGATCTCCGTGTATTCCGACAATGTCGTCGTCGTTTGATCCGTTCGACCAGAACGTGGTTTTCCACAAGGCCGATGGCACGCCCTTCAATGTGTCGATCCATGACCTGGATAAATTTGTTCAGTACGGAATCAGAGTCTGCATCAACTACGCTGCTCAGCTCGGGGCTACAGTGATCGCGATTGTCATGCTGGCCCTCCTGACGCAGTCGGACAAGCGTCGAACACCAGTTTTTTTCCTTAATACCTCTGCACTGACCATGAACTTTGCCCGCCTGCTTTGCATGACCATCTACTTCACCACGGGATTCAACAGCACCTATGCATTCTTCAGCCTGGATTATTCCCGAGTCCCTAGTAGTGCCTACGCTGACTCCATTTTGGGCATTGTCTTCGCTACTATTCTGGTCATTTGTATGGAAATGTCGCTTGTCATCCAAACCCAGGTTGTCTGTGCCACCCTTTCAGAAACCCAGCGGCATCTCCTCCTGGTTGTCTCCATCATTATTGCGCTGCTGGCCATCGGATTCCGGATGGGGTTGATGGTTGAGAACTGCATTGCCATTATGAATGCTTCAAATTTTCGCCCTTTCATCTGGCTTCAGAGTGCCTCAAACATCGCCATTACGATCAGCACGTGTTTTTTCAGCGCTGTTTTTGTCACCAAAATGGGATATGCTCTCGTTACTCGCAGACGACTGGGCATGACGAGATTCGGAGCTATGCAGGTGATGTTCATCATGTCTTTTCAAACTATGGTGATTCCAGGTAAGGATTGTGTTCTCTCATATCTCGTTGCAAGATAACGCAACCAACGCTAAGGACCTTTTGTTCGTGTTCTGCGTATAGCCATTTTCTCAATAATCCAATATCCGATTCCTCTCTACGAAATGAACTCCAACGTCTTCACGCTCGTGGCCATTTTCCTCCCCCTTTCGTCGTTGTGGGCTGCAGCAGCGACGAAGCACAGTTTCGAAACTCTAACTTCCGGACCGCATCAGTATCTCTGGTCCAGCGAACGTAGCAATAGCACCAGCTCCGCGACTGGCCATCAAGGCAGCTTATGTCAAAACCAGTCGACAATTCGATCTGGAGGATCCGTCGCTACGTCTCCCTCACCAAACCAACTTGACCGATTGTACACCGGGCTCGATTTTGATGCGTGTGCCAAAGCCTGAATGGAACTGTTCTATGTTTTGGAATATATCCATTCTCTCCTTTTGTGTATATTGTGTCCACTCACACACGTAATTGTACATGGGTGCTCCTGTTTTTCTTTTGTTTTACTCTAGCCGACTGTTCTGTCGATGGATTGAAGTTGGTTTTCCCAGCGCCTCGTTTTTTAATAGGTTCTACTAAACTCTCCTTTCCCTCTTTTTTTTTTTTTCTCTCTTGTTTTCCCTTTATTTCATCTTTTTCTTCTTCTCCCTCTTTCCTTTTTTTTCGTTCGTTTCTGGTTGGAGGATTAGTTACTTTTTGCTATACTGTTTGTAACAGACACTCCCTTTACATACTTTATTTACATTCGTGGAGACATTACCGGGTGTATTTTTCTCTTACATGGGGCCACTTGTAGTGTGCATACTTTCGGAGGCCTAG
>NW_001813982.1:4063327-4066003 GCF_000149585.1 Histoplasma mississippiense | reverse complement strand
CCACAGAAGACCATTTACCTTGGTTGTATCGAGTGCTCACAAATGTAAGTTTCTGCGCCTCTTGGCTCTCGTGCAGCAAACCCATCGGAGATTCCCTTTTGCTCGCTAACCAGACCCCCTCCTGCCCGCTGGCCCAACAGCCCGAATACGGGACCAATCAAGCATATCGAGACCCAAACAGAACATACAACGACGTAACAAACCTTCTAGCACAATATCCCGGCTTCGTTCTCAGGACGGATGTCTACAGTTAGCAATCCCAATCCCCCACAGCCCTCCCATCACAGCCATCCCCTGCCACGATCTGTTGTAGCGGGATTCGCATATTTGCGGCTTAAAAGCTAACCCAAGTTTTGCCATTTGTGTCTGTGGTTTGAAAAATAGCATATGAGAATGGCACACCTGCTTTACTCCTCCAACTCGCCGGAACGCTGCCTGTCACGTTTCGCGGAGTACTATATCGATTTCCGATAACGATATGGGTGCCCAAAGCCTATCCCCGTGAGCCGCCGTTTGTGTATGTCACCCCGACGCAGGATATGCTAGTTCGCCCGGGTCAACATGTTAGTGGGGAGGGAAGGGTATATCATCATTATCTGGCACACTGGTCAGAAGCATCAGATGTGCGTGGTGTAATTTTCTCCAAACGTTGAAGGGTTTGATTTTGAGCACAGGGTTGTTTCGGGTAGAAGACGGGACGCCTACTGGGAAGGCAGTGTGCTAATTTGAATATGAAAACTATTTAGCGGTCAACGATTGTCGATTTATTGTATATCCTTCGAGACGTCTTCGCGAAGGAGCCTCCAGTAATATCAAAGCAACAACAGAATATCCGTATCCCCACGCAACAAAATGAGCCGCCGCCTCCCGTTCCTCCTTTACCACAAGAACTAGCTAAAACAGTCAGCCCGTCTCCCCCACCTTCTCAACTGCACCAGGCTCCTCCGCAATTACCTCCGAAACCAAGCCAGGTGGTAGAGCATGAAAGGCAACAACAGGAACACTCCGCGCAAGCGAAATACAACAAACCACCGCCACCTTTACCCCCGCTTCCCAACGATATCGGTCACCAAAGGTCAGTATCGCAACAACGGAACTATGACCAAGTGTCGAACCATCATGATACCTACCATGCGCCGCAGCGATCTAGCAGCTTGAGACAGCCCACACTACACTCGCAAATGGCATCCCAAATTCCAGCATTACCACCGAATCGAGGCCACCAGCAAGATAGGTATCGACCAACTCATATGGATATGGGACCGGTGAGCCCGGTTCCCGGAAGCAATGTGATAACTCCACCGCATATCCCCCAAGCATTCTCCCTCCAACATCAGCAGCAACCATATCCTCCCCAGAGCCCACATTTACAACCACAAATCCATCCCACTCCGCAAACACAGCCATTATCTCGTCCTCTTCACGTACCACCGTATGGACCTCCTCCAATGTCTCATCACACTCTGGGGCCACAGCAATCAGCACCACCAGAGAAAAAAACCGAATCGCGAGACCCCCTCAACTCACTCTTCGAGCTTGAGCTCCCTTCTCTATCTTCACCTCAAGTCGCACCGCCTATCCCACCAAATCCAGAAAAAGACGCGCTTCTCCGCAGCCTTTCGGAAACCCTCACGCAAACGCTCCAATCCACCATCTCCCAAACGGCCTCCAACCTCCAACCTCTGCAGACCCAATCCCAAGCCCTCCATGCCGCTATCACCACCCTTCAATCCGAAATCGCCTCCCTGAACTCCTTCCACTCAACGCTGCAATCCAATACGTCTATCCTTCAACAGTCCCTGCAACGTGCTGACGGTGTTATTGCGGATGCAAAATCACGCATTTCTACCGGCCTTGCGACAAATGTATCCTCTAGCGAGCCGAGCTCATCTAGCACAGCAGCAGCAACGGAACGTCAAACCGCGACAGGGCTGCCTGCTATTGATGACGTCCTCCTTGCGCCCACCGTTGTTGGAAAGCAGATATATGACCTTGTCGCTGAGGAGCGGGGGATTCAGCGGGCCATATATGCGCTGCAGGCTGGATTGGTAAAGGGGCGGGTGAGTGTTGAGACATGGGCGCGGTTGACGAGGGGATTGGCGAGAGAGGCGTTTTTGAAGAAAGCGCTGGTGAGGAAGGCGGGGTTGGGATTAGGGTTAGTTGTTGAAGGCGATGGGAAGTAAGTTGTTATAAAGTAATGCTTTTGGGGTGGTGGATATTTGGTTCAACCCTTATCGCGTTCGCGAATTAATTGGGATCGATAACTACGCTTTAACATTAACATAGAAATTTGAAAAGTTTACGAACGAGATACCTCGATGCGTGTGTACTAGTATGTCAGCTAGTTACCAATTAGGGCATCTGGCGAGATGAATATCATTCTTCTTTACGGACCTTCTTGGTCTCCGCAACCATTCAAGAAATGCTATACGTCGACGATGTTAACGCGACTGCAATTGATTTTGACAGCATAGATAGACACTTGTCCTCAATGCCCGCTAAGATGAACGTAAATTTTGGACATGAATGCCAGCGACTTGCGCTTAAACACCTCCTTTTCAAGATTTTCGCAAATTTTTTAAGCATGTTTTTTGACTGTATTTGAAGCTTTACATTTGGGTGTGATACGCGACTTCCTCCACATTTTTTTAAGTATTGTAAATGTAGTATCTCCCT
>NW_001813982.1:4061401-4063166 GCF_000149585.1 Histoplasma mississippiense | reverse complement strand
AAAAAAAATAATTAATCCAAATACAACAATGCGCTTCCTCCACTTCCTCCCGCTCATTCTCGTCGGGCTCTACAAGCTCGACCAAATCCTTCCGAGATTCTACATCTTTGATCCGCAGAGGCTCCAGGAGCTATCCAAGGCTTCAATTGAACGGCACCCGAACAATGTTACGGAATTGATGACGGATCTCAACCAGGCGTTGCGTATGGAATACGGGGATAAGCATGTACTTCCCTTCGATAGGGATCCGGCCCGCTGGGTTTTCAGGTAAGTTTTCTGAGCGGTGATAATATGATATTTTTTTTTGGGGGGGGGGAGGGGGGGGAAGAGAGTATTAGCATTACTGAAAAAAAAAAAAAAGAAAAAAGAAAAAAAAAGAAAGAAAAAGAAAAGGGCCATAATTGCTCTCTTTTACTTTAACAGCAACGCTTCAAATTTTCATTTGCTAACGCTTTTCCTTTCCCGCAGCAACCACGGAAACGCAATGGGCGCAATGCTCATTCTCCACGCGTCGATTACCGAATATCTTATCTTCTACGGCACACCTCTCGGATCCGAGGGCCACTCAGGCGTGCACCTCGCACACGACTACTTTACGATACTGCATGGCGTCGAACGACGGTTCTTGCCCGGCGAACTCGAGGCGACGGAATATCATCCTGGTGACCAAAATTGGCTTAAGAGAGGGGAAAGGATCGCAGTATCAGTTGAATGGTTGGGCGTTAGAGTTAGCGCAAGGTGAGGATTTCAAAATAACCCAACAAGCCCTTTTTCCTCCCTCATTTTCCGCTTGTCTTTTTCTTTTTCTCCTTCTTTCCGTTCTCTCTCGGCATTCTCAACACTCCGTCCGATTTTTCGTTTAAACATGCTGACTCCTTTGGCTGCGTTGCCCTGACAGGATGGATCCCGTCGATGCTTCCGTTTGGCTTTGTCGATACGTTCACGAGCACGCTGGACCTGGTGAATCTCTGGAAAACTGTGTATTGGACCGCGAAGGGAATGGGTTCTCAGCTGCTGATTGGAAAATTCTAATCGCTGTATTTTATTTTCTTTGCTTTCCTCTTTTTTATTTTTAATTCTTCTTCCTCTTCCTGTATATATAGATAGGCCGTGTTGTTGGGCATTTGGCCAATTCGGTTATTTTGGGATAGACTTAAGGGTAATAATACAATAAATATGTCCTTCCAAAAGAAAGAAAGGGAAAAGAAACATTCCTGCCCGCTTCTGGCTATCTGCGATGTTTCTTGGTAAATCCCATCTGTGTCTTCGGATAAGCCTCGCAGAAACCGGCAGCCAATCCCCCAGATATTCAGAAAAGTCCTCTGACGTCGAGTGCATGAAAAGTTCACAGCAGAGACCGGTATATGTGCGGCTAGAGCCGACCTGCGCCCGGAATTTCCCGCGCGGGTGACAGGGCTGGCGCTTACGTAGCACCCACGTTGATCGCCCGATGACATCAGGGAAGCGTAATGAAACCCAAACCTGCGCGAATGATATCATAGGGGCAACAGCGGTGCGATGATATCAAGGTTTTTTCGGCTACCGTTGATCCCGGCGGGGATGAGGCAAGGAATGGGGTCTATAAAATGTCCAATACCCCCTTGAAATCTTGAGTATTATTCCGTACCAGCAGGTTCGAAACTTCTCATATATTCATACCTTTTAACTCAGATCTGATATTCAAAACGCTCCCATATCTAATGCGCTATTGGTCGATATATATTAACTCGTGATCACTCTTATGCCCGAACATTATGTCTCCAGC
>NW_001813982.1:4052796-4061285 GCF_000149585.1 Histoplasma mississippiense | reverse complement strand
TGATGACAAAAAAAGCAAGGATGATGTATGGAACTCACTCCAATTCCTCCAAGTATACCCCTCCAGAAGACATATATCTACAACACGCGCCAACCATAGTCCCAACCAAGCGGTCAATACAACCAAACCATCGGTTCCGCCAAACAAGCCGTCGGCGCCGCCATCGGCAACGAAGACCTCCGCAAAGCCGGTGAGCGCCAAAATGCAGAGGGAGAACAGCAAGAGGCGCATAAACAGGCGCAAAAATGGGGCGAAGGAGCCGGGGACCGCGTAAAGGGCAAAGTTGGCGAGTTCCTCTCTGGACCTGGGTTCGGTGGTAGCGAGCAGGAGCGAATGGACGCTGAGGCTGAGCGAAGGAAGTATACGCAGATGCATGAGGAGGGGAAATTTCAGCAGAAGGAAGCTGAGCAGGGCATTCAAAATCGATGGGGCGATGATGATAAGAGCGAGGAGAAGAAGTAAGCGTGTTTGAGGAGGGTTTTATAAACTAAGATGGATTAGTTATTGGGAGAGTTTCTTGCTTCCCTGAACTGGTTATGATATCCGGTTGTGTTAGCAGTAGTTTTTATGTATATCCTTTTTCGATATTGACGTCTCAATAATATATTGCTCGCGTATAACCTATTCCTCCCCGTCCCAAAAATCTCATACGATTCGCCTAAAGGCTCATTCATCGTAGGACGAGAGTACCGAGAACCTGAAAGGAGAGTCGCGGCGCAGAAGCACCATTCTCCCTGAATACGCGTTCTGATATTGCAGTAAAGCAAACCTTCGCAAGGTCAACCTGCATCTGTTCCCAGACGCTTACCCCCATTGCTTCGAACCTAACATGCCGTATACCATCGCTGGAGGGTCGGAATCCCATCGCTGATCAGACGCGGATCAAAGCCCACTGACAATTGGGCCTGTATTGTTTGGGCTTGGTGGAGAGCATGGAGCGGCTCCGACTCGTGCTTTTATTGAGCACAGATAGAGCACATGCCCTGTCAAGAGATTAACTTATTTAGCTCTGCAGAAGCCCTCCAGTGCGCAGCGGTTGGGATAAGACCGTTCAATACACGATAGCAAAAGGTAATTTAGCCAGGACGACCGAAGTCTCGCCATGGGGAACTCGTCAGCTATTACAGGAATGGGAATGTCCAGAGGGATGTTCCGGCCATCTCAATAGCTCTATCAATAAGGGGACATGCGTCATCTTCAATATTCAACGACAGGGACTGTAACCGACATTGTGAAGTGGATGGCTCCCATTCGATTTATGTGCAGTGGACATCACGCTTCTCAGTTTGGAAGAGGTGGATGTAATGGCGTTCCCTTGATTGCCTCGATTTCATGCAAGCTGAAGACGGGGAACGGGATTTCTCTCTGCGTTCCAGCAAAGAGTGAAAAGTATGTGGTGTGTATTGATTCGAAGCTATTCACCTCTTGGGACTCAATCCACATCGGAATAAGCTTTCATATTTTGCAATTAGAAAATGGAGCTCTCCGACCAGGAGCATTTCAATAGCCTGGGAAATTGATGACAGTGGTATGGCTTCCCGCACCCGAAAGGGATGTTCCGCTTGATTGGGACTGACAGAGCCTTTAGTCCAGTTGAACTGGGTGTATGAATGGATGCAGGAGCTCTTGAATCAAGACTGGGGAACTTATATAGGTTGGATATGTGATGATTCTTACTACAGACACCAAAGTATCGCAGATTCTACGGATATCAATATATCAGCCAAATTTCCCATAGAGATCCGGAACGACTGGGCAACCATGAGCGAATTGAGATGAACTATTCGAAGTTCATGAATGTGCATACGATCCTGGAGAGGGAACTTCGGGCCCGAAAGGGTCGCCTTCTTGTTACTGGTACTCACCCATTTCACCACTCATGTCTCTTCCTTCGCTGATCCATTAATAGTGGCTGCGCATGACAACGTTCGTGATTCCGTTCGATGCTGCGTCCTGCAGAACCTGTCCCGGCCGGGTAGAGCATTACCAAGGCCGTGAACCCTTTGGTGGAGAAGCAAGAGAGCCCCACTCAATTTATGAGAAGTGCAATGGAAGCGTTTATTCAGTTAGTGGGGGGAAGTCCGCAAGGGTCGTGGCTCTGTTGACTCCATGGAGAGCAGAATGGACGGGCTAATCGGTTGAGTCGGTATGGATGAATTCAGCGCAGAGAAGAGATTCCGGATCCATCGAATCGATCGACTACTGAGAACTTCCCTTTCAGTCAAACTAGATAGATAACGGAGGTTTGTGCTAGGTAATCCAATCGCCTGTTGGAAGTCTTGAGGACTGTATTGCTGGACGCTCGTCGAATCTACAAATCACGTGATAGAACCAGGCCGCATGGAAAGGAGTCTTGGCAAGCGCCGAAACCAACCTCCAAGCACCTACCCTCGCGCAGGGTCTAATCTTTCGTTTTTAATTCATTTCTTATGTGTTGCATTGGTTGAGTATTTTCGCTACATCTCTTGTCAAAAATCTCAACCTCTCACACATTTTGGGGTGAATATATGGCACCTCCACCCAGTGAATTGATCGGTGCTGCTGGACGTCGCTATCTCTTCAAGCAACTGATTCAGGAGAGACCACATCTTGGTCGCGTTTGGTTGGCAACGTGCGAGCATACCCGCCCCATCATGTAGCGCAGCTTGTTGAACTGACAATGCTCCAGATCCGGACAAGGCAAATTCATCTTGAAGAACATGCCCAAGGCCATTTTCTCAAGCTTTAATGAGGACATACGCCCGAGGCTTCCTGAAAGTCCATTTCTACGGCTACCACATGACACAATTCCGGATCAGCAAATATTCATTTACAGATACATGAATGATGACTTTCTGAGCCTTGTTAGAAAGCAAATACCCATGCAAGCTAGGAAGCAGATTCTAAAAGCCAGCTTGCAAGGGATTGCTGAGCTGCACAGTCATGATATTGTCCATTTAGGTGAAGTAAGTGCTCTTCAGTTCCATAATCTAGAACTAAATGCTTTCAGATATTAAACCTGACAATATCATGGTCAACTACCGCAGTACTGGTCCAGAGACAATTGTTGAGCAGGTTCAGATCATTGATCTTGAAAATGCAGCTTATCTCCCTAAAGGGAGATGCATTAAAGGGATGTTAGCTGGCAATGATAGCTGGCGCAGTCCAGAGAGCCACTTCAAGGGTGAGCTTAACAAGCCTACTGACATCTTTTCCTTCGCAGCTGTGGTAGGTTACCGCCCCCTTGAGAGAAGGCTCTCTCTAGCTAACCTGCTCAGTGCATCTATGCTATGCTCGGACAAGTCATCTTCGGAGCCGATGAGGATTTACAGAAACATGAATCACAGGGTGCATTCCCTCACATCATTCGCCTGCAACGTCAAGTTTCCTTTTTTGGAGATCAAGAAGGATTGAATGGACTCATGACACACGTTGGTGATGAGGAAGTCAACTGCCAGATTCTGATGATCGGGTGGCAGATTATCATTCCTACAAGCCATTCTCAGTGTGGCCGAATGTCACCGACGATGAGTTCAAGGATCTCATCCGGAGAATGATGAACTTAGATCCTCAAAAGCGGGCAACAGCGCGCGAAGCGTTGGAGCACCCCTGGTTTGCTGATTGTGAGATTTATTAAGCGTCTTGGAGAGCATGGTCCCCCGAACATTGCAGGCCTCACAATTCATGAAGAGGGACAGGCAGACATTTCGTCTTTCAGAGGTCTCATTCTCCTCACCAATCCTTCCCCGTCACTCTTTTACAAACCCTCCCTGCTTCTAAGACAAACTCCCCTTTGGTGAAAGAATCACTACTGTCCCTACCTGTCTAGACACTGCCTTCCTAGCCGACCTCTTTTTAGTTATGCAATTCAAAGTGGCTGGAGCCTCTCTATTGGTTAAATAAAACACACAGTAATACTATTTTCTTGTGACTGTATTCTCCTACATACTCTCCCAGATAGTTCTCAATACTGGACAAAGCAGACCAGAAGGCAAAGGCACTCAATGGGGAAGAACATGCCAGAGACATTGCCAGATGCACCGTTCAAGGTGAAATCCACAGTTCCAAGAATTGCACGCAGGAAGCTTCTTAGTGATGAGGGGACGTGGACCTGAGCATAAGGCGTATCTACGGCAACTTGACAGGAAAAGAAGCCTTGATTTTGAGCCAGTTAGGTACAGACAGGCTGAACTCCTACCTCCATCGGATCAAGGTAATAGATTCCGAACAATGTGCCTGGGGACGAGAGAAAGAGACTGTGTCCGGCATAGTGCGTAGGTATGTGGTCATCGCCATGGATTCAGCTGCTCAATGACTTTCTCATGCCCATTCCATGCTGCCCAGTATAGCGGTGTCCATCCATAGTTATCTTTTGAATTCACTTCCACTTCCTTCTTTGCCATTAGCAGCTCGACTTTCTCATGTCCATTCCTGTGCATAAAAGCTGCCTGCTTTTCTTCACCCGCACAACATAAAGGAACTGATGACGGGACAGAAGCAAGATGCACGGTCAAAACCACAATATCATTTAGAGAAGCTCTACACTATTATCTTCTTCACCACCGTACCGTCGAAGGAGATCTGAGATGTATACTACAAACTTCATCATGTGAAAGCGACAATGAGGACCCAGAGCGACAGTAAATGGAGACATGTGCTGTGGTTGTTTTCTGGGGATGCTTTTGATGCAGACAAGCCAGGATCTCTACTCCCATTGCCGTCATAGCTGCGACTGGTAGGTGTTAGACTACCGGAATAAGGTGCGTGGGTCACATTAGAGGGTGGAGAGGGTGTGTGTGTGGCGCCGTCGGTCCACCAAGAGAACCCGGTATAGAAAGCGCCCAAAGGGATACCTGACGCCTTCACACTGCTGGCCATGGGTACTGCAGTGCCTGAAGGATGACCAGTAGAGGCTACTATCAAAGGCTCGGTCACATATGTCAGACAAAAACCAACACGGCCGCTGTACGCCCTACACCAGGCAAACCCACGTCAACCCAGACAGATGTCATGGCACACGGACAGTGGGTTCCTCTATCCGATCTATTTTGGTATTGTTAGTAGAATTACTGGATGGAAAAATACATCAGACTCACTCTGAGGCAACTAAAACCATCGTGTCAGCAATAGCCAACAGCAAGAAGTAAATCAGCATGGTAACGGGGCGGGTCGATAGGGTTAGGATTAAGTTCCGGGAGAACAGGCTTCCGCAGGACTAACTAGTGTTTCTCTTCTGAGATACAAAATACAAAAATGTTCGCCTGTGGGAGCCACTCGGCAGAGATATAGATACAGCCAGACACTATGCGCCTTAGAGAATGGAAGTAGGTGCTCTGATGCTTTCCTCGGCACCTTCTTTCCTCCAGGAGGTGTAAAACAAAATTGTGCATTTGAAGTGGCTTCATCCCAGGTTTTCAAGATGAGCCTTGTGTGGTATTGTCGCAAGTTCTTCCGAATTGAAGATCCAAGATCCTCTATTTCTGGGAGAAAACGACAAATCAAAATGAACAGGATGGCTTATTCCCCATAGTTGCCCTTGCGGCCTTGTAGGGACAGACGATAAATGCATTCATCCTTTGAAACTCTCATTCCAGGAAACATTCAGCTAGTATAAATGCTATATAACAGTTAAATAGAAATTAACCGAGCTACAAATCGTACAGGGGATCAAATGAAGGTATGAAAATATTGTTACAAGAGCCACTTTCAACAAATTGACTTTCCTCATCTCCCAGGTGCTCTGGAGGATCCAACGGCGTATTTTCAATAGACGAAGTCATCCAAACGGGGGCCTGGGTAGCTCTTTTCACACTTAAAGCGTCACCTCCAACAAATCGACTTTCATCTCCCAGGCGCTCAGGAGCATCAAATGCCGATATGCCCGACTGCGTCCTTTCAACAGGTGAAAGAACCCAAACGGGCGGTTGTATGGTCTGTTTTGCACTTGGCATTGGCTTGCAGTGGTTGAACTGCTACTCGGGCTCAGGCACTATAATATTTAAGTGGACAACATTGAAATTGCGGGAGTGAAAAAGATTCCACAGAAATTGCAACCAAAACAAAATAAAACAAAAAGGTTCGCACAGAATATAAATATAAATGTATTCTATTCTCCGCAATGGGAGGAATGATGTATAAGCTGCATGAAATGAAAAATCGACGCAGCTCCAACCCCGCCAACAAAGAAATAGGATGGAGGAGAGAGAGTCTATATACGCCAGAGTATATACAACAAGAGTCAATGCGTTGCGAAAAGATCTCCAAAACATCCACGCATAGGAAAAGATGAGAGAGAGGACGATGGATGTAGCATACATAGGACGAGCATGACGTCTAATCCATTATATCGGAAAAATCGCAGAAAAGTGACAAAAGAAAAATGTAAGCCCAAATCATAACAAGAGCTCATCATATACAAAAACTCATTCAGATCCAGAAAAAGAAAAAGAAAAAGAAAAACAGTTCCTTTGCCCACCCTGCTCTCGGTCGTCCTCTATTTCTCATGACCCCCACCAACAAGCTTCATCCGGCTACCTACGGCCTCGGCACTCTTGCCGGCCCTTTCTTCGCCAACTCGTTCACCAGCAACCCCACCGCCGACTCGCCCGTCTCATCCCGCGCCTGTTTGAGAAAGGGGATCAGCGACGTCCCACCTGTCCCTTTGAGGCCCTGGCTTCCACTCCCAGACGCTGGCGTGACATCAGCACCAACCCCATTCGCCGCCGCCGCAACGGGACGAGCAAGGTTGACCGCGCGCGACTTTCCCGGAGCAGCAGGGGCCGCACGGGGGCTGGTCGACTTGTCCTCATGCGCGCGCGCCTCGCGGGCCTTGATGATGATGTACCGCGAGACCATCTGGATGTGCTTGTCGCGCATGCCGCGCAGGACGGCGAGGCAGGAGTCGTATGCGGCGCAGAGCGCGGTGTCCACGCGGTGCTTCAGGATGTAGTCGCGGATGTTGGCGACGCTGGCGACGTGTTCGAGGAAGCGCCGATGTGGGCCCGGCATATACGAGCGCATCTCCAGGATGAAGTTGTGTCGTTTAGTCGAGGGGGTAGGGCTGCTGTTGCCATCGTCCGGTGGTGGCTGGGAGAGCTCGGGCTTCTCGCTGTGCTTCCGCTCACCGGTGGGCCGGTGCTCGATGTTCAGGACTATGTCGAAGAATTGGATCAGGGAGCTCTGGGCGTTGGAGCCGCCGCTGTAGTAGTGCCGGGTCTGCGAGCCGGTTCCGTCGTCGTAGATGATGCCATCGGGCAGACCGGCGTCGCTCATGTTCCGGCTGCCGGCGAGAAAAGGGCGGACGCGGTGGTAGAAGACGTGCGGGTCGCAGTTCTCGTACATGCGCTGGAGGATTTCTGATATCTCGTGGATTCGTTGCGCGAAGGTCCGTAGGCAGTCTATGACTACGGGGGTGTTATTTTGGCGGGCAGCGGCGATGGCGTTGAGCATCAAGGGGATGGTGGAGGCGCCATGGGATTCCATGGCGATGGAGACTAGGTAGAACCATTGCTCGTCGAGGGAGCCGGTGAAGGTGAAAAGTGAGGTGATGTTTTCGATGTTGTCGGCGGGCTCGTCGGGGAAAATAGGCCTGTAGTTCCAGAGGCACACGCCGGAGTATGTGGCAATGGGGGGAAGTTCGTGATGAGCGGAGATTTTGAGAAGGGGAATTGAGATGGATTGGGGGATTATCTGTGGTGATCGAAGGCATCGTTAACGCATGGTTGTACACAAAATATGCCGTGAAACAAAACCCATCCCTGGCAGGCTCCCCGGCTTGGTGGGCCAAAAAAAGAAAGGAAAAAAAGAAGCTCCACTAAGAGGGGTAAAAAAAGGCCGCATATCCAACAACCACGGGAGTGTTCCGCGCGTACCTCAGCAGGAGAATCACCACCCCAGATATAGGCATGCAGCATGAACACCAGCAAAACATAAGCTCTTCGCCACTCTGGCTCTGTTTTCAGCTTCGTCGTCGACAGGATTGGCATGGCGTCGATTGTAGGGCGCAACCGATGGCTGAGCAGCAGCGCCTGGAGGTTGGCGGCGATCGACTCCCATTTTGCATAGTAGGGATCTGGGAGACTCTGTAGCGGCGGCTCTTGAGGGAGGAAGCCTGTGACGGGGGAGATGCCATAGTCCGCAAGGGACGGGAGCGGCAGAAGCATTCTAACAAGGACTGGCTGGGGTGGACAGAACAGCCAAGAACGTAAGGAGAAGCTTCGAGAAGCTGCGAGTAGGATCGGATGCGGATGCGAAAGAGGGACGAGGAAGAGATCAGAGACAAGGAATAGATAGAGGTGCAGACTGGATTAATCAAGCGGCGGGGTATGTCAGCAAGAATCAATCATATGTTGAGGGAAAAAAAAAGGTAAAAAACAAACATCACGAGGGAGAAACCTAGGCACAGAGACGCCAAACCGCGGGAACAACGAACGGGATTCCAGGGACTAGATGAAGCCAGCAGGAAGCAGTCGAGTCAATTATTCAATGATGATATCGCAAGAAATCCAGTT
>NW_001813982.1:4047359-4050730 GCF_000149585.1 Histoplasma mississippiense | reverse complement strand
ACAGGTTTCAAGCTTCTTTTCATTTTATCACAAGCAGCATTTAGATGTTGAGGGAAAATATAATCAATGCAATACTCACACATTATTTGTTTATTAAATAATTTTATTAAAATATTCAAATAACTGTTTGCCTCTTTCTTCTAAGCTTTTATGGCAGCTATATAGGCCACCGGTGGCCCATTAGCGTGGGGACCCAAGGCGCGTGGGTTCGAAACCCACAAGGGGACAACATTACATACATCCGGAGCCAACTTCTCATCTCCTAAAATAAGGGGATGTGAACTTGCCAAGTAGATACCTTCGGGCGAACCTACTACCTGATTTAGCTTATTGTTTCTGGGCTGGAGACCTGTATCGCGAGTACCAAATCCTGTCTTTCATTAATTTTCCTATGTTTCTGTTATATTCTTGACATCATTCAACACTAAGCATTCCTCTTGTATAACCAACTCTTGCTTGTATTTAACATTACACAAGGACTCGTCATAAGCACTGCTTGCATACGAGTATAACGGAAGAATAATAATAATAATAATACAGCTGTATAAATACATTTGAAAATGTTGTCAATTATTTTATTATTTCTATTATTATTGTTGCTGCTGATATTGCTGTTGTTGTTGTTGCTGTTGTTGTTGTTGCTGTTGTTGTTGTTGCTGTTGTTATTGTCATTGTTGTTATCATTATTATTGTCATTGCTGATGTTGATGTTGAGGTTGTGGATCGCTGATGTTCTTGATATATTGCAGACAAGATATTTTAAAATTAAAATTTTTTTTATTAAAAACTTTCTATTGCAATTGATAAGATACTAATCTTGCTGAAGATGGAGAGAGCTGAATGAGCTGGAAATAATCTTCACAATATGATATCATTGCAAAAAAAAGAAAGAAAAAAAGTAAGAAAGTAAAAAAGAAAAAAAAAGAATATGACAAATTATTCTCTTTATACACATTGTTGATTCATTTTGCAGATTGTTATGCAATAAATGTGAATGCTTTCATATTCTATCTCTGAATACAATCAGTGATTTCATCTTTTCTCAGAATAAATACTTTCTGTGCAGGCTATTGCTGAATGAATTACAACTATTTTGAATACAAAATCATTTCTATTAACTAGAAATAAATGTTCAACATATTGTCAAAAATATATCTATAAAATTCAAGATGAATGAAAAGAATTTCTGATGCAGCAAAATCAATAAATATTCCAGTCAAAATCATACAAATTGCAAAATAGAGAATATGACAACTTTTCTCAGCAAATATCAAAGCAAATATATTCTAATTATATATGTTAAAATATATATTAACTAATTTATATATAAAACTCATAGAAAACTAAATATATTGAATAGAAATAAATTTTATCAAAACTTTTCAAATTATATCACTGATCTACCTTTTATTGAAAATATCTCTGAAAATTTGATCTTTTTTCACACCTTCTTCCGCGCGTCTTTCATCAAACATTTTTTTATTATTGTTAAAATATTTTGAATCGCCTTTGTAAAGTCATCTGAGCAATTTGCTGATATTCAGAAATATCACTCATCAAATCTCAGAATGTCAGAATATTTTGCCATTGCAGTATAACTGCAGTAAAGTTTTCATTTATATCAGCATCATCAAATATTTTAATTTGAATTGTCAGATTTATAAATATTTTTATTTTTTAAAATCAGTTTTTAATTTCTCAATCTGAAGTTTTCAATTCAGTGTCTTCAATTGATGAAAATTCAACTTACATTTCATATACCATTGTTTTCATTCAGAGGATCGATTAAAGTCAATAACTTTTTACACTCAGTAAAAAATCAGAAAGAACTTTTCAGTGGTAAATAAATCATAAAAGTATTCAAAAATGAGTAATTTTTTATAGCAATTATGCAATTCAATTACCATTGAACTTCCTCTACTCTTTGCTTTTTCCCGTTGAACATGATTCTATATTGATATATGATTAGTTAAGTTGGTCAGAAAAGATTTGATATTCTGCTGAAAAGTTACTTTTTTTATTAAAATCTAAATATTGAAATACTACTTACCTTTATTTCTTTGAGAGTTTAAGACTTTCATGTTTTAATCGCATCTAGCATTATCATTCTGCTGAATGAAAAGATGTATGAAGTTTTATTTTTCATTTTTATCACACTTAAAACTGTTTAATTCAAATTGTCTTTTGTGAAAGAAAGAAAATATATTTATTTTGTTTTTAAATGTAAATGTTACTCTGTCAGCCGAATTTCCTTTTTATACATTTCTGCATTTAAATGCTGGGTTTGATGATGTCTTTTTAATGAAATGTTTGATGTCAGCAATGAGTTTGACTTCTCATATGTGTGATATTTTCCATTATTGCCACTATGTTCATTCTATTGTTCAGATATATCAATATTAGATTTCTTTTGAAATCAGCGATTTATCACATTAAATCTATCAGATGGGAGAGTTCAGAGGGATCTAGTAAAGTAGAGTTTATAATAATATTCATTTTTAAAATTTTGATGGAATTTTAATAATTTACTGATATATATTTCAGTGATTTGCAGAAATATAATCTTGAAACAAAGAAAATAATTTGATTGTTAATATTAAATTGATGTAGATTGTTGCTGATTGTGGCTTTTATTGATATATTTTTTTTCAATAATTTAACCTCATCTTTTTATTTTATTAAAACCGTCTACTCATTTCATTCATATCTTTTCAACTACATAAATTTTTTCTACAAATCATATCAGAAAGTAAAATGTCATATTTATTTAATTGAAATCTGAAACATTATCTGCTATCTGTCTCTAGATAAGAATTCAGTGATAATCAATCGGAATTCCAATCCCAAAGCTCTTTTTTCTCAGCAATTATAAATGAAGATATTGCTGATAGTGATTCAGATAACCATACTTCAGATAAAGAAGCATTGCTATTCTCAGTAAATTTATCACTTTTAATATTTCTATTATTAATTATAAAAACTAACATTTTCTAAAAGCAGAGTCATATAATGAGAATGCTATTGATAATGTTGAGCATATTGAGTGGTTTTTGAAGGCTACTGTAGATTATTATTATTCTTCTTCCATTATAAATATATGCAGTCAGTGACTATGACATCTATTTGAAATACTCCAGGATTTTTCAACTTAAGAATAAGCTAATATACAAAGTCAATTTAATATATACAATAGCAGAATTTTAGCCCAGAATCAAACAACTATTCAAACTATTCAATTTAAGAAAAGATGTTAAAAGAATGACAACACATTAATACATTCAATTTAAAACAAATGAAATAAAAAGTATAAAAAACAGCAGTCTATATAAGAACAAAAAAAGTATTCACAAATCAAACTTTCAAAATAAATC
>NW_001813982.1:4045844-4046969 GCF_000149585.1 Histoplasma mississippiense | reverse complement strand
ATGCTATTCCAGCTCCAAGATTACCTGTTTTCTCACATTTTGAGCCATCAATGTATATAAAAATTGCTTTGTTTCTCATCTGTTTTAGAAGATTTATATATTGTTCCAGTCTGAACTTCTTTTGAAAGTTGACTAATATTTAAATCAATAAGACTGACAAGATCTTTCTTTCAGAGAGAGAGATTTTCAAAGACCATTTTCTCCACATTTAAACTAAAGAAACTGTCTTTAATCATAGAGCAAATTCTAAATAACTGAGATGGTATCTTCTTTTTTACACAGATGTTGAATTATCAGGTGAATTTATTTAATTTCAATTAAAATAAAACTTCCAATTCAGATCTACTTCAGTTGATTCACTTGGAAAAGGACTTGAAACTCTTTTTCTAATTGAATGATTAAGATATAACTTCATAATTCTGAGAGTATAATTCATACAGATTTTATACAGAAGGAATGCTTAGTGTTAAATGATGTCAAGAATATAATAAAAATATAGAAAAATTAATGAAAGACAGAATTTGATACTTATGATATAAATTTTCAACTTAGAAATAATAAGTTAAATCAGATAGTAGATTCATCTGAAAATATCTACTTAACAAATTCACATCTCTTTATTTTAGAAGTTGAGAAGTTGACTTCAGATATAATGTTGTCCTCTTGTGAGTTTCAAACTCACGCGCCTTGAGTCCCCACACCAAGGCGTTACCTGGTGGCCGCATTACCTATTCGGCCACCAGAGCAAGAAAAACCTTTGAAAGGTTATATCAAAAACAATGTTTTTTGATTTAGCTTTTTCAATCATTTCAGTTGCTGCTTACTCAATCAAATTGCAGTTATTTATAATTTATTCTGAGCTTATAACTAGACTGAAATCTGAGGAGAATATTTTTGAAAATGATGATCAAAAAGATTTCAATTAATCAGTCATTGAAGATATTGTTATATTAGTTGTTGAAGATATTGTTATTGCTGTTTTTTCTTATTCTGCTGGTCAATTTTTTGATTCAGATCCAGCAATTGATTTAGCTCACAAATGCAGTAATTTTAAAATGAATTCATTTATTCTGACAATGAGACTCTTGAGCTGAAGGATCAGATTTTCCCTGAAAAAATTACAAA
>NW_001813982.1:4042670-4045279 GCF_000149585.1 Histoplasma mississippiense | reverse complement strand
CCCACATGACTTCCTAAATATTCATCAACAAATAAATCTATTTTTCCTTCATATTTTATTTGATATCAGTGTGGAAATGTTGAATGCTATTGCAAATCAGAGTTGAATGATATATTTCATATTGAAAGAGTGTATTTTATCAGATATGATTGCTGATATTCAGACATAAGCTTTTATATGATAGTTCTGAAAGTTCAAAAAGTTATTTACCATACTTCTCAGACAGTATAAAGACTGTCATTTTTAAATTCATCATTTCTCCTCTTTGAATTAATTGCAATGAAAGATGAGATGAAATATATCTCAATTATTCAAATTTTTGATCAATTTGATGTTTATATAAATACAACATTTGAATCAGATTTCGATCTGTCAATGATATATGAGAGTAAAGATCAGTATTTCTTCACTGAGTTATGAGGATTAAGACTGAAATTGTTGAGATATAATCATATTGCAAATCATCGCTGATTTGAACTGATTTAGAAATTGCTGTACATAAATAAAATCTATTGAAAATCATTTTTTACTTTGATATAAAAGTAATTTCCCTCCTGTATCAATTATTTATTGATGAATTTAATTTATATTAAAATATATATCAAAACTTAATGGGTTTTTATATAATTTCTGCACTGAGTGCTATCAAGTGCTCAAAGTGAAACAATATTTTTACTCTAATCTTTGATTCCCATAATATCAATTTCCCTGACACTGTCACTACTTTGTCGCATGACTTATTTACATTGAATTGTAAGAGGGTTATGATGAATATCAGTGAAAAGATGAAAGTAATTGCATCTTACATTGCATTTTTTAAAGATATGTTGTAGCAAAATAACAATGCAGAGATTAAAGAATCAATCATAAAAAGATTTTGCTGAAGCTGCTTTATTGATGATAAAAATCAACTGAATCTGAAATACAATTTATGCAATAATAGCTGATTTCATTATCATATACAACATCTTCAATTTAAATTAAATGATCTGCTGAATCTCACCTGCAGAGAGTAAATGTGTCAAAAGCAAAGTATGATAGTATAAACAATATCTTTTTTTCAAATATATTCAAATTTAATTTTAATTTTTTTTTTTCTCTTCTGATTCATATCATAGTGAGTTTGCTGAAATATTAAAGATTTCACATTTATTATTGATTTACTTTATTTTATCACTGTATGATCAGCTGAAATACTTCTGAACATTGCAAACTTTCTCTTTTCCTCACAATTCAAATCATTTGCAGTCACTACTCATTCATTTCAAGAAATATCAATTTTAAAAACATGTCTGAACTTTAATTATTATATCTCTTATTTTATAATATGAGTTTAAGAAAGAATAACTCAATCTGATAATCAAACAGATTATTTTTATAACATTTTCAACATTAAATCAATCACTCATTGATCTTATTATTCAGATATATACAGTTATTATAAAAAGTAATAATTTATTGATGTCTCAATCTTTAAAAGAAAATGATTTTAAAATGACTCATCAAATCATATTTACAGTTCACTGACAACTATAATTTTTTATTGAAACAGTTATCAAAGCAGCAGTGATATTTGAATCATTTTGAATTGATTTAATTGTTAATCATCAGTCATCTTCTGCTTCAATTATGAATACAGTTGCTCTGCATACCAGCAGCAGTGATTATATAAAGAAAGTAAAGCTTATATGAAATATAAAAAATCAACTGAATATACATATTGACTTGCATTATATTGAGCAGATTAAAGAATATACAGTATTTAATAATTGCAATGTTTTAATGAAAGAAAACAAGCATCAGAACTTTAAAAATTTAATGCAATAAATAAATTATTAAAATGTGAAAAAGACACTGCTTTTGCAGAAGTTTATTGAATTTTATAATTAATATTAAAAGATTTTTTTAACAAATCTGATGTGTATCTGATTCAGAAAATTTAAAAGTTATACATAATTTGCTCAGCATTGTTCAATAATCTGTTGAAAATGAATGAAAAAAACTGATGAGAATGATAATTTGCTAAATTATTTTATCAAATTGAAAATAACAAAAAATTATATTATTTCAAAGATTTTTGATCATCTATCATCAAGCAAAATGTTAGAGAAAGTCAGTATATAATTTACATATCTCTTCAAATTTGAATTTCTTCATTCATTTTTCAATAAGCTATGAGAATTCTATAACATTGATTGAAATAAACTCTTAGTTTTAAAATCAGATCACTGCTCAATACTTTTCTATACTAAATTGATATTTTTAATTCAATATATCTATTCAATTATTTGATTTGTTATTAATTTGTTAATATATAAATCAGAAAGTGTGTTCACTGAATTTCTTTTATGAAAGAGAATATCATTCAATATCAGAAAGGTGAGTTTGACTGAATTATAATTATATTTATATATGAAATGAGAGAAATCAAATGGATTTTCTTTACATCTATTTTTATATATCATATCATACATAATCATCTACTGAATTTGCTGATTTTACAAGAAGAATTTTAATAATTACACTATTGGTCAGACTTTTAACAGTTCAAAAGGACAGCATTGCATGACATTTTCAATACTGGAATAGTGGATGGAAAATGGGCAGTC
>NW_001813982.1:4024209-4042436 GCF_000149585.1 Histoplasma mississippiense | reverse complement strand
CGTGTCGCCGATATCAATGGTAGAACATGTGTTGCGAGCGGCGACACGTGACGGGCGTGGAACCGTGGAATCACCGTGGAATCCCCGTAAATTAACCCTACGTTCTTCCGGTATGGATACATCCATGCATCGACATCATGTGCACTCTGGGGATACTACGGTAGCATGAGCGGAGATACCTCATAGTTCAGACCAAAAAAAAAAAAAAAAAAAAAAAAAAGGGCCGAGATAAGTTGCTGTTTGAGGTTTTGTCTTTGTAGGTTCTGCATGACGTGATAGTCATTACATCATTCTGCTGCCGTGTGCTAAAAGTGGCGCAATTGGTCCATCCGAACCCATCTGCTTTGTTGAAACACTTGGAGGGCAATGACAAATTGGGTAATAATAATAATACACAGAAAAGGAGAAAGAAATCATACAGATATGCTCACAGCAATGACCGGGCTGTGAAATGAGATGTAAAGAAGGGGGAAAACACCTATTGTAACATGTAACTAGATGCTTCGCATAGTAGAAGAGAAGACGAAAAAAAAAAGCATCAACAAAAGTGATTACCAAAGATGGCTGATATGAGGTCTGCTAGGTGTTTGGATATCATTCTGATCGTACAATCAGTTGGTGTAAAACACATCATCATCAAAGATTAAAAAAAACCAAAACAAGGTCTCGCCGAATAAGAGGGGAGGGTATTTTTAATGGGAAATCATGTAATGAGACCGGGCCGGTTAAAATACCAGCGCTCAATGTTGACTCCATTCGATGGTATTTAGGTCAACGCCCTCCTGTACTAGCTCCCACAGCGGGCTAAGCTCCCGCAGGAACGACACTCTCTCTCTCACCGCCTTCAACACATAGTCAATTTCGCTCTCTGTCGTGAACCGTCCAATGCCAAACCGTATACTGCTATGTGCGCTCTCGTCGCTGTTTCCAAGCGCTCGGAGCACGTAGCTGGGTTCCAGCGAGGCAGAAGTACATGCACTACCAGAGGACAGTGCGATATCCTTGAGGGCCATCAGGAGGGACTCACCCTCGACGTAGGCGAAGGATACGTTGACGCAGCCGGGATAGTGTTTTTCGGGGTCGCCGTTTAAGGACGTATGTTCCATCGAGAGGAGGCCATCAAGAAGCCGTTTGGATAGGGCTTTGATGCGTTTCGCATCGTACTAGATTTTTATAGAATCAGTAACGCGGTCCATATCGTATACCAAACACGTTAGACGTAATAAAACACATATCAAATGGTAAAATCACCGAACCAATGTCATAACCCCTGCTATGTAAATCAAAGGTGGTTGGTAAACACAGCAAAAACCGTGCAGCTACAGCCAGCCAGTCTCAGAAAGCCATGCATATTCTAAAGCAATATAATCATTCCAGGCGCGGAGGGATAGAAATGGAAAACGATAAAAAAGTCAAATAGAACTGAGCAGGAGTTTTTCTCTTACCTCCATTTCTTCCTTTGCAATGCGGCACGCCTCCCCAATGCCGACGGCAAGGTGAGGAGCCAGAGTGCCGCTTCGAAGTCCTCTCTCTTGGCCACCACCTGTAATGATGGGGTCGATACGGACTCTCGGCCGCCGTCTGACATAACAAGCTCCGATGCCTTTCGGCCCGTAGATCTTGTGTCCAGAAATCGAAAGGAGATCAACGTTCCATTCATTGACGTCAATGGGGATTTTGCCAACCGCTTGGGCAGCATCGGTGTGGAAGAACACCCGTTTGGACCGGCATAGAGCGCCGATTTCTTTCACGGGCTGAATAACGCCAATCTCATTGTTGACTGTCATGATACTGACCAACGCCGTTTCCGGACGAATTTCGGCCTCAAGGTCTTTCAAATCTATTAATCCGTTGCTCTGCACGGGGAGGTAAGTCACTTCAAACCCTTCATCTTGAAGATGTCGACAGCTATCCAGCACGCACTTGTGCTCGGTCTGTGAGGTGATGATATGCTTCTTTTTCCCCGACCGGCCGAAAAACTTCGCCACGCCTTTGATGCTCATATTGTTACTTTCCGTCGCGCCGCTAGTGAAGATGATTTCCTTGGGATCCGCACCAATCAGCTTGGCGACATGCTCTCGGGCCTGTTCCGTAGCCTTTTCGGTCTCCCATCCGTACGCATGCGTTCTCGAATGCGGATTCCCGTAAAGGCCTGTGAGGAACGGAAGCATTGCGTCAAGCACACGTGGGTCTGTAGGCGTCGTGGCTTGCATGTCGAGATATATGGGTCGGCTGCCTTGGTCTAAGACGGTAGCTTGCTTCAGAATACCAGTCGACGGACCCATCATGGCATCACTGTCGACCGCGGTGCCCGGTACAGTAACATTATGTGGCCGGATACCGGTTTGTTCAGCGAATGGCCTTTGTCCAGTTTTGATGGCAACGTCCACATCCAAGTCCACACTGGATTGGGCCCTGGCTGGCTTTGATTCGGATGTATAGCACCTTCTCGCTGCAGCTGTCCGGGGAGCCGCCGGCCGAATAGAGGCACATCGTCGTGGGTACGCACGAAGTGCCTGTCGGAACGCGGAGGGTGCCAGATTCGACATCGTGATGGAGGGGAGAGATGCAGCGTGGTTGTTGAGTTGGCCAGTTTGGGGCGAAGCTGGAGAAAAATCCTCATTTGATAAATGGGAGCGGTGCTGACTAATTCCAATAGCCAATTTGCCGAAAATACGGGTAATTGAAGCACGTGATCGGCATTGATATCCATGGATCCATCTCCGAGCAGTTGATGATGTATTGGGCAGTATAGAGGTAATACGTTCAGCTCGAAAGGACTTCTTATTGATATAGGATAATGATAGCTGGTCCCAAATTACTACGCTTCCAATGCAAGTAATTGCACCTTGCCCTCTTCTATTCACCAATACGGCTACGCAAACCATCCCATTGGCATCGCCTTGCCATCTGGTCAAAACGGAGGGATAAAAAGCCCCTTATTCAACCTACCTCTGGGATCATATTTTGTTTTGATATGCCGGAGTCGTTCATAGTTGGGCCCGAAGATCTATGGCATAGACCACATCAGCTTTGCCTCGTGGGACCGACTCCTAGTTTACCTCGATACCGTGAAAGAGGAAGACGTAGAGGAGCTAGAAAAAAATGCGATTGCCCTGCTCACCTGGTTCAAATTTTGAGACTCATTAATAAAAGCCGGCCAATATTCGCCGGGCTTATGTGAAGGGCATATCTGCGTGGGGGATTTTTCTAGCAGGCCCAAAGCTAGCTCCTGGGAACAGTCTGCTCCCGGAGGATGTCCGACAACCAATTGAAGAACATGTTGTGGCTTTGTATGAGGCCAAGCTGTCATGTTGGACCCTCCAGAAGATGTTAAAGCACCCTGCGGAAAGGAGTCAATAACGGGCCTGAGCGGTAATGTTTGGAATGCCACTCACTTTGCCCAAGACTTCCAGAACAACCAAGGTACCAGACCCCAAAGCCTTGTTCGCCTCCACTGCCTGCTGGTAGAATTCTGCTATTCTTACAACAAAGTCGGGATCAATTGAACTAGTGTCGACAAGTGGTGAAGACAACATGATGGTGTTACCCGCTAGCGATCGAAGCGAGGCTGAGAAGAAACGAGTGCGTCAGGAACAATACAATACCACCGACTTAAGTTTTGTATCTATACGTACCTCCCTCCTCATTCACCTCGCGGATATTCATCACCTTAGTCATATCCACTGCGCCTTCAATGTCGAAGGCCCATTTGAAACCCAATTCGCTTCTCCCATGCTCCTCTCCATGGGAATCAAATATTATGATTGCAATACCGGGCTGCGGGACATCGTCCGTGTCCGTAGGCGGATCGAAGTTCATAACAATGACGTGTGCCCCAAGTTTTGGATCGGTGCATCGTTTCATGAAATCGGACAGTCCTTGAGACACAGCTTTCATTGCAGTCTTGGGGAACGCAATCGTTCCCGCATGAATCTTTTGTGGGCAACGGTGCACCTTGACTTTGAAAGCAGAAACAACTGATCCCCAGAATCCAGTCAAACGCTGAAATCAGTTGGGACTACTAGGGGATGAAAGTTACGGCCAACGTACCTCCAAAGTTCCCACCTCCACCACGAAGTGCCCAGAGAAGATCTGGCTCCGTCGAGGCCCAGAGCATTCTACCATCAGGCAGCACGACATGGGCGTCAAGAAGGTTATGAGGGTCTGAGCAAAGGCCATGCTCTCCGGAAAACCACGACATCCCTCCAAGGAGAAGTGAACCTGCAACCCCAACGAAGGGCACCCTAGTGCTCAAAACTACATAACAAAAAAAGAAAAGAGAAGGTAAAAATTAATAAACTAACGGCCGTAAAACTCGAGAATAAGCACGTCATCGGGACAAACCTGTATAACCCGGAGCCGCCTCCTCCACCTTCCTATCAACCTCTCCCCACGTCTGGCCAGCACCGATAGTTACCGTCTCGCTATCCTGATCGAATTCAAAGCTGTCGAAAGCACTCATACTCAGCTGAACATGCTTCGCACCGGATGTATTATTACCACCGGATCGGACCGAGAAATCTAGGTCTGAGGCACAGAGGTACTGAACAGTTTTCTGGAGAGCAGGGAGCGACTTTGGCCGTAGAACCAGTTGCGGTTTAGGATTCTTGTATGCGGTCCAGAAATCCGTTGCTGAGGCATACCGGTCGGAGGTAGGCTCGATGATTTCTTCATCGGTCAGAAAGCTCCCAATAGTTGTTCTTTCTTGAGAAGGGAGCGCCATCGTGTTGTCTGTTCTACTTCCTTTGCTGTTCTTCCTGGTGGTATGTAGGAGGTATACAACTAAGTGCTGGGTCAAGAATATTGCATCTGACATGTGCTACCCGCCCCTTCTTTTATGTAAAGTAGTTTTCCAAGTTCCTATTAATAAGTTCGGGCAACCGCATACAACATCCTTGTTACTGTCTGTCGGGGTAATCTTGACCTGGAGTGGAAGCTTGCGGAGCTAGTGACAGCGGCCAATAATGACAACAGACAGTTACCAGAGTCCTGTTTTAGGAACAGGAAATTCAAAAGCATTGTCGATTACTAAAATACGTTACATGGGTTTCAACATCGAACCCTGACGCCGCTCTAATGTTTGAGGCCATACTCAGCTTTGACTAGGGCGGGGGTTCAACGACAACATGCTCCAAACTATGGTCAAATCCCTACTCAGCTCTCGATCACTTAAAGGGTGGTGGTGGTAGTGGTGGTGGTGCGTTTTTCTATATTTTTCTAACTCCTACCCACCATCGCCATGAGTGCATTTTACACTATCCTTGACAAAAACTCTACCAAAGCTCATCCACAACCTTTTTCAACCCCGTCATAGCCGAAACTTTTGAATCCCTCGGCTAAAATCTGAGCCCTTCTTGAACCCCTGTTTCACTGTCCCATTGTAGCCCAACATTGGAGTGCAAAAGCCCGCTTTGAAGGTTCGAGGTTGGCTTAAAAACTCCAATTAGCCTAGTTGCCTGGCGCAAGACGCCGAAATGTGTCCGATGGTTGATGTCAGCAGCCAAAAGTCGTGATGGTAAAGCCCAGCACAACCAAACTAAAAAGGTTCAAATCGAGGGGCGATTCACTGGCAGATATCATCCCTTGAGAGGTTCCAAATTTTGAATAAGACGCCTGCAAAGTGAAGTTGAACAGGGAGAGAATATCACCTTGATCGGTGTCAATTGTTTCCGGGGGCTGTCATCCTGGATGTGCACCAAATATCACCGATCACAATCGGGATTGTTGAAGAATTGAGCCAAAACATGAGCGACAAGAGTGGCCATAAGTTAAAAGAAAATTCGAGTATTCAGCAAGATTTAATATTGTCCTTTCTGCTTTCAGGAAACACACCAGGACAAAATAAATATAGCAAGCCAATTCTGCGCCTGCACTGTACCGGGTTTCGTACCTAGGATACTTCAACAGATAAATTTTCTCCGAATAGCGGAGTTCAGGCTTCGTTAAAAGCACGCGCTGCTCAATGTTATCTGCAAAGGAACATAACGCAGACCGCCCTCCCTTAAGTGAGTGTGAGAGAGATAGTAAGAATTGCCATGAGAGAGTCCGGCACTGCAAAAATGATGCTCTGGAGCTTCTCTCGTGTACTTCAGTGAATAAATATGTCAATACCTATAATTTGTTGATTACACTGCGGACATTGTCCATGAGCTTATCGACAAATAATGGAGAGGGCCAGAGGGAATGAAGCAGAGAACGTGAAGCGTCCGGCAAGAGGGTACAGCGTAAATTCAGATCTGGCGCTTTAGAATCCTTGGCACTGTCTCTATGTAATTGTTCTGAAAGGTCTGATGGGGACGATTTTTTTTTTTCCGAGGAGCACGGCCGTTTAGTATTATGAGGACTTTCTCCCTTCGTGCACTGTCGCTAAACACACAAGAGGGGAATATTCAAAGCAATGCATTGTAATCAATTTTTGTAGCATTGGGAGAAAATAGCTCCGGTCTCTGAGCGGATGAGAGGCACACGGAGTGTTGTCCCCCACTCGAGACAATGTGCACACAGATAGAATGGGTTAATCGCAGCGACAGTCCATCTGCAATTGTGCAGAAGCTGATGCTTACCCTGGATTTTTGGCGAGACCCCATTCGACAACACCTCATCCTATCCCTGAAAAGATGAGCATTTGGAATACTCGCCATAGACAGCTCCTACCTAAGCCCCCCCTGCTCACGCTAGGAATATGTATGGTATATCTGTGCACGCACAAGTCCCTGCGCAATTCGGCGCGGGCCAAAGCGGCTTGCGGCCTAAAGATTCACTGACTGTATTCTTGCATTTTGCATAAATGTGAAGCCTGGTCACTTCTAGCACAAGGGCTACGTTAATCAGATTTCCATTGAGATTTCCATCTATAACATTCGGAAACCTCATGGATAAATTGTTCAGGCTGTTAAAAAATACCAAGGGAGGGTCCACCCGTACCTGGAATCACCATGATTGCCCCAAGCTGGCAGAGAAAAAACAAGAACTCCTCATATTCTCTTGTCCGTAATTCTGTTGCCTCATGATGATCAAGATATCCATGGATCTGAGTTCCCAAAACGTGTTTTGCCGGTCCGTACTGCCGCACGTGATTAGACTTCGAGCCCCTCAGCCTCACGCTAATCGTCATGGCAGCCAAGCCAGATCTGATCTGGCCAATCATTGCCCTATATATCATGCGGAATGCCTTGGCTGTTGTCATTTGTGTGGCTGAAGGAATTCGCTAACTATGAGCAGACTAGTGCGAAGGCTTGGCCAAGGCTTGGCCACCTGTTTTAACCGTATTTGGAGTCAGCCGTCAAACTGGCAGTTACATAAGCCACACCGAGGCGAGAATCTTCCAGGTTGCGGTGGCAGGAAGAAAACCTCCCCGTTCAGCTTCAACTTCAACGACAACAACCTCAGTTTATACACCCACTGTACGTCGTCTGTCTCCTGCTGCAGCAGCGGCTCTGCATAGAAAGAGGTGCGAAGGAGAAGGAAGGCTTCCTGCTCCAGATACACAACTGTTTTATTCCACCGTATCTTCTCAGATTCGTTTTCTATTACCCCCTTCTCGCCCCTCTCGGGACACTCTTGTTTTTACTTTCAACTTGTCACCAGCTTACCCCTTACTTCCGTGAGATATATCCTGGTGTTTTCGCAAAATCCGCCGGTTTCCGCTTGAGGTGGGAACCTCCTAGACAATGAGTCTCAAGGGGTTCCAAAAATCCGTTGTGCGGGCGCCACAGACCTTCAAAGCCCGCTTCAATGTTGGGGAGAACACCAAAGATGCCGTCTACATCGATGCCGAACGGAGGTTTCAGGAGTTAGAGAAGGAGACGAAGAAGCTGCACGATGAATCTAAGAAGTACTTCGACGCCATTAATGGTATTCCAAGTGTCATAGAGAAAATATGCCCTTCTTGAACCCCCTTCCCTCTCTTCCTCAACCCAGATATCCTAGCTATATATTCCCGTGGAGTTGCGCGATGGCTAACTCATGTTATCCCTTCAGGCATGCTTAGTCATCAGATCCAATTCTCAGAAGCTATCAAAGAGCTCTATAAGCCTATCTCCGGTCGGGCCTCAGATCCTGAATCTGAGATTCCTCAAGGGAACTTGGAAGGAATAAAAGCCTGCGACGAATATGCGTCTATCGTGCGCCAACTGCAGACAACCCTAGAACCGGAATTGGAATTGATAAATTCCCGGGTGGTTCACCCGGCCGAGGAGCTTCTGGAGATAATCAAGATCATTCGCAAAGTAGCCGTAAAAAGGCAGCATAAACAGCTGGATTACGATCGGCACCGCGCCACACTAAAAAAACTACAAGATAAGAAGGATAAGTCACTGAAGGATGAAAAGGCCTTGTATAAGGCTGAGAATGACGTCGAGCAAGCGACTGCGGATTTCAACTATTACAACGATCTTTTGAAAAAGGAGCTCCCTCAGCTTTTCTATCTCGAAGCAGAACTAATCAAGCCCCTCTTCCAATCATTCTACTACATGCAACTCAACGTCTTCTACACCCTCCACGATCAAATGCAAGGGATCAATATCGGTTACTTCGACCTGACCTCAGATGTCGAAGAGGCCTTTGAACTAAAACGAGGTGACGTTAAGGAGCGTGCAGAGGAGCTCTCAATCGTCCACTTCAAGACTACCGGCGGTCGTCGCCCGGGCTCCAAGCTTCTTCCAGGCAGCATCAGCGGCAAGGATAAACTCGCTGCGGAACAAAAAACTATCCCATCACGCCGCACGACGGAGACCTCGGAGAACAACCCACCGCCACCCTACTCCGCTCACACCGCGTCTACACTTATCGGCGGGAGCAGTTCGCTGGCTGCAGCGGCAAAGGCAAAGAAACCACCACCTCCACCCAAACCAGCTCGGTTCGGGGGATCTCCGGCTGTGGAGACTGTGACGGCGTTGTATGACTATGAGGCGCAGGCGCATGGGGACCTGAGCTTCTCTGCTGGTGAGGTGATTGAGGTGATAGAGCGGAGTAATAATGAAAATGAGTGGTGGACGGGGAGGGTTAATGGGAAGACCGGGCAGTTTCCAGGTATGACGTCGACCTTTTACCTCACGCTTTCCGACATTTTTCCCTGTCGTGGAACAAATTGAAACTAATTGTTATTTTCCCCCGATGTCAACAGGAAATTACGTTAGATTAAATTAGACGTGATGTCATCTTCTTTTCCTTTTTATCACTACCCTGCACTTAAACCATCTAAACATTATTATATCCCTGCTCTTTTCTCCTCCTTCACATTTGCATAACAGTAATGCAAACGCCAATGCCAATGCTAGAACAGAAAAATAAAAGCAAACATCCTATCGGCCAGAACCATATCACATATAAGTAATGTTTCAAATTGCGCTGTATATAACGATTCATATATACATGCACGCATAACCTACGCTTGTCCAACACATCCCTGCCTATATAACGATCACGGTAATAATTCAAAGTTACGTTTATTTTATAACACATCACATACCTCACGCATGATTCTCTTTTAGTTTTTGAGCGGTATTTGTGGTACACTCTGCCAACTTTCGCAGAATTCTGTGGGACAAAAGCCCAAAAAGCGTGTGATATGTTGTATTGATGTTGGTTATATTATTATTGATATCCATAGGTAGTTGCGAGCGTAATCCATTACCGTCCATTCTTACATCTTTTTTTTTTGTATTGTCATTCGTATCGTGGTTCATATTATGCCCAGCATTTTTACCTTCCTGATACTTTTTTGGAATCTTTCTCATCGCACCCAAACGTAAGATGTCATAATACCAAGTACTACCCTGCCATATTTTGCATGGCTTCAGCGAAGATGGAAATCAACCAGATTCCACATTATTGGTAGGATAACTTTTCATTCAACGTCGCTTCCGTTTCTAAACCAAGAAAGGGGGTATTTCCAATTTTGATTGACCTTCCAATGAATGACAGATGGAAGACAGAGATATCAGCCACCACCGAAATAGAGGAAAAATCCCGGAAAAAAAAAAAAAAATGAAATGAAAAATAACAAGAACCTCTAAATCTCATTTTTCTCGTTCCTCGCCTCCTTGTCTGCATCGTTCTACATGATCGTTTAATTTCCGCCCCTGCTTTTTTTTTTTTTTTTTTTTTTTTTTTTTTTGTGTATATAGATGTGTGTGTGTATGTTTCGCAGGAAAGAACTGTAAAGTTCCAAAGCCCACCAATCAAATTGATACATGCAGCTCTCTCTCTCGCGCGCGCGCATTTTCTACTCAGCCTTCTGTAACGCCTCAGGTAAAGTCTTGACTTTCTCTCTGAAGAGTTTCTCCGCCCTCTGCCAGACAGGGTGAGATGCGCGGTTCTTGATCTCCATCATACAAGGGAGGAGGTCAGTGGAGAAGGCATCCGAGGACTCTGCGGGGAGAAGACTGGGGAGGTGGTCGATTGCTGGTTTAAGAGAACGGGTAGGTGTTGATGAGCGGTTAGTGGGGAAGGACATATAGTAGAATGGTTATTTGGGGGAGGGAGGAGGGAACATACAGATTACACTGAGGGGTGGGTTGGAGAGAGGGAGTGGGACGGTTGGTTTGTCGAAGGTCTGTTTGCATTAGATTCATGTCTGCATTTTTGTTCTTTGTTCTTTCTTTTTCTTTTTCTCGTGTTCTCGATTCAGGGGACTGGGTATTGGCTAGCGGGCCTTACAGTATTTATATTATAGATTGGCTAGCAGGGACCATCTGTTAGCTTTGCGAATCCCTAGAGCGGGAACAAAAAGGGATATACTTACGATAGGGTTATTGGGGTTTGTTGTATCACAGCTCTATTCAATGTAACAGTCAGGAGCAAGTTATGTAGCCAGCGGACAAGTCGAAAAAACGCACCACGTCGCAAACAACAGAGAGCTTTCTGTTGGGGCTCTTTAGGCTCTCCATATCAACAAAAGGGGGGATC
This sequence comes from Histoplasma mississippiense, assembly GCF_000149585.1. Classification (NCBI taxonomy): domain Eukaryota; kingdom Fungi; phylum Ascomycota; class Eurotiomycetes; order Onygenales; family Ajellomycetaceae; genus Histoplasma; species Histoplasma mississippiense. The sequence continues at coordinate 4,031,525 of NW_001813982.1, read as the reverse complement.
TTCTCATTCAAATAGATACAGTTCACAAAGCTAAATATTATTAGTATTCAGATGGGAACGCTCTGCAGAACGAGGAACTGACATATCGGACTCCACAATTTCCTGGAATGGCCCTCCCTTGGCAGTTTCCGCCATATCCCAGCGGAGGACATCTTCGCATCCTGCTTTAACACAAGCATCAACCGCACCCCTATTCTCACGCCGGTTAGTCACATGGCATTGCGAATTTGCCATGTTTAAAGAGGAAACAAACCTTCCGCAGCGGCCCAAAGCTCCGATAACAAGAACCCGAGGTTTGTGGCCGGCTATCTTCTCTCCACGAATAACATCCTCCCTAATCTGATCGACCATTTCTTTCTCGTTCAGATAGTATCCCCGGCCATCGGTAAAATGATCTACACTTGGAAGCGGTGTATCGGGATGCTGAAGCTGCCAAGCCCAAGTCTTCAGAGCAAGAGCAGCACCAGCAAAGCCAGCATGGTATCCTATCAATATTAGCCTTGCTCGTTTAAATTCTTGGTAGCTGCAATCTACTCACCAAATGCAGCAATTCGTCTCCCAATATCATCCTGCGTTCAATTCGAATATTTCCAGAAAAGAATTAGCTCACGTGTCATAACCCCGCTTTGTTGAATAACCCCTGATGGGCTCCAACTTCACTCTCTAGCAAATTGCCGGCAATGTGTATAACTATCTTTCTTACCTGTAAAAACTCTAAATCATACAGCACTCCATTTCCACGGCTCCATCTTCCCAATGCCTTCTCCCACCCTCCTTGACCCTTGTAGCAATGGGCAAACGTGACGTGAGCATGTCTAAGAGGGAAATCTTTCGTCTCATCCAGCTCCTTGAGACCCAGGATAATATGGTCAAGAGGTGCATCGACCCAGGAACCTTCCGGCACTAATGTAGCACCAGCCTTTTCAAACTCTGCATCTGGGAAGATCCGCTTCCGCAGAGCAGAAGTGGGAGAGCGCTCAATATTGACAATGTAGCCTGCGTCTACAAGGAGGCGGGTGGTTTGGGGTGTGAGGGCAGATCTATGAGTATGATTAGGGTAGTACCGAGGAAACCTTTTTTTTGGGGGGGCGATTGTTTCCTGATCACATTGACAGGAAGTCGAGAGTACCTACCGATGTTCAAGAATCTTGTCCTCCGTACGGAGGTGAAGGGTTACTGGAGCCATTGTCATTGTCAAAGATCCACGGTGGTTGAAGTATATCTAGTATACCTGGAATTGAAATTGGAACAGGAATTGACCTCGGGAATGTTATCTATTCCCGGCAAAGTGCGCTAAATCGGCGGGGGTTCGCTGATGACTCAACTTCGGCAAGTCATGTGATATAGTTACACAGGTGGCTCTACTCCGTAAAGCTCAATGAATCGAACTGCATTGAATACACGAAACATCAGACAACAATCGAGAGAATTAACAACCAAAGCTACTGATCTTTGTAATCAGGGGTTTGAAAAGAAAGAGGTCTCTGAACTGTCGATGGATATTATCCAGCAGTCGAAACGAGTTTGTTTTGCATACCCACATTCCCTTCCGACGGTCCTAATGTCATCAGATTAGCCATACCATATCATATAAAAGTAAGGTGTTCGCATGATGTTTCCGCTGAGTCTCAGCTGGCTGAGATATGATAATGATGATGCTTTGCCGTCATTATCTTGACAGCGACTATATTGATGATGTACTCTACATCGGTGTGGAATCTCTACATCTTCTGTCTATCTCCAAGAACCGCAAGCGAATGAGTTTTACGCCTTGCGTGAAAATGGACCAATTTGTTGAAGGATCTGTGAAATGGAACCATATTATTTGACTCCTTCTCTCAGACTTGACTTGTTCGTAATGCCATTCTTCTGTACTAGTGCAAGTTGCTCTCATACTAGAGGGAATTTAGTCCGATCGGAGATTTTATATACGGTGCGGCCCAACCACTATGAGATATCGTTGGGAGTCCGGTCTTCCGGGATGGTTGTATCCGTATATAAATTGGTTTCATTAAATGGAGGCATGAGAGTATCGATCGCGCTGATATCGAAAATGACATCTTGGAAATCAAGATGAGGTCTGCGGGAAAAATCCATGACGTTGGTCAGGTATACTTGATATATTTAAGGATAGACTGATATACACTAAGTTGGACTTTAAAAAAAGATCCTTTAAATAAATAATCAACCCGACATCTAGCAGCGTTCCGCATTCCCTCTTTCTCTCAGCAAGTCCGTCAATGGAGCAAGTGGTAATCTAGCTCTCTTCCTCTGAGTCAGTCGCTTCTTCGAGCACGTCGATAACTAGCTCCTGAATCCTAGAGGCTTCTGCTTCAACCCTGCCCTCCTCCCTTATGATTTTGATAACGTCGCGTATCCGAGGACCATACGAATCGGACTTATCAACTCCCCGCAGCCCGCCGATAACATGGGACATGCGCAGAGCAATTCATTTGTATGGACCAGCCATTACGGATGCTGTTTTCCTTCTCTTCATCTCCGTCTCCATACAATCTCACGCATTCATCTTCCGTTTGCTCCAAGTTATAGCCTGCAAACGTCAAAAGATAAACAGCCGCATCAGATATGTTGTCTGTGCTCGGATGGATGGGGTTTCTGCACTGTTCCAGGCCAGGACCTTCGGCCGTTCTACCAACGCGGCTAATGATAACGGGGAAGATATCGCTTACGTGGAGGATGCGCATCCAGTTCTGGCCATCAGCCTCCAAGATAAAGGGCCCAAGTGAAGCCGTGAATTGCTCGGCCGGGGACATCGCTACGAAACTTGATATTCGCCGGTTTTTTGTTCGAGGAGAATATGGCAGTTTGCTATCGATGAAGTTCGCCCCACAACCTTCAAATTTGAGCACAGTTTGTATATGTTCTGGAAAGGGTCCGTTCTTAAGATATCGGAAAAATCCTGGATGAAGCTTGATTCTAAAAACTGGAGGAGATGTGAGGATGAGAATAGAGGTGATGATACACCATGGGCAATGGGCAATGGTGAATCCAGTGCTCTACAGGAGACAAGTGCAGATATTTATATTCATTCCTACCACAACCTTGTCTTCTCTACTATCCATTCTCCCTTTACACGGCCGCTTCTTTCCAGAAGACACAAAACACCAAAGCTGGCGGAGTGAATAAATGTCCCTCAACCAGTGTTTGCTTCTTGCAACTCTTTATACGAGGACGACAGCGTGGAATCCGTGGTTGAGGATGACGAGGAAGTTGAAGGGAAAGTGGCGGAATGGAGAAACTCTGACAATTATATGGCAGAAGTCCAAAATATGGAACTGTCCCGTATAAAATGACAATGATACCCTCTCCATGGCTTAAATGCAGAGCGGCGAATTCTTTGTATTACTACAACAATTGCAAACGAAGAAGCAATGTTGGAAACTCCAGTTGACGCATGTTGATTGCTTACGGAGAATTTCGCTAAGAATCATATTCTATCTTAGGAAGTTGAAAGTATAACATACTCACGAAGGGATCCAGGATCGGCTCACTATTATCGAGAAGTGAACTACATAGAAGGATAACCCACACACAGATAGCGTGCGATTCCAATCTCAGCCTCCCTCCCAGGCCAGGATCTACAGTTTCATGGCCCAGCCACAGCAATGCTAAATTAAAATAAAAGCAAGAAATGATGGAGGTGGAAGGTTGGTTTATTGAAAGCATCTAGCGGACGCAGCACTGCTTAAATATTTAGGTGCGGTCACATGGAATTCTAGCGAGCAATAAGGATGCCAACAAACCTCCTTTAACAAAGCCCTGGAGATACCGGCAATTTTCTACCTCCTGTGCCAATAAAAGTCCACCGGGGCGGAAGTTGATAAAAAGGATTTTAAACTAGCCTTGGAGGAAATTGGGATATTCTATTCCTGCGTAGATTGGAGTTCCATGGAAAATATTTTGCCCACGTTTTATATACACCTAAGAAATTTGTATAATGATGAGTTATCGTTCCTCTTGTGGGTATATCATATGCCGGACTTCTTTATTGCCATCTAATCACTCTGAGCCAGAAGCCAAGGTCCTGAGATAATTATCAAGTAGTTTTGCGATCTGCATAGCCTGGTTTCAACACATAGTTCAACTGCATGGTTTGGTGCTGTCAGCAAAATAGAATACTGATATAGAGCCGCATTTTGCAGTGTTGAAGGGGAGGGAAATTCCAATTCCACAATTTGGTAGAACCGATTTTCAAAATACCCGACATGTTCGTTTGCTGGACTTAATTTTTCGCTTTTCAGCTTCATCAGCCACCGGTAAGCTCCTCACAAGTGGGAATGGCTGAAAGCAATGAATTACAGTGCTCCGTGTTGCAAAGGGATGAAACCCACGCAGATGCCAGCAGAACCGTTGAGCTTTGAAGGGACCTGAGTTGTTCTAAGCCCGGATAGCTGCATGCATTGTTTTTCTTAGTCGGGAGGATGAGAAGTATGATGAAGGTTCTGTGTTGCTTCGGGAAACATCCGGATTAGAGAAAAGCCCCCAATCAAAAAGGGCAAGGAAAGACCCGGTATCCAAAATGCAGGATCCTTTGGTTAAAAGAGCATATACCCAAGCGGCAAGGTGAAAAATGCTCACGGCCAAACCCAGGAATCAGACCCTTTGGGAAATTTCCCTCACTCCCAAGAGCCAGAATCGCCTCTCTCAGCGAATACGATATAAAACTACAACGTGATAAGGTTCAGATCATTGGAAAGCTTGCTCCTATTATAAACTTACTGGATAGAAATAAGAAATGTTCGATTCTAAGGCCTCCTCACGAAACTCGCATTGGTGCTTTTGACATCCAGTGCCATCCGTCAAACCCAGCCTGTAGCTGAAAATATACTCAGTCAATACAGCAAGGCATTCATGCCACATTTTCCCTTCAAAAGCCAAGTTGAGGCAACCCAGCCGACTGCCATACCCCGTACGGTCATTGCATAAGGATTTCCTAACCGTGTATATACCATTCGAGGCTAGCGACCGCAACGGAAGTTTTGGGATATGGTTTTCATTCTCCAACGACCCGGTTGTCCCTCCAGCGACAAAACACCGCAGACACCCAAGACCAGTTCCAATCCCACGCCCGAGGCAAGGGTGGATTTCTTCATTTTGTTGAGCATGGAAACGGCCATTATTCCAAACACGAGCGTGATATAGATGGTGACGTCAAGATGGCTGACATATTCGATCGCCGCGACAGCACAAGCGAGACCATTGAACGAGCCCTGGACGAAATTTTGAATAGCAGAAAATGATATACAAGGCATTCCTCTGACCTTACCTTACATCTCCATACGGATCATCCATCGACCATTTGCTCAGTTTCGCCTCGGCTCGAATTTTCTCCTGTCTTGTTTTCTGTTCGTTTTCTTGGTATTTTCTCTTGTTTTTGTTAACTAACCATGAGAATTTGTACCTACCTCAAATCCCGAGGACACCCCGTTCTCAAAGAAGACGCTGCGTTCATCACCCAAAACCGATCCCAAGTACTGAATAAAGGCTCTGAACTTAACTTCTGGACGGCTCTTTCTGAGCAAACTGATATTCCACCATGCTCAAAGCTGGCTTGTTTAGAATCCTATCTGTCAGAAGCACTTCTAAGATATGTTCTACCTGTTTCCCCATGTCCCGGGAATAAATACAAAGCCGCCGCAAGACCCTTGAGCGCCTGGGTAATAAAATAGCCACATGTTACGCTAGCCACAGTCCTGCATAGATGACGACATATCGCAGCAAAATTGCGGGCCGAGGCTGTATGGTATGGTAATAATTCCGGAGTTTATGGTTGATCCGGCCAATGAGAAACATCGCAAATTACAGTGTCACCACGTGACGCTTGGCGTTTTCGGCCGAACCGGGTAACGCTCCGCTACCCCATCCATCCCCCACACTACTCTGTCGGCCACCCTCGACCGCTCTTCGAAACTTCTCCTTCTTCCCGTGCTTCGTTCTCCCTGCTCTCAACTCTACGCCCTCACCGGATTGCTACACCCTACACCTTTCCATCGGTCGTAGACTATGTAGCCTAGAGTTGATGAAGCTGAGATAACGACCAGGGAAACCCCAAATCGACCTCCCCCGCGCAGCAGGATTCACCTTACCCTCGTGCCTCGTGCCTCGTGCCTCGTGCCTACACGCCGCTGCTGACACCAAATGCTGGATAATTTAAACCCATTGACCAGCCATCTTCTTCCTGACCTCTGCGCATCTGCTGCAACATAGAACCGCGAGCATCTATTGAATCTACCCACCCGGACGCAAATCGATTATCTTCAAGAGAAACATTCTCCCTCGGCCCCCACCAGTCCTTCCAAATGGCTTCCCAGCAGCAACCTTATGGGGAACGTCACTCCTCTTCGCCCAGCTTCCACTGCACCACCCATACAGCCCCGACAAATACAACCTCTCAGCAACAAGAGGTGCCCAGAGCCCCCCACCCGGCGTCGCAATACTCTTCTCATCCTGCCGGTCGCGGGCAGAACACCACGGCGACATTCCTGCAGGATTTTAATCTCGTCGCAGAGGCCGCGAAGAGGGCGCAGATGGCGATTATCGCGCGGGACCTGGAGGGCATTTCACTATAGCCAAGGTACTTACAACTGTATACATGTGCTGTACAATACATATATCTTGGGCTACTAGGCCTGGCGTTCTTGGACAAGGACATCAAATGCTGGCTGGTGCATTTCAGCGGGATCATAGGGGGCTTTTCATGTTGGTAGTGGCTTTTTTCTATACACACATATATGTACGATATATGGATATATATAACCCTGTTATTCCTTTTCCTCCTTCTTCCATTGTACTGTACATGTACATGTACATTCCTTAATTTAACCTCAAACTGGAGCTGGTCAACCTTCTCAGGCGGGGTCCGGAGTCCTGTAATTTGATTCGTTCCATTGGTTGTTAGTTAGGTATGTGATTCGCTTAGTCAGTGTGCTTATCGCCTGTTATCAAATTTTGTCGCGCAGGGGTTTGAAAATAAACTTTGTTGCAACACGATATATATAATTGACAAAAAAAATATGCCTTTTTTGCAGCTTCTGAACTGATTAACTGCGACACTATTGTCTTTGCAGCTGCATATGGATTCAACTTCGGATAATGGAGCAGACAGCGAATTCGGAAACCTCTTCCAAGAACCGGAGGGATTCTTACCACCCTCCAAAAACCCAACTTTTGAAGAATATGCCATGCGCTCTGGGTCAAACACTAAAATTACGACTCGTGGGCAATCATCCCACTTTGGGTACGGATATTCCGTTTTCTAGTATTTAAAAAAAAAATAAATTTAAATTAAAATTGAC
>NW_001813982.1:4021400-4022194 GCF_000149585.1 Histoplasma mississippiense | reverse complement strand
GGAAGAGGAGCCATACCCCACCGAACTCCTTCAAAACCTCGTATTACGCTATGAAGAACATACAACTCACAGCCGATGGGACAAGCCACTCTTTACCGTTCCGTGGAGTGACCCTGCTCCGCCGGTTGAGGATATCTGGACAGCCTTAACAGGCATATCCGTATCTAAAGAAAAATCCGCAACAGATCCACCCGTTCCCACCGCATCGAACTCCATTTCGCCGCCCTCCACAAACACACCTTCCGTCAGTACAACGGGAACAAGCGCCCGCACATCCCTCCCCCGGCCCAAAATCGTCCCGCACCAGGCCACAATTCAACCCGCGACAACAGACCCCAGCGCTCTCCATGCGCTCGAAAAGTGTACCGCAGGAATAATAAATGCACTCCGAACATTCTCCCTCCAACACCCCTCCGCCTCTGCAGCCACAGCCATGACTGCTGCCGAGACTGCTAAACACTCTCTTGGACCTGGGATATCTATATCAGTCCCTGGCGCTGAGACCCCCGTGTTCATACCGGCCACCGCCCTTGCATCCACGCCCACGGATGAATTGGCTGGTGCGGGAGGCATTCTTTCGCTCCCGCGCCTACAGAGGTTGCGGAGACAGTGGGTTGGGATGAACCCGGGCGTATCTAGGCCAGGGCCACGCGAGGGGCCAGAAGGGATTGGGGGACTGAGCAGGCGGGGGATGCCTTTGTGAGGTTTCTAAATGCGGAATTTGAGGGGATGGAGGAGTGAGATGTCTTAATTTTTTGTGTTAGGCAATTTTTCGTTTACTATTTTTCTTTTCT
>NW_001813982.1:4020333-4021195 GCF_000149585.1 Histoplasma mississippiense | reverse complement strand
TTTTGAAAAAGCAAGAGGGATGTTAAAGGGAATAACCACACACAAAAGGTTAAGTTATGTATTCTGTCTTGGTTTTTCTGTCCTGCGCAGTAAAATCAAGGCGTGACAGGTCATTAAACAAGTCATTCGTCATAGTCATCAAAGTCAATACAAGAAAAGCAGCAGGAAAGGAAATGAAAAAAGTAAATAGAAGCAACACAACGAAGAAAAAAGAAACAAACATCTTAGCACGAGTCCTCCTATGCCATTTGCACATTCCATAAAGTTGCTGTTAGGCCAGTTTGAATGGCGCTCCCAAAGTTCTAAAATATCCCCAGCATGCAAGAAATAACAAGGAGAAGAAAAACCAAATAATAACCAGTACAGCCGGATCCATCTTCCATGTGTCCAAAACAGGTGCCGATGCCCTAGGGACTGTGGTATAGATATATGTATAACAAAACAAAAGTGGCATAAAACAAATATCAAGAGTAACAACAGATAAACGAAGAGTAAGTGCAAGAGAAAAACAAGCAGGTAAAATGAACACGATAAGAAGCAGAATGCAAAATTCGAAGATATGTATCCACCCAGAGCTGTTCCAAGGTGAGTTGGGAGGGAGGAAAATTGTTCCAATTTCCAAAGAACATGTCCATGGGCTGTTTGGTGGCAATCTATCGTCTGAGCAATTGGCCCATCCATTTTAGGTTAACAAAAAGATAAATCCATGGAAAAAAGAGGTTTTTTGGAATTCCCATATCTCGCAGCATGTCTATGCTGTCGTGGAAAATAAACCCACACAAAATGGCGAAGAATCTTGAAACTCAAGTGGAAGCGAATGTCCCAAAAAAAAATCAACATTTACAAGTGCGATTCCAAAATC
>NW_001813982.1:4011588-4018836 GCF_000149585.1 Histoplasma mississippiense | reverse complement strand
AGGCATCGCTGCTTCCTTCAGTCAGGGGCGGGGTGATCGGACCATGGTGTGAAAATATCAGGCACTTGGTTCGCGCCACCCAAGGAAAATCCATCGGTATCCATTGACATATGGTCATATGAGCGAGCATCGCCAAACATTTCAGATCTTGCAATATCCTGGGATTCAAGTCGCATTTGCTTTGTGTCCTCTAGGTCGCAGCCATGGGAGTCATTTGGCTGAGAGCTGGCATTATCAAAAGTAAAACAAAAGACGGAAGATAAACTGGGCTGGTATCCTTGGGAACTGCTGAATGCCAGGTGAGGACTGTTTCCTGAATCTGTCGCATCAGACAAATCATGGACATCAGACAATGAGGAATAGCTCGTAGGATGGTCCAAAGAACTGAAATTCCCTGATATTACAGGATGAGAATAAGAAGTAAATGTAAACTCCTGGGAATTGGTTATCTCTGGTTCCGTTACTGGCATCGAGCCTGTTTCAAACGATTCATCTGTAGCATCGCTTGTAGTACTGGAATTTGAGCTCAGGTATGGCCATTGGCAGTTATCTGGTAGACTGCTAGAACCGCATAAAGGAGAGAAAGAAAATGCATCCTGCGAATGGAATTCCTCAGCATGGGCCATGGCAGAAGATGGTTGAGAGCAATCCTGTCCAGTGGAAAGTTTGGGTACATATGGCGCCTTTATTTTATAAGATCTTTTTGTTATCGAAACCCTTGGAGGGCTGGTAATTGTTTTGGTGGACATGGCTGTACCCTCCCAAAGAACTAATACACATAGGAGTTAGTATTACGTCAATTTGAAGCACAACAGCCTATAACTCCATATAGAACTCGTAAAGAAACATCAAAGCGTGAAAGAAAGAGCGATGATCCTGGATCCAAGAACTTTGAGGGAAAAGCCTATGACGGCGTTAGCTTGCGGGCCATGATAATTTTGAGTTATGAACACCCACCAGACATCTGCTGCAATCATTCGTTGCCAGGTCCATGGGCGTGATCCAGGTGATAAAAGTCGAAGTGTAGTCCATTTCGGGTCGACGCACGAGCATTTCTATTGAACGATCCGTTGGTCGCGACTAGGTCAATCCGGAATGGAAATATGCCATCTGAAGGAAGGGAAAAGAAAAGAAAAAAAAAAGATCATTATATATATCCTCGGGAATACCAGGCAGGAGGAGCATAATGGACAATGTTCTAGGACTGGTTCCGAAGTTGATCGTAGCATTCTCACTGCAAGTAATATCCGGCATCCATGGCTTGACAATTCTGATAAGGCAATTATGGGTAACAGCTGTGGTACATTATCTGCTCTTCATCTAGGCGCAAGCGTAACCGCGAGCAACGGTGAGCTGCGGCTTGCTTACTCCCTTTATTATGTGAAATCCCAGGAATGATACGGCCTATATCGCATTGAAGGACCCCATTATCTCTATAGATCTGTGGACTCTCAGGACTGCTTCTGATTTTGTTTACCGGGTTGGATAATCCCTTGATGCCCCATTTTAACGCGCTTTGCCCCAAAATTTTTGCTGCCCTGCTGGTCAACCACACCCCGGTACAACCTCTGCATAGTGCTTTTTTTTGTCATTTTCTTTCTCCTGCTGTTGGATCACCATTGTTCGAAATCAAAAAAAACATATCTGGTTACGATCGCTGGAATAACATCCACCTTTATGCACCGAAAGGTGTGAGCCGACATGCACCCCTCCGCGATGGCTATCGCCGGGGTACATGAAGGTCTGGGCCCTCAGAATAGGCACCCAATGATGTTTCCAGTGAAATCTCCGAGAAATGGCATCAAGGCTGCTGAAGGTAAATCCTAAGGCTTCTCCTAGTCCGTATGGCTATGGCGCTCAAGACGTAATGACAAAAAAAAAAAAAAAAAAACATGATTTTGGAAGGTACATGACCAGAGGAATCAAGGAAAAAGGAGGGGAAAGGAAATATAAAGGGGACTACCTGATGAGTTCCAAGTGAGGTTTGCTGATGTTGCTGTTCTGGAGTGAATTGAATAACTGTATCCTCGACGGGTCGACAAGCTAGATCAATTTTTTAACAGAAATAAAAAAAAAGTCCTTGTCCTAGATGTGGATTTAATTCCCGGGAATGTAGCCAGATATGTTTTTTTTTTTTTCGAACAATGGTTATCCAAGTTGCAGGAGAAAGAAAATGACAAAAAAAAGCACTATCTTGAGTTTGTACCGGGGTGTTGTTGACCAGCAGGGTAGCAATGATTCTGGGGCAAAGCGCGTTAAAATGGGGCATCAAGGGATCGGCCAGTCCAGTAGACAAGATCAGAAGCAGACTGAGAGCAAACAGATCAATAGAGATAAAGGGGGTTTGAATAGCACGAGAGTAGTGATACCAGTTGTGAGTTCAGGAAAATAATAACAGAAGCAAGCCAGAAAACCCAAGAGAATGGGATTTGCCCTGGCTTTAACACGTTTGCTGCGTGGTTTGGCCAGCTCAGCAGCCGCAGCATCCTGGCGGCCTGTGTGGGAGCAGTAGCAAAACCGACGCGGGGCAACTCGCCGCCAGCACAGCACCATGCATGATATCTCACCAAGTGTGCCCCGTGGCGGAGGGTGGTATAGGCACGACTGGCTGTCGTTTGCTGCACAGTTTCGCAGCGGCTGCACAGGCAGCGGTTCCGGTGCAGGACGATGGCAGGCATAGGCTGTGGTCATCCCACTCCAACTGACGTGGCATTCGATGCGCCGCCCCGACTGTTGTTTCCGTCACCAATCTCACCACCGGTCACCGCCAGCGGGGTGGGGTCGTATCTTGGAAGAAGCCTGGCGGTGTGCGAGACGTCATTTCGCATCCATTCGATTCGACCTGAGATGTCTTGCCCGTGAATTCGCGCTGCAGCTTGCATCTACAAATCACACATCACTGCGCTGGGATTCTTGGGCTCTTGAGATATAAGGATTTTCCGCAATCATCAGCAGTTTTGACAAGCCAAGCTGCTTTTGTTTGGCCTTTCTTTCCTTTTCTTTTCTTTCCTGACTGGGGGAAACAACCAAGGTTTGCGGGACCGGATCCGAATTCAGTGATACAATGAAGGCTGTGTGTACTCCGTATGTTTTATTGAGTCCAAAAATACACGGATAATTGCTTTGTCTCTTTGTCCATTTAACATGGATCGTTTTCTACGTTTGCAAAGTAAAATTTATTTATTTGGTTTTCATGTTTTGCACCAAGAAGTTACCCGTGAGTTATCACTGGCCGACCCATGTCACGCCTCTCTGGTCGTCCTCGCAAACCTCGGAAATGTTGGGCAGCAATGCAGTAGCGCAATCCATTGAGAGTCATAATCCCGCCTAGTCAAGTGAGCCTGTGTTCCAACAACAGAGTTAGCAACGATCGCGAATTTGGTTGTCGCTGGGAGAAATGGTCAATGATCGAGGGGCTCAGGAAAAATGAAAGATGGAAATGTTTTGTCGTTCAGGATCCGGAGATCTTCAGTTGAACTATGCTTATAAATTTTGGATCATCACGAAAACGGAGGGAAAAAAATGCAGGAATTGCAAACAAATTTTTGCTCATACATACTAGAATCGCAAACATCCTCCGCTTTCGGATACAGACATGAATATGGCCAGCATTTTAGCGCCGGCCTAAGCCGGATGCAACTTTGAGGACGTTGACATATTTCTTCCTGACAGTGCTTATCTTTGTTGGATTGAAACTGAAGAAAAGCGAAAAGTTAACCAACTCTGGATAGCTAAGCGAGTACCACCAACCACTTCACGGATTATATTAAATCCGAGAGAACAAGGCGAAGGAAACAATCATCATTTTTGATGAAAACCCACGCCGTCCTTCATTCTCACTCTCATTCCCAACTGAACTCAGCTTTGATTTTTTTTACAAAAAGTGCTTCTGGATCTCCGGCGAATTGCTTCTCCTTACTGACCTCATGTTTCTTCGAGCATTCAAGAATTGTATCAGAACCTCCGCACTGCTGCTTTGCACAAAAATCTGGCTCCCCCTCAAAGAATGCCCCATTCCAAGTGATGACTGCGGTATCAGCGTGGCACATGAAAGCCAACCGAACCATGTCGATGCGGTGGCCTTTATAAATATATGAAATACTGTTAGCCATACATATGCGATTTCATGGTGCGTAGAGACTTACTGACATGATCCGGAACGGAGGCTGAGGAATCAAGTTCATCCATTCGATGATAGCGGTTGTGGACATATTGGCGGATCATATCCTGAGTCAGGCGATAATACTCCTTCTGATTCTCGCTTCGTCTAGGGAAAACTTACTACACAGTGTAACTGATGAAACACCGTTAGGGATGCGAAATAATGTCTTCATGACGTAGATATTACAACACTCGTCTTAATCTGCTTTTTGAGATTTTTTCTGGTTACTGCTAATGGATTGACTTAACACCACTTCATTAGCCTCGTTATGTTGTAAGTTTTACAAAGGGGCTGGATGTACTTTACATACCATCATACAGCCCATTCCATATCCCATTGAACCCATTTCCTTTTCCTGGTAATATTTTATACCGGTTTGTAACTGTAATACTTGCGTCCAGAACCACTGGCTGGAATGGAACTGCCACATGCTCAATCAGCATCTCTAGAGGCAGAAGATTTCTATCTAATTGCTTATCCAGAGCCATCCCCATTATTGACTGAAAATGCAAATATATTGAAGATCTAACCAAAGGAAAAAAACCGGATAGTGAATCTATCCTTCTATCTGCTGCTTTTCTCGCTCAGTCCATTCGACGTATGTAACCTCAGAATGAGATTCATTCTGACGAAAGTCTGCCACGTAAGCTGCGAACGTCATGCCATAGAATTTTCTCGCTAACTATGTTCACAGGTGCTGGTGGAGATATTCTTCAAATAATGAGATTTCCATGTTACTGTAGTTTCATTGTGTCGTTGCTTTGAACGAGAGAGCTGAGGCATGACGTCAGACCCATTAAAGTTAACACCGGCCAATTTAAAGTTAAGCTCACAATTAGTTCCCGTCAAACTTCGACCCAATTCAGGATTTGGAACACGATTCAGATGGAAAAATGTTTATCCTAATGTTCGGGAAGCTGATGGAGTCCTTTCCCGTCTCATTCATAAACGCAAAAACGGTCGACCTGATCGATTTCAAGTTTTTATAGGTTTTTGTGGGAGCCTGGGCTTCCTAGTACGGACTAACGCTCCACACATAACTATAATCCCCGGAAGATAGCAACCAATAGAACCACCCGGACGTCCAACAGTTTTTTTGATATCTATAATTTAAAAGCCTCAGGCACTTCGTGCTAACCCTGTCCTCATCAATTCTGGAAAATTATCTTAAATCGGGCATCTGTTTTAATTTGAGAAACTTGCGAGATGATAATGGTCTTAAAATGCTTGCCCTATAGTCCCAAATAGCGAATCTTGGACATTCTCCTCCCGCACGTTTTTCCCATCTTGGAACCCCAATTCTATCTGATAGGAACATTGGTCACTGATTTGACTTCGGAAGTTCTCAATATGACTTAGCGGATACTCAAGACACTGTCTTAGCCAATCTAAACGTCAAGTTTGAGATCCAGTCTGCTCGATCTACATTATTGAAATCAGTCCTGGCAACATTGAGAGTGTCGCGAATTCGGCCCGTTATAATGTTGACCACATAGAAGTATACACCTGATCACCGCAATCTTACTGGTCATAGTATCTAGTGTGCCGACGCTTCCAATGTAAGAAAAAACTATGGTGTTGAAGCACAGTGGCAAATGTTCACATCACGTCGTCTTTTAGGACATTTAGGACTTGAAGGATGACAGTTTTTCGTTCTTTTGGCTGTTTTTACGCATCGCCTTCGTTCAATTTACTGATACGATACAGGAGAATTCATGCTTGGGTCATTAACCAGTCTTGGAATAATGCCATACATATTGCAGTTAAGTCCGCTGCGGCGCAGTAGGCGTAGAATATTTGCCAGTTCGTTCATTGTGTGTAGTATGTTGTCCAATTGAAGTTAGCCGATATTCCGACTTAGCTATTTTGCATAGTTCATTCCGAACTAGACTTCGGAAGGTTTTTAAATATATACATACATTCAATATCTTTCAAATTCTGTATTTGCTTATCCCGTTTATGGCAATCTCTTCAATTATATGAAATTAGTTAAGACGAAACGAGTGAAATTCTGCCCAGGTTCAATTGTCCCATCATTTAATTTTGTCTGTAGCTTTGGCTCCAGAGAACAATAACAATAACAACAATAATAAGTCCTGGATGTGCTAGATTAGCTATAGCTCAGTCGCTTTTCTCAGTAGAAGAACGCCATGGCAACAGGCCAGTCAGTAGTGAAGACCAACACCATGTACCCTTTTTAGTACGAGAGGCCATTACACGTTAGCCAGGAGATGTGCAGATACCAGTATATAGCCGCTCTAACGCTCTGAGTGTCGGATTTCGGATCCATTCGCCGTGTACATACCTCGTTCCCGAAAGAGACGTCGTGGTGCTGGCCCACGAGGGCAAGGCACGCATCCAAACCTTACTTCAACCTCCATCGACATCTCAGTCATTCGTGTCTAGCTAACTGCAACGTCGTTTAATCTAGTTGATGGACGCCAACCTTGCCTAGGAAGCACAATGCAATCCCCTTTCATGCCATAGGATCCTCTAACTTCAACATTCCCGAGATATATACCACTATCTTAGAATTCTTGATAGATCGTGACGCAATGAACTGGACTGGGGGGCGCTTGAAACGCCACTCTTATAAAAACTACAAATCTCAAAAGGCTTCGCAGAAGCAGTATTTTGCAAGGGCAAGACTGAAAGCCCAGAAAAGACTCCACCAAGGCCCGTCTTCATCCTCCGCGAGATCACTGCTATCACAGCGCCTGCCTAAGGAGTTATCCCACTCACAGGAACACGAAGGAATCGACAATTACATCGGGAATGAGAGAAGAGTAGACAAAAACATCTCATCGGGTCGATCCAGCAATCGCAGCCCTGAAACTGAAGAGTCGCAAGACTTTGACCACCTCCGGCGAAAATTACTCAAGAGACAAGACTGGGCCAGCTTGGCTGTCGTTCGGCCACTAAGGACAAGTATGTTTCCCAGGAGCAGTCCACATGCGACAAACATAACAAGAAAGGCGACGTCGCCAACAGCAAAATATGAAGCACCGGATACCCTCCCAAGGGGAGGGCCTGGATGCAGACATCGCGATAGGACAAATGATGATTTGCCCGGGGGCTATTTAAAC
>NW_001813982.1:4000616-4011019 GCF_000149585.1 Histoplasma mississippiense | reverse complement strand
AGCGTAGGAGATCACCGGTGCCGAACATCGCAAATACATCTCCTTCCTCCACCATGTCACTAAACAACTTAAATAACATAGAAGTAACACACCCTCAGGCTCACTCTTATCCAGGAGAAGGATCACCAAATGCTGGAAATAGCCAGAATCCAGCACACACCCGTACATCTGCGATAACAAGCGTTTCTCCACTACCCATTCCGGAGATGCAAGGCAGGCATTACAGGAGCCCTGAAGGATTCCTTGTCCATAGCCTGAAACACTTAGTTCCCAATACATACGCTGGACATGAATTACCCGCTGTACCTGATCCGCGAAGAACATCTGATTCCGGGATCTTTGATGATCGGTTCCGGTCCGGAATCGGGAGCGAGTTGAGCTCTGTTGTCAACGATTCGGCGAGAGGACAAAACAAGGTTCCTAGCTTGGAACTTGGGGATTATCCATCATCGCCGTATCAAGTCGAGGACATAGAGCAGGGTGACCCACAAAAACTACTCGTATGTTTTCCCACACAGCAGACAACTCTGGACGTAGATTGGGCAGCAAGGTCCGAAGTCCGCGTTCCAACTTCTCGAGGCATTGATCATTTGAATACGGTCGTTTACACCAACGGAGAAGGTCATTTATTGAAATATTTCATGGGCTGGCCAACCAATCAAGAACAGAGTGACCATTATACGCTTCTGTCCCCTGTATGCATGGAGGGCAGCGATCTGTCTAATGCTGACAAACCAGCCTACCCAAATAGCCTGACAGAGCCTAGGAATGCTAGCAGCGAATCTGGGTCTCATATATGGGGTAAAAAGGCAACAACTTCGCGCGATTCTGCGGATCTCAGCGACGTGGGACGATCCGATCCATCCAGATGTGAAATTTCCTCACAGGATGCCGTGGTTGGTACCACTAGCTATAGTTCTTCTACACATCAGCAGCATGTCCGAATTCGGTGACACTGTCAATGATACTGAAGAAATAACCACTATAGATAAGCCCAGTCTGTCGTAATTGGGGTTATTTGGATGGCAACTCAAGGCCTGCTTCTAGCGAGGACAATTATCGACTGCTTTCTCCCTCATTTTCTGGACTCGGAGAATGCCCCTTCCCAGAGACGATTGATGAATTGGGATTGATAAGAATGCATAACGTTCGGCGTTGGAAGTCATATCAACTTGCGACCAAACAAGATGTTTGAAGGGCCAGTTATCGCGGTATTATCATACAATCAACTCGTATGGGTGTACGAGCCAACTTGAGCAAGGAAATATTGCTAATTTTCTTTTTGCTCCCGTCTTTCTTCCTCTCTTCTTTCTTTTCGTTTCCTTTTTTTCCTTTTGTAAATTAGTTATTGCCGTTCTGTCTGGCATTGAGATGGAAGAAGGGCTTTCTTTCGAAAATCCTTGACGACTCCGCAATTTATTTTTAGCTAAACATACAAGTAGTAGTTAAAAAAAGCACAGTTAAACCATGCAATCTATCCATGGTTGGGGAATAATTTGCTTGCGTTGCCGTCGTGGTTGCCAGTGGTGGCGTACGCCTTCCCCGCTAATAAGCAAGCTCGGCCTCCGTATTTTGCGACGCTTGACCAGCTTCAAACCTCATCCAACCTCCACCTTTTGCACGTCAATCCCTATATCCTATATACATCGTACGCTACAAACCTCCTAGACTGTCGACCGTTTGACACGCACATATTTATATACCGAATTCCTCTCAGGGATGCGTTTCCCCGTATCATTAGCCCTAATCCTCTCCCAACTGGCAATACATGCCTCCGCCGTCTCGAAACGCCAACCAGAACAAAACATCCTCAGGAAGGGCCCTATTCCCCTAGTTATATGGCATGGGCTAGGCGATGACTACGGGAGCAGCGGCATCCACAATATCTCCAACCTTGCCCAGCTGGTCCACCCAGGAACCTACGTCTACGTCATCTCCCTTGGCAGTTCACGCGCAACAGACCTCCGGGCCAGCTATTTCGGCAACCTCAACGAGCAGTTAGAAGAAGTTTGCAATAAACTAGGTACGGAGCAGATCCTCAGTACCGCTCCCTCCATCAATGCTTTGGGCTTCTCGCAGGGCGGCCAGTTCCTTCGTGCATATGTCGAGCGCTGCAACTTCCCACCTGTCCACAACCTCGTTACCTTCGGCAGTCAACATAATGGTATCTCAAGCTTCCAGGGCTGCAGCACCACCGGTGATTGGCTGTGTAGAGCTGGGGAGTCGCTGCTACGATGGGGTACGTGGTCTAGATTTGTCCAGTCCAGATTCGTACCTGCGCAGTACTATCGGGATCCTGCAGATATGGATCAGTATCGTGCCTACAGCAATTTCCTGGCAGATATTAATAACGAGCGCGCTTCGAAGAACGTGACGTATAAGGAGAACATGGCGAAGTTGAATAAGTTTGCTATGTACATGTTCGAGAATGATAAGATGATGGTGCCGAAAGAGTCGTCGCATTTCGCGGAAGTTAATACGACGGATGGGACAGTTACGCCACTAAGGGAAAGGAGGATATTCAAGGAGGACTGGCTTGGGTTGAGAGAGTTGGATACAAAGGGGAAGTTGGATCTTAAGATGACCCCAGGTGGTCATATGGAGCTTACCGATGAAACACTGCGCACGGTCTTCCAGGAGTATTTTGCGCCTATTGAGCTGGGTGGTGATGTGCACGCAATGCCCACAGATGCGGACACGCAGAAAGTGCTATCGGGGTAATCAACTCCGGGAATTCGATGGTACCACTTCCAGAGGATGGAATTTGGAGTTCTTGGGGTTTTCCGGCTTTGTCATGTGTGTATAGATTAAGCAATTTTCATACTTTCGCCCATTTCTGTCATTTTCGGTCTATCACTCTTTTTGGTTGAGACTGCATCGCTTCAGCTTATTGATGACATTCCGTCCGCTTCCTCAGCTAAGCCCGTCTTAAAGGCACCATGGAGAGCCAAGTTATAGATGCCCCTCGATTGGCCGTTAATAGTATTTTTATTTTGTCTGCTGTTATTTCCCACTCATTACTTCAGAATGATAAGCATCGCCAAACTATCACTATGCTGCGAAAACCATTTTCGTAACTAAGTAAATACTATATAAAGTTTTGCCAACAGGCTTAAATCGCAACGGTCAAATACGGGTTTGTGTGTCGATGTCGACAAACTCCAGCGATTCGTCTAAGACTCCACACATCAATGAGAATGTGGGGCTGGCCACGGCAGAGTTGCCTCATAGGCCAATCGACCGAAGGGTGGATATCCTGATTGACTTGCCAAGTTGGATTGGACGGTAGTGATATGGATTGATCAACTCCAAATTTTATTATTTGAGTTTTCGCCTCCAGTTGATCATTCGAGCCTTCACCTCTCCTAACTACGGATATATATCTATCTGACTGTGCCACGAACATTCGGTAATAGCAAGGGGGCAAGGGAAATAAAGAGAAAGAACCAGAAGAACTAGAAACATGGCAGAAGCCCAAGATAAATATCAACACCAATTCCAATCCCAATCACCTCCTTTCCCGACTCAGGAATGGGTACAGTTCTTCCCATCCCCATCTCCCAAATCTCCAGCTGGAACCGCAATCACAACAACATCATCAGCAAAAGAAGACGAAAAAGTGAAGTACATGATTTCGACAGACCCGTCCCTTCTCTCCCTCTCCGCTCTGGACAGCGCCTTCACCCAAGAATACATGTATTGGGTCAAACCGCTCCCA
This sequence comes from Histoplasma mississippiense, assembly GCF_000149585.1. Taxonomy (NCBI): domain Eukaryota; kingdom Fungi; phylum Ascomycota; class Eurotiomycetes; order Onygenales; family Ajellomycetaceae; genus Histoplasma; species Histoplasma mississippiense. The sequence goes on along the minus strand of NW_001813982.1, from coordinate 4,007,301 downwards.
GCACCCGTTTTGAAGGATATGATAGACCGCTCGTTATGCTTTGGGGTGTACAGATGTAGTAACAGTAACATCGCCAATGACAATGGTAAAGTTGGTGTTGGCGTTGATATCGATACTGATGCCGATCCCGCTACCGCTCGCAATATGGATGCCACCACAAACCTCACCCAAATCGGCTTTGCACGCTTAATCACCGATTACGTCACTTTCGCTTATCTAACTGATGTGTACATCCTCCCTGAATACCAGGGGACAGGCCTGGGTTCTTGGCTGTTGCAGTGTATCAATGCGTGGGTAGATGGCAGGGGAGAGTATTTTAGACGATTCATGATGGTGACAGTCGGCGAGAGGGCGGAAAACTACTACCAGCGCGTCATGGGCGTGGAGACGCAGGGGAGAAAAGGAGATGTTTTTATTATGGGGAAGAAGGGGAAGGGTGCCGTGGTTTAGATTTGACAAGTTTGTTAGGTGGTTTCTCTCTCTCTCTCTCTCTCTCTTTGTTTCCCCGTTTTTGTTTTCATATAGAAATTTGACCGGTTGAGAAATATTTTGAGAAACTTCCGGGTTTGTTGCTTTGGAATTGCTAAAATGTCGAAGTACGCACTCGTTGTTGGCGTCTATACCCTCCGTAGAGAGAGGCAGCGCTCCTAACACTTCCGCTAAAACAGGGTGTGTTTGATGAAAGGTCGCATCTATGTATTATACGGATTGACCAGGCCTTCAAATCATACACCCCGTTCACGTATCTTCGTACTGCCCTATTGGTTCGCTCTTGTGGAGACTGGAGCAGCCGCACGAACACATCATCTCAGGTCTGTCATTGAGGACTATCACCGTCAGGGGAGGATATGATGTTAGGAATAGGGAATCTCTGTCTGCACCGTGAATCCTTATCTGATATGAAAATGATCCCGATATCACATATCAGAAGAGATCTCAAATAATTCAAAACCTGGCGAACGATGAGTCTCAATACTCCCGTGAAACACATATCAAATAAACTTAGGTTTTGAATATTTGGTGTTGTTCGGTATCTTCTGCATGCAGCACGTAAACACGAAGGATGAGATTACCCAAATAAAATTGACCTCAATTGTCTTCCCGTGATATCAAATTGCCATTTGGCCTCTGTGTTTGTCCGCCAACTGCCCTTGCAACTAACGTTCGTAGTAACATCTCATTTGCTCTCCAAACCAATCGGGCTTCCCGGCCATCAGGATCGTCATTCTCCTCAGTAACATCCGCATCATCAAAAGGGATCACCCGCCCGGGGTTGGCAATTAGTTTCACCCTCCCTTCACTACCAAGTACAAAAGCTCCGCAAGATACTTTGCTCAGTCTAATCTGTCTCTTTTGTGTATTAGTAGGCTCCTTGCCAAAGTCGCTGATATCTAATTTCATGGCGAGATTGGCATCGAAATAGACAGCCAAGGCTGCTAAAAACGGAGCTGAAGGGCCATTATCTTCAGCGGCAGATGGGGTAGTGTCCGGGTGTGATCGCTTCTTGCCACGGTTTCGTGCTTGATTTGCCAGATTTCTTTTCTCGTTTGCATGTAATTCTATACCGCGAGAGAGAAAGGCGCTGAGAGACTCGCGTGGTATAAGTACATCTAAACTTCTCAACGAGGGAGATATTGGCGTAGGGAAGGATAGCGTAAGTTGTGTCTCTTTGATTAATTTCTCGACAAGACCCCGTGAAGAAACTGATGTCTGTCCATTCACAGATCGATTCAAAATCGAGAGATAGTTTTCAAATGTCGCGCATAGAAAACTAGACGTCAACCGAAGAACTGTACAGCGTGTGTCGAAACTGGTTGACAAGAAAGAAATAAAAGTTTGACGCAGAGAGTTTGGAAGACGGGTCAGAAGCAAAGGAAGAAAGGTTACATTTTTCTGTGTATCATGGTAGCCATCTGGACCTGACGTCATTGCTGCTTTATAGGTGATATTTTCATATTCAAGGGTAACCAGAATTCCCGCTGAGACTTCTGGAGATATGACAAATGTTGCGTGGTCGGGATCTTCCAGCAGAGACTCCTCTTCATTCCAATGGCTCCAAGTCGGAAGCACATCCCATCTGCACGATTTCAAATGCCCTGCTTTTGAGATCGCGTCGTCCACAGCACCCAGGCCTTCAAAGCCAACCTGCACGCCACGAAGCACATCACCCCGAAGGAGGTCGCGCAAACGCGTTGCGTATAATTCCAATCCCTGTGGATTATCTAGAAGTGTTTCACACTCCTTTCCATGATATAGAGGGGACAAGCGATGGAGTGTCCAAGAGGTGGAAAACAACTCGTCCCCTGATGTTGCCATTGCCTCGAACTGCTCAATTGAGATCACGTAGAATACGGCAAAATATGCTGATTAAATAAACCATGAAAATCGGATATTGTAGGACATTCATCAGTTGTGTCCATAGCGGTCCTTTCTCTCCATTTGATATCTTCATTTCTTGACAACTGATAGCAGAGCTCAATTGAAACTTTTGGCTGTGGAAATTAGTTATAACTCAACAGAAGCAAACAGTGCAAACAAACACGCAGCAAAACCCAGCAAGATGATCAAACCGAACATACATACGAGTATTTCAACGCGTTTTCGTTGTGAATTGTCACTACAAGTTAGAGATTGACCCTTTAGGTTGCTGCAAGCCAAGGGGTCCTTGGTGCCCGTGGTCCTTCAAAATCCTCCGTTTGGCTTCAAGGTTAGGGACCATTTTCCATCGACTTTCCTTCTGGTTGGTGCCGACTAGCGTTATTATATTGATGCAAGATCTGCGATGACCTCGTTATGAGCGTCTCTGTATCGGGCTGCTTTAGAAACAACAGCTTAGCACTGTTTTTCTATGTCTGTTGCTTTGTTTCTTTTTTGCCGCTGCCTTCTGCTGAATTCAACTTAAGGCTTTTATTCAACTCTGTGGCCATTTTGTTCTGATAAACTCCATTGCCGGCTCACTACATTTCGTCCAAATGCTCTCGGATCTCTATATATACCCCGTCAAGTGGAAAATCCACTTCCGCTCTTTTATTAAATCATCTGGCTTGGTGGGCGGGACACCTATAGCTCTTAGGCTCACGCTGGTATAGATGATACTCCCACGGAAACAACTTACATGTCCCTCCATACTTCACATCTAATTCAACTGCCAGTATCTGTGACGGGGGGGTTTCTCTATCGGTGGCCATGGATGATTGATTGATAGTTGAAGCCCGTGGCAAATCATCGTTGGGACTCAACACTCCATCGGTGTCCCCCCACTGGTGGGTTGGATCATAGAGTAGAAGCCTCAGCGCTGCCGGACTGTCAAAACCGCGGGAGCTGTTTTAGTTTTTCACCTCTGGGTGCCGTTTTATGTCAAGCTAAAGACGTTGGCTTTTATTTTCTTCTCCGTATATGGTATACGACATACTGTTTGCATGTATGCGTTACGCCTCCTCCACCTTCCACATAACCAACTCGAGGGTTCACACCTTCCATTGTTCCAATTCCAACCTCGTATCCCCTACAATCCGTGCTCAGATATTCCTCCAGGTTTTTTCCTCCCTCCTCGACTCTTGTCCTGCAATCCGGCCCACTCCGGTCTACTGCGCCTAATCAGAACCCAGCTCAAAACAAAGTACGGTCAAAATATGGACACCTTCGAAGGCATTGTAGTCGTCCTCGTTATCATCCTAATATTTACTCCTACTCCGGTGGCACAGATCTGGCATTGGCTCGGCGTCCAATTCGGCTGGGAATGGCTCCTGCCGCACCCACCACCTTTGGAATACGTCGCGCCGCTCCTGGAGGAATTGCGTGGTCTCAGGAATGATATCAATTGCCAGCTTTTACCGATTTTGGGTCTAGTTCGAGATCGGATGGAATCGAGTGGGCGGCTCGCGGATTTCCAGAGGAGTGGGGGTGTTAGTGGTAGTGGTGGTGATGGGGAGGAGATGGTATAAAGTTGAAAGGTGATGGGCTGATGCCAGGGCATTCTGATTGGTATGTACGTACAAGCACACTATTGTTTTTTTGATGTGTTTTGTTGATTTGAAGATGGCTGATGGTACCATGCAGAGTGCAGCGTCCAGTATGCAGTACGCGATTGTCTCGTTAGTGGAGATAAACCAGTCGCAGATTCACTGGTTTTCTGCCTTGAAAAATAACCCCGAAAGAGATGATTTATATATTGAGTTTGTATTGTGGGGTGAGTTGGTTTGCTAAATATGCCAGCTCTCTATTCACGAATCTTCCACGAGGCCATAGCTTTTTTGACTTGATCTATTTTACATGTACTCTAAAGTTCTTGAACTGCTGATCTGATTTTGAAGCAAATAGCTTAGGGCTCTAGGTTATATTACACACCGCGGATGATGGTTCAGCCCTTAATTATCCGAGAGCCATTCAACTATTTACTTCGGACGGCCTCTACATGGTAGAATTTAGAATCATAATAGTAGAGCTATATATTTTGTACTACCGAGGTAGAAATGGAAGCAGTTTTACATTGTGTCTGAGATTGCTATGGTTCACTTTTTTTTTTTTTTTTTTTGAGGGATAGAGTAAGCTAAGCCTATCAGGAGATTTTTAACCCAGAAAAAACCCTATGGGTGCCCGTATGTCTTTTTGATTATAAGAAAAGCCCTGGGGGACGGAAATTCCAAAAAAAAAAAACAAAAAGCTCATGAAAACAAACTTAACCTTGCTAAAAGACGCGCATTCGGTATAATACATATAGAACAGTAACAAAAACGAGGAAAAAGAACTCCTGGCAAATCCAAAAACCCCAAATTTCATCAAGTCATGCTATATATATACATTCTTGCTTTGATTTATCAACATTCCCCGCCCTTTTTTCTTAAAGTTACTCCGTTATGCTACGCATATCTCAAACGTGACATCACGGCCGATCCACCTCCACCGGTTCCGTCAACTGGAGCGCCTCATCAACACTGCGAACGAAATGTGTCGCACCCCCAACGGCATCAACAATTCCACTCTTTTCCATCATCCGGAATATTTCCGTCCCGGGTTGTGGATACCTGCAGAAAAACACTCGCACCCCTTGATCAACATAGCCCTGGACAATTTCACTAAGCACCTGGATCCCCGAGCCATCAATACTCGTGACACCGTGTATATCAAAGATCATATTCCGGTTATGTTCTGGGGGGCGTACGCGTGGTAGAGCAGGATGCGCAGCAGTCGTGCCGTAGAACTCCAGGCGGCGGAGCCTATTTTTCAAATCGCCTGTGTTTGCGAACGTTAGAGGCTCAGGTATCTTGACGATTAGACAGCCGTCGATAAATTCGACTTTCTCAGGCTGCACTTCTGCGTTCTCAAAACGGTCTTTGGTGCCATATACTTTTCCGAGGATTTGGATACGCGGTTTGGTTGCGTGGCGGATTATCTGCAGGATGGAGAGGCCTATGCCCAGCGCGATGCCGAGATAGAGCGAGTAAAAAATTGTTGAAAAGAAGATTATGAGCATTAGGCTTAGTTCGGACCAACTACGGAGACGAAAGAAGAAACGTAGGTCGTGAGGTGCTTCTTCGATGAGAGATATGGCAACAACAGAAATCATAGAGGAAAGGATAGCCATCTGGGATAGGGAATATGCGTTAGAATTCCGAATATTCTATTCGAAAAGTTTTTCCCATTCTGGGTAGGCACAATGTGAACACTTACAGGCATAAAATAGAAATAAGGCAGCAGAAAGAGAATGCAAATCAGAGTTATTAGGCCCAGAAACACGCCGCTCATAGGGGAGTTTGCACCAGTGGCAGCATTGAGCTTGCTTCGGCCGTATCCTCCGAATGCAGGGAGTGACATGAAGCATCCACCAATTACATTGGCTACACCAAGAGCAACGAGCTCGCGATTAGCGCTAAAAGATATACCTTTTATTCCGCCATTGTTTCCGTCACCAAGGCCCTTTGCGGCGATAGACGACTCGAAGAATCCGAGTAGTGCGATGATGAAGGACGTGCTCATCGCGCTTGGAAGATGTCGCATGTGTGACATTTTATATGGCCAGCGGAAGGCAAAAGTCGGATTCCCTTCGTTCTTGAGGGAACCAAGGACATCCAACCCCTTCTTATCCCATTGGAGTTTCCAGGTGAGGATAACGGAGAGGAAGACAACAAGAAACCGATCAGGGAAAAAGACAATAGAGGGGAAGCGTGGTTCCAGACGTCTTTTCAGAGTCCTACGCCGGGGGCATCAGCACATATTTTTAGCGTCTTAATCCCATGTATTTAATAATAATAATAATAATGAAAAAAAAAAAAAAAAATATGTACCTGAAAACCATGATGGCTGCAAAGCTACCAAATGCAACTGCACATGTCAAACCATGGGCAGAAGATATGTTTCGAAATAGAAATCCCAATTTGTCAATGCTGCTACCATGCGCGGAGCCACTTTTCTTTGCCAGCGAGGTAAGGCCCAGTTGCGGGATCAACTGATCGACGATGATCATGAAGCCAATGGCACTAATAAATCCTCTCAGGAAGGGCCGGCTGAGGATATTGTCGAGGAAACCCAGGCGAGTGATCCCGCCTATTAATACCATCGCTCCCGACAGCCCTGTGATAACACCGACTATTTGAGAGATCATACCGGGGTCATCGTCCATAGCCTCACCCGATTTAATTGCACCGCGGATCACAGTTCCGACTAGGAGGGACCCTGCTGCTTCTGG
>NW_001813982.1:3996709-4000202 GCF_000149585.1 Histoplasma mississippiense | reverse complement strand
CACTTCTTGGCTAATTGCTTTGTTGTAACTCTACTAGGCAGTCTCGAAGGAGCGGGCACAAAATCGTCCCTCTTGTTGGTTTGAATACTAGATCCTTCGCAGGAACTATCTCCAAACTCACCAACCCTATTTGATTGGACGGGACCGCTGCTCGTTTGCTGACTGGCGAAGGAGCCGGGGCGAGGGGAGAAAGTCCCATGATTGCATTGGCGGGAACCACACGCAGGCTCATAGCTCTCATACGATTCCAAAAGTCTTGTTCTGGGATTTATCTCGCCCTGAGACGGAAAATCCGTGCGCTTTCCCCATGTATCCCGGTTGATATTGGCTGGCGGTGGAGAAGGTGAATGACGTTGAGCTTGAGTGGGCCAGCCATGACTGTCACGAAGCGACGACGTCTGTTGAAGTCTTGCGGGGTCAATCTCGGACATTGTGTCCCCAGATTCACAAACCACTGACTACTAGCCCGGATCTGGACACCTGGATTGTTAGGGAAGTTGGGAATTTGGAGGTTCTTGTTCTTGGATTGTGGATGTGAAAATCGCACTGATGTCCTACAGCCCAACTAGTGAGCGAGGACGAGATGTGAGTGGAGCATGAACTGAGTTTCAGAACATAGATTGTCGTGAAATTCATTGGACGCAGGCAGACCAGAGGAAGTATTCTCTACCACTGGTAGGACTTTGCATGGTTGGTAGAAACAAAGATGCAGCTATATAAGCCGGAATGAACAGACTTCGATTCCTGAGCTCACCGTCGTCGCGAGATGATGGTCAACATCATCCATGGCAATAAATAGTTATCTTAGCTCGGTTAGGCCAAGAGCGCGATCTGATGACATAAGCAGACAATCAATCACCTGAATTCTCCCGTTTTTGCGGCCACAAAAAAACGAACTAGCAAGTGTCATAGTAGAGGTCGCCAGATCTTACAGCGCAGTACATCCTCCTGTTTTGTTGATGTCTGTTTTTAAAGCAGATAACAACTCCCACACCGTCTGATTCTCAATTCTGGGCCATTCCCATTAGCCGTGAACTCCCAAGAGAGTCTCAATTCCTTACCTCTCTCCCCTGTCCACAGTCCACCTACCTACAATAGGCACACTCCGCCCACCATGTCGTTAACAAACTGCCGCTTTTACGAGGAGAAGTTCCCGGAGATTGATAGTTTTGTAATGGTGAACGTGAAGCAGGTATGTCTCAAAAGAAGATAATCTGCAACCATATGCGGTGTTGCCGAATGCCAGTCTAACATACCCCGCCAACAGATTGCAGAGATGGGCGCATACGTTAAGCTGCTGGAATACGACAACATCGATGGAATGATATTGCTATCGGAGCTGTCGAGACGACGTATCAGAAGTATACAAAAGCTTATTCGAGTGGGAAGAAATGAAGTCGTGGTAGTTCTTCGTGTGGATAAGGAGAAAGGTATGTCATTGACAAAAACCCTCTGGTTCCTCATGGCTTCTGCTGTTGTTCACAAACCAATTGATTGTGCGTACGACATTGCGAAACAGGTTATATCGATCTGTCGAAACGAAGAGTATCCCCGGAAGATGTCATCAAATGTGAAGAACGATACAATAAGGGCAAACTCGTTCACTCAATCATGCGCCACGTTGCGGAGAAGACCAAGACTCCAATGGAAACGCTCTATTCGCAAATTGGCTGGCCACTGAACAAGAAATATGGACATTCCATTGATGCCTTCAAACTTTCTATCACGTATGACTATCGCCCAATCGAAGGAGATTGTTTCGTTTCCTCCCCCCCAAATGATGATGAAAAATAGGAATCGTGGCTAACGGGACCAAAATTCAACTCCTGCGCAGAAACCCGAGTGTCTGGGATGATGTAACATTCCCGAGTCAGGTGGTTAAGGATGAACTCCAAAACTATATTAGCAAGAAGCTCACTCCACATCCAACTAAAGTCCGTGCAGATGTCGAAGTGACTTGTTTCGGCTACGATGGTATCGATGCTGTGAAGGATGCTCTTCGGACTGCAGAATCAAATAACACACAAGATGCACAGGTCAAAGTTAAGCTTGTGTCACCCCCGCTCTACGTGCTAACTAGCCACTGTTTGGACAAGAACCATGGAATCTCTGTGCTGGAGGAGGCGATCAAGAGCATCAACACAAAAATCCGGGCTTCTGGAGGGGCCTGCGTGGTCAAGATGGCGCCCAAGGCTGTTACGGAGCACGATGATGCGGAATTGCAAGCTCTCATGGAGAAGAGGGAGCGGGAGAACCAGGAAGTTAGCGGAGATGAGGATATGAGCGAGAGCGACGAGGGCATTGTCGATGCGTAAACACTACGAGCAAAAATTTGACGATTTGCTCTTGTCTTATTTTTCTTTTTCGGTCTCCTTGTTATACCATTTCCAAAGGCTGTTTGTCACGATTCTACGGGTTTGATGACCAGCCGTGATTGCGATGCTTTTTAGGGGGGATAACGGTAGATAAAAGTTAAAAATCAGGACAGCTTCAATTTGTGTGTTCTTTGTGCACGGATACCCACAGATCGACCTGATGTTGACTTTTCTCGCAACTCATACTCTTGTAGATAGTTAACTCGCGGTTAGTTAACTATGGCTGCGTGTGTCTTTCAGGAGCTCCAAGACCAACCAACCTACGTAGTGGTGATACAAAAGTCTGTTTGCATCAAGATTCCCAACCAACAGGACTGAAAATGGGTCCATTTATAACCAAGCCCCGTGGCGAATCGTGCCGACAAATAACAAGGAATAGTTACCTCTGTTTGTTGTGGTGGCTGGCTGTAGCTCTTGTCAACTCAGCTTTAACTGGGAGCTAGTTCCTCCAAGTGTCTGGACAATCCCCGCAACAGTTGGCTTAAGTTACAGATCAGAGCTCATCCCCATCGAAATCGCCTCATCTTGCCTACCCATGACCAGGAGATCGAAATGGCTACCCATTGAAGAGGACGAACTACTCTACTCCCCTTTCTCGTCCCCAGCGATAACCATACCAATCTTCAATTTCCACCTCCAAGCCGTATCCGTGCAATAACTGCTCAATCATGGTGCGGTGGGGAAATCTGTTAGGTGCTGACCATCGTCATCGAGCCCATCGGGAGCTCTATGAAGGACGCAGATGTAAGTGGTTTCCCCGGCCTCCTACATAGCTATTTCAATTTGCTGCAGACAGCTCTATTTTCATTCTCTGTCTCTGGTAGAGAAGGTCGTCCTTGCACAAGTAAAGAAGAGAAAGCAAGAAATTGACAGTTAGCTGTGAACAGTACTCCCTGTGCGACGCAATGAAGCCTTACCACCGGCATTGCCAGCGAAGGAGGTCACCAAAGTAGCCCTCCGCTTGAAGTACCAGATCGAGCAGGTTATCCCCTGCGAACTCGACGAAGATTCTGTAACCAAGGCCAATAGCAACATTCTCACCAAGGCCGTCATCCAGACCACACGTGAAGCGGTGGTGAGGAGAACAAGGCTTGTGTAGTGTACTGCCTGCTTGTCTG
>NW_001813982.1:3994893-3996373 GCF_000149585.1 Histoplasma mississippiense | reverse complement strand
GATGTGCATCGATGGAGAAAATACCCCTCCCGTCAATGCTGTCGAACGGGCCGTTGATCTGCATGCGTTGTGAGTAAATGGATCTTCCGGCTACCAGAAATGTATCAAGTACGTTTGGCACGGCTGGCTGTGCCAGGACGACAAAGACCCCTCCACCTTCATTGAATACCCTGAAAGAGTCAATACGAAATACTGGTCACACGTCAATCCTGATAGACTGAGAGCTCCAATCTACCAGAATACGGTGCAAATATTCTTCTCTCTGTTGTACTTGGTCCTGTATACCATCGTGATAAACACGATCAACCCATCAGGTGATCTTGATATCGTGGAAGGAATCCTCTACATTATGACACTGGGCTTCGTATGCGATGAATTTGCCAAGTTTTGGAAAGTGGGCCGCTTCTACTTTGGCTTTTGGAATGCTTTCAATTCCACCCTGTACATTCTGCTTGTCATCTCATTCATCCTGCGTATTGTCGCTCTCACGCGCTCGCCGGATAGCGGTGATGCTGAGCGGATCAGGTTTAATGCCCTCAGCTACAACTTCCTTGCATTTTCTGCTCCAATGTTCTGGGGCCGGATACTGCTCTACTTGGACACATTCCGCTTTTTCGGCGCCATGCTCGTGGTCTTGAAGGTCATGATGAAGGAAAGTTTGATATTCTTTGCGTTATTGGGAGTTGTCATCATTGGATTCCTGCAAGGGTTCATGGGGATGGACCAAGCTGATCCCAAGAACGCCATGACAGCTTCGAATATTCTTCAGGGGATGGCAAACAGTGTTATGCAGAGTCCAGATTTCGGTGTCTTCCAGGAATTCGCTGCACCCTTTGGCATTTTGCTGTATTACTTCTTCACCTTTGTGGTGATGGTCAGTAAGTAACGTTCATAAAAGTCCAGCCAGTGACATCCCTTCCTGCCTGGGCGATAATGCAGAATACATCCCCATCTAACAACCATCCGTCCAGTTCTCCTTAACATCCTCATTGCTCTCTATAACAGCGCATATGAGGATATCACGGGAAACGCCATAGACGAATATATGGCCTTATTCGCACAGCGAACCTTGCAATTCGTCCGCGCCCCTGATGAAAACGTGTTCATAGCCCGTACGTCTGCAACAAACCCCCCAAAGCTTGTCCTACTCTTAAATACAAAATTGAATATCACTGATTTTCCACTGACAAATTCCAACGCCCATTTAGCCTTAAACTTGATCGAAATCTTCCTCCTCATCATCCCCTTCGAGTGGTGGCTCCCCTCAGCCCGCTACGAGCGCCTCAACCACTACGTAATGGGCATAATCTACTCTCCTTTGCTCTTGATCACGGCTCTGATCGAGACACTAAACGCCCGGCGTATCCGCCTCAACCGCCGGCTGGGCGAAGAAGATGACGACATACTCCAGGAATGGGAGGAAGCGGCACAAAATTTCCAACGGATTTTCAGGCGGAGAATTGGGATCTGAAGGTTGCGG
>NW_001813982.1:3991319-3994551 GCF_000149585.1 Histoplasma mississippiense | reverse complement strand
GGGCCTTTCAGTTCTGTCGGTCCCCCTGCATTACAAACATTTCTACTATTCTGCTTTATCGACCTTTGAGTTCTGATATCGAATCATTTCGCTTGTTTGGATTTTGTTCCTATCGTTTTCTCATTTTATTCAATATCTTCTTTGTAGGGTGGCAGGCGGGGGATTTGTCGTGGTTGCATACAGTTGCATACACACGGTGCTCATCAGACACCGTAACGATAGATTCAGCCACAAATATCTAGGAGCCACGAATGGTGTCCCATAGCCCCTGGGCTCATTTTACATACATACTCTAGCAAACTCGAAGCTATCTCAATAAAAAAAACTACAGAAAATTCGTATATATCTTCGTATCAAGTGGTATGTATATATGCATAGGTATAGATAGAAGGGGGATGAAATACACACAGCGACACCGATAGGAAACTCCAACTGGGTTTACGCGCCCAGTAACAGAAGGGAGGCACAGATATGACAGGCAATAGCTAATATCCTTATCCAGAAAAGCGGAGAAAAAGAAAGGAAAAAGAAAAGAACACCACCTCCTGCCCCGTGAAAGAGAGACAGAAAAACAAATCCAAAATAGGGGACAAAAACTAACAAGAAACCATATCGACAAAATAATAAGACCGAAGGGCTAACAAAATATAAAGGAAGCTATCGCTTGGATATTGCGTTGGACTTGCGCCAGAGATGTCATAAAGCTCAGAAGTAAGAAATGTTTCGTTGCATTCGCGTCATGTCGTCAATATGCCGGACAGGAAAGGATTGAGGGACTAAAGGGTGAATCGGAATAGGTAGGGGGCGCGGATGCTGTGGTTATGCCGTCTAGGATGGGTTGAGAGGTTAACATAAAAGTTCAAGTTCGCGTAGATACAAGTCAAGTCATCCTTTTGGGAAAAAAAAAAAAAAAAAAAAAAAAAAAAGTAATGCAGCTTCAACTAGTGGAGTGTAAAGGGGGGAAAGGTCATATCAAGGTAGGATTTGAAAAGCCATTTGGTTTTATGCAGTTTGGTCGGAATAAAGTCCTTCAAAATCCAATTGTCCAATCATTCCATTAATACGATCGATCTCTTTGCTAAGATCCTCAGCATTTTGAACAAGACTACTAGCCTCGTCGTATTTGCGCCTGCGGTTCGCATCAGCGATCATCTCAGTTACGAAGAATTTCTGCTCCTCAAGCACGATGAGACGTTCACGAAGGGATTTTTCTTCCGTTTCAAGCGCGGAGATTGCGCTGCTATTGTCACTAGCTAGACTGGCGGTGCTGTTTGCGCTCTCCCCGTTGCCGTATTTTATAGCGGCAAGAGCACTGGTGCCGCCGTTCGCTACTCCGATGTTGGCATTTGGTGGAAGTCTGCTACCATGGGGAGTGGCATGTTTTAGGACTTTGGGGAGCGATTTTAAGGGGAGCATGTGAAGATGCAGGAAATTAGTGGCTTGATGGTATATGGCTTTTTGAAGTTTGGCTTGTGTTGGAGATTGTGTGGGGAGGTCGCGGATTCGTCTGGCGGCAATGTCATACTGAGCGAAAGAATCCATCAAACGCTTACGAACTTTGGAAGCCTCAGTAAGCTGGGTGGGGGAAGGTGCTTTTTCCGGGTCTCTGTATTTGGATGGGAGAGTAAGTGTGACGAGAACAATGTGGAGGCTTTGGAGTGGTTGATCAAACTGACTGTAATGCGGACAGTAATTTCTGGAATCTTGGTAATAACAATCGAATGCCTTTTTCGAACTGTACAAGATTCTTATACGCCCTAAGATCCGGAGGTTCTTTGAGGAGGTCTTGCGCGACATCCCTTCGGCTAAATATAGTAGATTTACACTCTTTACAAAGACGAATGTCAATGTTGAGTTTCGTACCGGTGGTTGCTGGTTTCTCCAAAACTTGAGTCGTTCACTGATCAGCACACAGGGAAACGAAACTGGGATGAATAAACATACTTGGAGAGATTTCTAAGCAAACTTCGGAAGAGCATCCTGTTACTGGATCGCCACAGACCACTCTCCCACATGTTCGACAATGATGTCTCCGAAAAGTGTAAGTAGTGAAATCTTGTTGGCAGAATGGACATCTTAGAACATTCGCATCGTCTTCCCAACTAACAACGGATTGTTCAAGCGTTTTCCTGTGGTCATTTTGCCATGTTATAGACCATCGCTTATTGGCCCCTGATTGAATCTGGTCTGCGGGAAGAGTAGAGAGTAGCTGAGTGAGCCGAGTAAGCCGTTTTTCCAGCCGTGAGACTTCCAAAAATGCCTTGTCCACTTTTTGCCTCCGTAGCTCAGCAAATTCCGCAGTGTGGTCGCGTTCCTGGCCTTATTAACGGATTAGATACAAACGCCCAATCCCACGAAGATATGGAGCGTACCATTACGGTTATTATACCCTTCCCTTGACTTGTAGCAAGTCTCACATACCCTGCACCAGAATCCGCGAACTGGTTCATGTTGAGCAGACCGAGACAGCTTCATTTGATACATAGTATGCTCTTCGCAAAACAGCTTCCCGCACTTGCGGCAGTTGACGCTGCCACTACTGACCGTAAGTCGCTTCTGGCACATTGGCTCCAAACATACATCATACATGCCACGCCCTTGCCAATGCTCTCTTGTGACCACTTCGTCTGGGTCCAGTATCCTTGGTAGCTCCGGTCCTGTCTGACCTGACGAGATTCGGGTGGGGGCCGAAACAGATACCGCTGCGTTGTAGTTTGATTCAAATACATCGAGGCCCTTTAGCTTCTGATTCAGCACAGCTAGTGGTTGGAATCGTTTCGCCTTTTCTACTTGGATCTGAAACCAGTCCTTCACTTCAACTTGCCGATCACCCTCGAGATTCGCATGTGTATCATCAAGGTGTCTAGCTCAAACGTTCACGATTAGTATGAAGTATGTAATCAAGCGCGAGCATATAGTTACCTATTCAGTTGCAGCAAGGTAAGCTGAGAAAAGCTAGTCAGCATCATAATGGGTCTTTCCAAAGGAAGAAAGAAAGAAAGAAAGGAAACAAAAAAACCAAAATACATATGAAAACAAAACGAAATAAAATGGAACGATGAATTGCTTTCCAGCATGGAAAGAAACCGGATGTAAACTGACCATCTCTTCGTTGCAAATTGGGCAAGCGAGCCTGGAGCTTCCTGCCGCCGCCGCAACTCGGGATATAGATGAATCTCCATTTTCTAGCGATATTCTCGACACTATATCCTGCGTATCTACTGACATATGA
>NW_001813982.1:3984819-3990529 GCF_000149585.1 Histoplasma mississippiense | reverse complement strand
TTCAACGGGTAGCTTGGAGATAGGTAAGATTAGAAGGCGCAGAGCCATTGGGAAGAGTAAAAACGGGTTCAAGTGCATTTGATTTAATAAAAATGTATGCGTCTCTTTAATGTGTCACTTCATGTTACAATTGGTGGTATATCAGTAAAAGAGCGAGCAAACAGAAATGGGAAGATGTATGAAATTGTGTTTGATCAAATATGATTTATTTGCTCCAAGTTATTATATTGTGAGCGCAAATGGAATAATCATCCCGAGAGGCAAAAATAAGTCATGGAACGAATGGGCGCAGAATTGGTTATTGAGCGGTGCAGACGCAGGGACAATCTGGACCTTTGTCGCTTAAATCTATCACACGGCAAGAGAAGTTTGGCGGGAACGGTTAAGGATTAGATCTGCCAGTAAATGGTGGGAGTCTGCAGGAGTAACACCCTAGCTGTTGCGCGCTCCTCATTCACGCCACCGGTTCGCAAAGATGGTCGCCCCGGATCCAATCGGTAAGAAATTCCACCACATCGTAATGATCTTTTGTGGCAGCAAATTCCAATGGAGTGACATTTCTAGAATCCCGTGTATGGGGATCTGCATTTCCAATCTGCAAGAGAAGTTTTACAATCTTTAAATGGCCCCGTTCCGCTGCCCACGAGAGAGCTGTGCGCCGCGCATGGTCCAGATGATCAACAACAGTGTTGGGTGCGTGTTTGAGTATCAGGTGTACACAATCGGCGAATCCCTTTATGGCGGCGATATGTAGGGCTGTCTTCCCTAACAGATCGCAATATGCCAAGGTTGCGTCATTTTCTAGTAGGAGGGATGTGGATTCGGAATTCCCCAGAGAAACAGCGGTATATAAAGCATTTCCGAAATATATATCCTCATGGTCAATGTTTGCTCCCTTTTCCAGAACAATTTTGATAAGGTCAACATGATTCTCATATGTTGCCGCTGCTAGAGCGCGGTCCAGAGCATCTGTTTGGCGAGGGGAGCTCTGGTTCCTCAGCCGTAACTTCACGGACATCCTCGAATCGGTAAGATGTGCTAAAGCCACCCCACAAAGAGACTTGACACAACTCTCGAGTAGTACATCCCGGTCCTTCTGATAATCGTAGGGGAGATTTTTAACCATGTAGTCCGCTGTTGAATGTATAGCATTAACAAGCCCGCAAGATTCTCGAAAGCGGCCCCGAAGAGATAGTTCGACAGTCACCCGAGCCATAAATGCTGGATACAACTGCAAGAAACAAAATAGACCTGGTGACGTATCTGATATGACCCGTTCAACAAAAACGCTCAGAACATGGACGTCAAACCTCCCTAACAGAGAGTGTAAGCAGCAAATTCTGATCTGGGTGCATGTGGCCGCATTAACTATGCCACTCAAGAAACATTTTTTTTATTACTCACTGCATACATTTCTCAATCCTAATAGAGCCCTGAGAATGAGGAGTTCTTCATCATACTCGAACTCGTGGACTGTATGCGCACACATACCCTCGAATCGGATACTGTCAAGGGCGTTCTGAAGAACTAACCGCCATATTTCGTCTGGCAGATATGGGGTGCCTGACATCTCTATTGGGCTCTCAAATGCTTCAACTGAGATAAAGGATCAAAATGATTCCTTCTGAATGAATCTCTGGGCTTCTGCCTGCGGTTTGGGTTGCAAATTACGGAGTAAATACCAAAAGAAAAGAAGCCGTTCGGTTAAAAACACATCAAGACGAAAATTGGTAGTAATATCCAAAGAATCGGCCAATAACTGTCGTTCACTGGGATTCTAGCCCCAGCCACCAGTTATTTATTTGGCTGCTTGTTTGAATATCAAACAAGGCTGCCAACATGATAGTATTCTACGGAGTTCACTCTCGATTAAATATACGCTATTCTGATAGGCTGAAACAATATCAGGCACACGACAACATGACAACCTAACCACAATGCCCTTCCATCCCTTCAAACAACAACAAAGTTAACCCACCCACTTGATAAAGTTTGAAGCAACGGTGTCAACGACCGTGCGATTTGCCATTGTCGTTGCAGAAATGTTCATAACATAAATGACTATCCGTCACAGCCGCATCGCATAGCGCCGATCGTTCCTTAGCAAGCCGCCCCGAGGATGCCCACTATATATGCTGCCAACATAGAGTGAAATTAAGTGCTCAGGGGATGCCATCTGTTCCTTTCGTTGTGGGCAGTTCTTCATGCAACTCGCTCAAAACACATTTGAAGTCATCGAAATATATCCTCGCGGTTCTTGGGGCTGGGCCGCCATTGGGACCTACATTGATGGGCTGGCTTTTAGAGTACTCACAGTGTTCGGCGATTAAGTACACACGGCGCATTCTTCGAGGACCAAGTTCTGAGATCATGGTTCTATAACGATGGCTGGAGAAGGGTGGTGAAGGCAGAACCCAACAAAGCGCACTACCCCTTGCGGGGCTATCTCGAAAACTAGGAATGTTGACCGTGTGTCGGAACACGGATGGTGAGCCATTCTCAATCGGATAGCTGGGGTTCCACAGGTTTTCTAAAACTAGAATTAACAATTGCAACAACGTAGGACTGTTCCCCTGTGCCGAACAACCCGAGCCTTCTCCTATCTACCTGCAGGTTGATTTTTTCACGATCAAATGTAGCTCGGAGGCTGCACATATACTTGCAAAGATGATAATGATCCAACAGTGGTGGCCCTCACCCTTCCGGGCACTCGTCCTATCTCCGATCCAGATTTCCCTTCACCTCAAATCCCAGAGGAGTCACTTCCTTGCTGACCCATCTGTTCATCTTTGCTCCGCCCACTACGACATGCCTGGAGAAGCCATGCTTCCTGCCGAGGTTAAGAGGGTTGACCACTGTTTACAGCAAGCTGACAGAGACTCTGACAAACATGATCATATGGATTGGGTGCTAGTAATCGGGTGCTTGTAATCGGTATTTCTGCTACCGTCAATCCTGACCCAGGCGAGGAAAAAGGCTGCGGAAGTCAGCTTGGTGAACCCTGGTCGTGAGTCTGCGCAAAAAGTGGGAGGATTGGACGAAGGAAATTGGTGGTTTGGAGGCGGTGCGGAAGAATGATTGCCGGAGATTTCCAGGGAAGTCATCGGGAACTCTGAGGAGGCTTCGTAGAAAACCCATTGCAAGCGGAATTTCCGAAGGTTTGGTTAGACTCAATGGTACTCGTATTCTCGAAATGCCCAATGGTTGATATATGTTTATGCCGTCAAAGTAACTCACGTGTGTTGACCCGGAGAGTGGCTGTAAACCGTGCTCGCGCTCATACAGTATAGCATCTCCACAAAAAAGATTGTTAGATTCCCTGGTCCAAAAAGCGGTAGCTCTATGGCGGAGATCATGATATTTTGATCCAAGTTATCCGCAGTTTTAACTAGTTATTCCAGCTGGCTCGTTGTGATTACATAAGCGCCTAACAGACCACCTCCCAGAAAATCGAGGTTGAGCCTAACCCCTAGATATAAAAATCCATGGATACTATGTACAGCTCCAATCAATCAACAACTGCGAGCCATTCATTTCTTCCCGTGAGATCCTATCCCTGACCTTGCCCTTGGCATTATTGCCGCGGTGTATTCTCTCATGGGATCTGGTTTGCGTATACCAACTCTACCTCCCTGATCTCGCCTCAAAAGCCAGCACTGGCATCATGTAAGTGGATGTGGTCATAGACAGCAGCGAGTCTTTATAATAGAACCAATCTAACATTGACACACAAAGGCCGCGCCTTGTCGATAACTCTCAGATACAGTCTGCGTCGTTACATAATCCTCTTCCTCTTCAGCTTCATGCCTATGTTTGGCCATTTCTGATCATATGGCCTACCTTCCTTGCTGTCTATCTCTCTCCCGAACGTTATGATACGTATATCCAGGGTTCAGAATGGACTTTTCTTTGGGCAGGAGGAATCTTTACCCTACAGGCCCTGGTATGGCTGTCTACGAAATGGAACGTTAATGTCCAAGCTTTGTTCACGACGTCTACGGCGAAATCGGTTTACTCCGCCAAACTTATCAAAGTTTCGCCGGTAGTCAACGCCGGGTCTGCGGAAATTTGTCCGTTGCTTCGAGAAAAATACGCAGGAAAGGATGATATCTCTTTCCTGTTTCAGAAGCGCCGATTTTTGTATTATCCGGATAGAAATACATTCGCACCCCTTTCGTACGCTATTGACACGGAACCGAAGCCTCTCCTCAAAACCTTCCAGCACAGTCAAGGGTTGAAGACGGATAAGGAAATTGGTGAGAATCAAAACCACTATGGGGACAATACGTTCGACATTCCTGTTCCTACTTTCACTGAGCTCTTCAAGGAACATGCTGTCGCGCCCTTCTTCGTGTTTCAAGTCTTTTGTGTCGGGCTCTGGCTGTTAGACGAATACTGGTATTATTCGCTATTCACCCTCCTTATGTTGGTGACTTTCGAAAGTACCGTCGTGTGGCAACGGCAGAGAACACTTAATGAATTCCGAGGGATGAGCATAAAGCCGTACGAAGTTTGGGTTTACCGAAAGAACGCCTGGACTGAGATCAAGAGTGATAAGTTACTTCCCGGGGACGTTCTATCGGTCAACCGGACAAGGGAAGACAGCGGCGTAGCTTGCGATATCCTCATGATTGAGGGCAGTGTGATCGTTAATGAGGCCATGCTCTCTGGCGAAAGTACTCCTCTCCTCAAAGACTCCATCCAACTTCGACCCGAGGACGACCAACTTGATCCGGAGGGCTTGGACAAGAATTCGTTCTTGTATGGTGGGACAAAGGTTCTACAAATCACACATCCCAACTCTGCGGCCTCACCCCCCAATGGTATTCCAACCCCTCCTGACAATGGTGCCCTGGGTGTTGTCGTGAAAACTGGCTTTGAAACCAGCCAGGGCAGCCTTGTTCGCACCATGATTTATTCTACAGAGCGCGTTTCTGCGAACAATGTGGAAGCCCTGTTATTTATTCTGTTCCTCCTAACGTTTGCCATTGCGGCCTCTTGGTATGTCTGGCAGGAAGGTGTAGCAAAGGACCGGAAACGATCCAAGTTACTGTTAGATTGCGTTTTGATCATCACAAGTGTCGTTCCTCCTGAGCTTCCGATGGAATTGAGCCTAGCAGTTAACACCAGTCTGACTGCCCTCAGCAAGTTTGCAATTTTCTGTACCGAACCATTCCGAATCCCCTACGCTGGACGGATTGATATTGCGTGCTTTGATAAAACTGGAACCCTAACCGGCGAAGATCTCTTGGTGGATGGAATCGCTGGCCTTACCTTGGGTCATGCGAGCGCAAAGACTGACAAACATGGAGCTCACACCGATATTACCCCCGTTGAGAAAGTTGCGAATGAGACAACTCTTGTTCTCGCCACAGCACACGCCTTGGTGAAATTGGATGAAGGGGAAATTGTTGGTGACCCGATGGAAAAAGCGACATTGAACTCTCTCGGATGGGTTCTGGGTCGTGATGATATTTTGACAAGCAAAGCCACTGGTGCTTCACGGCAACCTGGAAGGGCTCTCGATTCTGTTCAAATTAAACGACGATTCCAGTTTTCTTCTGCTCTAAAACGTCAGAGTGCAATTGCCACGGTTATTAGCACTGATCGTCAGACCTCGAAAAAACTCAGAGGGACATTTGTTGGCGTCAAAGGAGCCCCTGAAACCATCAGGACCATGCTTGTTTCTACCCCTCCTTATTATGAAGAA
>NW_001813982.1:3981025-3984258 GCF_000149585.1 Histoplasma mississippiense | reverse complement strand
GGTGTATGCTCGTGTCTCCCCGAAGCAGAAGGAAGATATTCTTCTCGCGTTATGAAGGATGCTGGATATACGACTCTCATGTGCGGCGATGGCACTAATGATGTTGGTGCACTTAAACAAGCTCATGTTGGTGTCGCCCTGTTGAACGGTTCTCAGGATGATCTCAACAAAATCGCAGAGCATTGGAGGAACACCAAGATGAAAGAGATCTACGAGAAGCAAGTCTCGTTGATGCAAAGATTTAATCAACCCGCCCCCCCAATTCCGGCGAACATTGCGCACCTATATCCTCCCGGACCAAACAACCCTCACTACGAAAAAGCATTGATTCGTGAGGCACAAAGGAAAGGCATCACTGCCCCCGCCGCCATTGGAGGAAATGGAATCCCAACCGTGACATCTCCAGGTGCACATGCCATACAACAATCGACTATGAACCTAACGCCTCAGCAACTCCAGCAACGCCAGGCGTCAGTTGCTGCAGCCGGATTTGCCGATAAGTTGACGGCCACGATGATGGAGCAAGAATTAGATGACAACGAACCCCCCACGATCAAGCTGGGAGATGCTTCGGTTGCCGCACCGTTCACCAGCAAACTTGCAAACGTTATTGCAATCCCCAATATTATCCGTCAAGGCCGATGCACGCTGGTTGCAACTATCCAAATGTATAAGATCCTTGCGCTTAACTGCTTAATCAGTGCGTATAGTTTAAGTGTCATATACCTTGACGGCATTCGATTTGGTGATGGTCAGGCAACTATCAGCGGCATACTAATGAGCGTTTGCTTTTTGTCAATTTCTCGTGCGAAGGTATGTACTCACCACAATCCAACGCTCTTTGGTACTGTGTGGACTGGGAATCTCATATACAACGCTCTTCAAATAGTCTGTCGAAGGTCTTTCCAAAGAGCGTCCACAACCTAACATATTCAACATGTACATCATGGGGTCCGTCCTAGGCCAATTCGCGGTCCACGTCGCAACCTTGATATATCTATCCAACTACGTCTATACAATAGAGCCGTAAGTCCCCCCTTTTGATTCCAGCCAAGCAAAACGACCAAACCCCACAGATCTGGCTAATCTCTTTCCAATTTCCCCCTTTTATCCTACAGTAAAAAAGAAGTCATCGACCTAGAAGGCGAATTTGAACCCTCCCTCCTCAACAGTGCCATCTACCTCCTCCAACTAATTCAGCAAATCTCCACCTTCTCCATAAACTACCAAGGCCGTCCGTTCCGCGAATCTATCCGTGAAAACCGTGGTATGTACTGGGGTCTCATCCTGACATCCGGCGTCGCCTTCTCCTGCGCGACGGAGTTCATTCCGGAACTCAACGAGAAGCTCCGCCTTGTTCCATTTACGACCATGTTTAAGGTCACGTTAACAGCACTGATGTTGGCGGATTACATCGGTTGCTGGCTCATCGAGAATATCTTGAAGACGTATTTTAGCGATTACAGGCCGAAGGATATTGCGGTGCGGAGGCCCGATCAGTTGGCATGGGAAGAGGAGAGAAAAAAGAAAGAAGCAGTGGCGGAGGAGAATGAGAAAGAATCGAAGAGGAAAGTTTGATCTTTATAGAGATGTTCTCCGTGCGATATCTTTGGGCGTGAGGGGGTTGGCAACATTTTCCATCTTAATTCCTAAGTTTATCAACGATTGTTACCTTTTCATTTTGGCTTGTTAGAATTAAAATAGCCCGTTTGATTTAGGTTAATGGTAAGGAGTATTGTATCATATCTCTTTTGCTTATGCTTATAGATTCATTTTTGCATGTGCTCCTGTTCAATTTCCTTTTCCTTTTTTTTTTTGTTTTGTCTACTCTAGGAAGCAATGTTGGATAGGCTTCAAAATGTCTGGCTTAAAGCCGCAGGAAAAAAACTATGCATTGTGATGACACAATTGACTATAATTGAATCAGTTCATTGGTCTTACTTTATTAATTCCATCAGTATATAGGCATGTATGTACAGAACTTCACATGGTTCTTTAGCAAAACACCTCTGTTGGGGCTTTATCTTCAATGTTGGATGTTGGATGACACTTCATACTACAACGCAATGGATAGGATATCATATAATCGAATATCTGTTGTGGAAATCTAGACTTTGTTTGGTCTGGCGACCAAATGAAATCGTGCCCATATCTCAAACAATGAGAAAGATAGAAAACCAGACAAATAGGAGGGTATTAACCTATCCAACACTACTATGAACACGCTTTCTTCACCTCTGGTGTCTCCAGGAATTCCTTAAGGATGGACACAATTTTCTCCAACGAAGCTGTAGACAGCTCCAGAGCTGCCTGGCACTTGGCAGTATCATTTCCCAGTTTAGCATAGAAATCCTTGCGATAGGGGGTTGCTCCCATGGCGGCGACAAAAATAGGTTTCACGAGGAAATTGTGGTGTGGTTTCAGGGTGTCACCGTAAGCTGCACGGAATGAAGTGGACAATTCGTCATTAGGAAAGGATATATTATGGCGAAGGGCTTTAGCAGTGAAGTCAAGACCCCTTCATAAAATGTTTTTTTCATGGGGCAGAAGTTAGTAACTAGTATTCATGTGGACCGCTTTTAGGTAGGATGATTAAGGTTTGAAAATATTTGTGTCTCAATCTTTGATGGCCGTGTAAAACATACCGGACAAGCCAAAGGAAACCAACACTAGCAGTGTTCTTTTTAGCTTTTATTTCATTAAGAACGAGGGCTTGCAGAGTTTCTGATTCTGCGGGTGCCGCAAGCTGTCTATCTCTGATTTTCTAAAAGGTATTCCGCAATTAGGACGAGTATAACTTGTAGAACGGTCTATTGGGGATTGAGGTTTCAGTACCTTGATGTTGCCCAGAAGGTCATTTTTCACTGGAGTGAAGGCAACTGAACCCAGGAGATCTAGTGGTAGCAACAGGCATTAGGTAGGGCAAGCTACTCCATGCTGATATAAAAGACAGATACACACCAAAGAGCGTAGTCAAAGACTCAGCGGCTTCGAGGAACTCGGAGGTTGAAATCGCGTTATCGTCGGCGACAGGGACGGCATCAAAGCCCCTCTTGAGAGTATCAAACCAGGTACCGCCTTCAGGAATAACCTGGGTGTTGGCCATTGCTATTTAAACGTATCTTATGGCAGTATTCAATGTAGAAATGGATCAATTCGATCTCTGTATCAGTGAGAGAACTCCCCCGTTAGGGAAAGTCTGCTCCCCGCCTTTGATAACATGCCAAAGTGGG
>NW_001813982.1:3978382-3980523 GCF_000149585.1 Histoplasma mississippiense | reverse complement strand
ATATCACGAGTCGACGACGTTTATTGGCCCAGTGCCCCGAATTTGGCTACAGTATCATCGCAAGTCATGGCGTAAAACGTGGCTTGGACTGAAGGATTCCTCGTCCCGCCTTGCTACCTTCTCTGTGAACGCTGCCTTCGATCACATAAACACCCGCCAATTGACCGGTTTCACTACGACTCCAAATGAGCGAATTTATAGCTCAAGTTTCCCGCAACCCGATGACACTTATGAAAATCAGGAGCCAATGAAACCCACATCAATAGCGCCGGTTGATACGTCCCAAGAAGAACTTGCAGCAGGGAATCAACAGCTGAACCATATTGAAGGTGAACACTATGGCGACTTAGGCCATATGACTAATGCATTGGACCGACAGCGTTCAAACGTGAGACGGTCGTCGACGGATCATGCTACCATAGAAGAGTATTTTACCCCGAGTGAGTCGCTAGAGTGGAAGAACAGGTCCGGCATTTTTGATTCAATAGACACGCAAACCCGACACCCAGGAATATTGAATGCGGACCAGAACATTCGTCGTCAACCTACCCCAGCGAGCGATTTAGCACCAAACCAACCCGAAACACCGTTTCTGTCATTATCCACTTGTGAAAGCCCGCATGGGATTGATGCAACAGAATCTACCACATCTTTAATACCACATAGAAAACAATGTCCTGCAAAATTAATATCTAAGGAGTCATCAAGGCGTCTTCGAGCAAGAGAATCTTGTGACGGAGCTGTACTTTCTGGGAAGGGAGGCACAGGCCATCCCCTAACCGACCAGGGAATATTGAGTAATGTCACCTCAGGAATGGTTCGATTCCAACAAGATGGCTCAACAGCTATAAATCCGCAATCGCGCGTGGAACCGCTGAAGTTAAAGGCCCGCGAGAGGGCAAAGGGGCGACGTCGAACTCTTCTACCGAGCAACGATGGTGAAATCATTAGAGCAGAGCGTATGCTAGTTCGTATTGATATCACAAAATTGGGATCACTTCCAAATGATTTTAGTGAAAACAACAGTATTAAAATAGAAACCCGAATTTCCGAAAAGTGGAGAGAATATCTGGTTGCCTGCCGCCGGGGCGCTGATGAGGAAACCCCTATTATCCTTCATCTCTATAAAACCAGAGTTATTCCCCAGGTACAAGTTTCACGGGTGAAGAAAAGTTCATCTCGCGAGATTCCTCTTACACTAGGATTTACGCGGGTTAACTTATTTTCATCCCTCGATAAAACCATCGTTATTTGGCACCCTAATCATGAAGGAACTGTCCTGTTTATAATGCGAGCAAAATCATCAGCTCACTCCATGGAATGGTACACCTTTCTTCGTACGACACTTGGATGGCAACGCCCCACAAACCTTATAGTTCACGTCCCTGATCTCGACATTGCTGTGCTTCTCAAGCACCCGTTTTCTCACTTACAGAATGATCGCATTATGGCTGACCAAGATGACAATGAGGGACGCTCAATACTTCTCAGGACAATGGCCGAGGAACGGGCAATTGCAGCTGGCATAATTAAGACCTGTATGGACACGTTATCTGAATTCCCAGAATGGGATTCTATCCTGAAAGTATGGCCGGGCTCTGAGAAAATGGGTTTGGCCTGGCGAAGGTATGATAGACTAGAGTGGGTTCATGGAGCCAACGAGGAACGAATGTATGGAACGATAGCCATGAGGACATCCCATGAGCTCGAACTACGACCCAAACGGCATTATCCGACGAGTATAAAGCACTGTGGGGCTAAAGAAGCCACAGAAGAGCCACCACCTGTTGAAGGGTTCCTGATACTGCTTACTTCCCAAAAAGGCAAACACCAGCGGTTAGGAAAATCCTACTCTCGGCGACTTTACTTCCACGTTCAGAATCAATACCTATGTTTTTGTCGACCCGGGAGAGCTGTGCCTCCCCCTCCTCCACGGCCACCAACCACTGCTGGGTCTGATATACCAACCGTCTCTCAACTTTCCAAGGACACTCCTATGATCTATTCCATCGATCCATATCCCCTGCGTAATGGGAAAATCACGTGGCTTTCAAGAGTGGCGCGACATCATCGAGAACAACATGATGCTGAAGCCTACCACGAGAGCAGAAGGAATCTAAAAAATCTGGAAAGAGCTGAGG
>NW_001813982.1:3967640-3976733 GCF_000149585.1 Histoplasma mississippiense | reverse complement strand
TTCCACCCAAACGTGGTTCCAGGGGACGATTTGCGCGCTGCCCCCAGATTGATGGCGTGGCGTCACCCGGTCACCCGGCAGAGCTATTATGCGTTTAACGGTGGTTTTGGAGGGATTTAGGTGTGAGCTGTTTTGGTTGGTTGGCACACTTTATTTAATTGCTCTTCAGAAAAATCTAAATAAACAAGGGCACGGATAAAATGAAAAAGGAAATGAAATTAGGTGCAATTGGGTGACATGTTTTGATTTATAGACTTACGGGAATGTAACAACCATCCCCCTTTTAAGATTCCGCGTCGGCTCCCACTTCTTCACTAATATCATGTCTTTGACAAGATTTGTCTCTCCATAGCCTTCATTCAAGCAAGGTGTCATTGAAGGGCCATTCACCCACATCACCTGTACGAGGTGGTCTGAGAGAAGAAGAAGGCCGCCCACCGTGATTACGCCGTATCCTCCAAAGCGGAGAGCGACCCGACGGAATCTGGAGGAGCGGAAAAAGCTGGACAGATTTGCGGAAAGAGATGAACTTGTGGATGTTGTCTGGGAGAGATCGGAAGATGGGGTGAAGGATTTCCCGTTTTTAGATGAGAATGAAGAGGCAGTGGAAGTTAGAGAAGACGACGAGGAGGGGGAGGAAGCGGTGTTGGATCGGTCTTCCAGTATTTTCGTGTACTCCGCGACATCGAATTTTTGGTTCTGGAGGTTGATTTTTATATGCGTCTCTGCTGAAGGGGCGTCATATGTGGGATACGGAGGTTTGGAGGATGTGGAAGGAGGAATGACAGAAGATTTCGTCTGTTCGCGCGGCTTTATAATTGTGCCTTTTCGACTGGGAGGGGGTTTAACCGGGGTAGGGGCCTGTTTAGGAGGCATGGCTAGCAGCACCGCCCGGGAGACCACGTGCGGTGGGAGGGTGTGTTATTTCCTGTCTGCTTTTCAACCCATTGGTGGTAGATTGAAGTTAACAGCCGATTGAAGTGGTTAGAATGTTATACAATTTTTGTGTTGGTGACGGCGTCTAGAATCCATTCAGAGTGATGGAGAGAAAAGGTTTCGATCTCGACAGGAGGTTGGTGAGGTGATGTTTGTTCTGTTTGTTTTGTTCGGTAGAATGTTACAAGGCAAATATGGAGGAGTAAGGTTCCGATTGAACATTGAACCCTTTTTCTTTCAATCAGTTAATAAGAATTCCTATTCCTAGCCGCGAAGCAGTAAAGCATTATGAATCGGCTTCCCGCATCCAGTTTTGAATATTGAGCAGAAATACATTGTGTCACATGCGAAACATAGAACTCCATCTTCCCACGCCCGCATTGTGCGAACATATAAACCATAATATTTTTCCATCCTCCGTTAAAATGAGTCAACAATGGAATAAGCAGGAGACTAAAATGAATCAGCAAACAAGGAGAAGATGAAAATATACGCAGCCATCCCTAATGATTAGCTGTTAGTCGGGTGTCAACGTCTCATTTAAGTTTCCCACGCGATGACAATTCGAAGTTCGAGGTAGCAATTGGTTAACAATCTCTGCGAAGGAGTCCTCTGCTGCGTACTCTCTAAGCAATTGTTGCGATTGGAATTTTGGTCGAGGGACGGTGAAACGGTGTTGGGCGCGGATGGGGAATAAAACTGGAAAACACATAAATGAACACGAGAAAATCACAATAAAGCATACATGGCTCTTTCCTTTTCATGAAAAGTCTCGTTTATTCCATTATGCAGAGTCGCTTTCCTTGAGGTCTGCAGTACTAGATACGACGCTTTGGACATCTGCGGACGTCGGCTCATCGTCCAGCTCAACGGGCTCATCATCGAGGCGCTCCGTCGTCGGGTTTGTCACTTCAGCCTGATCAACCTTTTCCCAGTCATCTTCACTTCTCTCACTGTCTTTGTCGAAAGTTGTGCTCCCAGAAACGTCAGTGCCGACCTTGGGCTTTTTGGCACTTGGTTGGCCTTCCAGGGTAGGCTCTGAAGTGGGAGGATCAGGAAGACTAGCAGCGAGTGTCGCGGGTGAGGATGACGGGTGAAATGGAGCCTCATTACTTTTCTCGGTCTCCGTCGATAAATCTTGCTCTGTTGGCGGGAAATACTCTCTATACAATTTGCAGTTAGTAGAATGACGATCGACCAAAGAGAGATATGTAGGGCCACTCACGGGAGAAGTATGAGATAGGCATCCGTATCTTTTTGTTCAAAAGTACAAAATATAATGCGTTCGAGGGGCCCGGGGCTTGTTTCCAGGAAGTGTCTAACTGCCGAAATAGCCACTTCCGCTGCCTTTAAGCTCGGATATCCGTAGACCCCCGTACTGATCGCCGGGAAGGCAATGCTTTTCAAACCACTTTCTGCTGCGAGCGCTAAGCTGCGCGAGTAACAACTGCGTAAAAGGCTCTCCCTATTCTCGTCTGCCCAGAACATGGGACCAACAGCGTGGATGACATTTCGGCAAGGAAGGTTATAAGCATTGGTGATTTTAGCATCGCCTGTAGCACAACCGCCCAGAGCGCGACATTCTTGGAGCAGACCGCGACCAGCTGCCCGATGGATTGCCCCATCAACACCACCCCCTCCTAACAGCGACTTATTTGCTGCATTTACAATGCAATCAACTTCGAGCTTTGTAATATCGCTAGTAATAAGACAGATCGAGTTGTTTAGGAATTGAGAGGGGTTGCTATTTCGAGGACTTGACGCAGGAACCAAATGCTTAAGCTTGTAAAGGAGAGACAGGTTAGGAATTTCCGATAATGGAATCCGAGACGAGGTCATTGTGGTAGTGTACGGGAATGAAATCCCAGCGCACTGCTGCAGAAGAAGGGGTATAATGTTTCAAAGAACCAGAGCTTTGAGTGAGTCGAGTGCGAGGCTGGAAGTACTGAACAGACTATCTGCGGAAAACCGCAACAGCAACAGTATCACTGATTCAATCCACTAAATAGATGAAGCAGAGCCGTAGACATGGTGAGGAGCGCTTTGGATGATAAAGTGGGATGGATGGGCATGACTGCAATAATAATTGGCGGGGACTTTGGGAGCTGTCTCGATGCACGTGATCTCGGATGACGTTATGATGTATGCGCCAATCTGATTGGTTCTGGATCGGCAACCATCTTATCTTATCTTATCTTAGCGTTCTCGGTCAAAGGCGGGGAAGTATCGAGTTATATAAAGTCACAGATCTATGTGCATTCTCTCTCTCTCACACACTCTCTCTCTCTTTATCTTTTTTGGCATACTGTTTTGCCTTTGAGATATTGCCCTTGGAGGGATCAACGCAGCTTCGGAATGTAATATACCCACATCGGAGAAACTGAAAGTCCTTTCCCAAAATGCATCTCAAAATCCGCTCTGCCACGGAATCTGACCTGCACCAGATCCACTCGATCTTTACCCACTACGTGCAAAATACTGTCGTAACATTCCGTGTCAATAAGCCACCATTCTCATACATAGGGAAAAGATTTCATGAAGCACAGGAACGTGGTTTACCCTATCTTGTTGCTGTGGAGAAGTCTGGCCAAGATAACCCCAGTCATGAAGGGAATCCGACAGAAAAAGTCTGTGGATACACTCTGGCTTCGGCCTTCAGAGGTTACATGCTCGCATACGCACCCACAGTTGAAATGTCTCTCCTTGTCCACCCTGATTACCAGTCACAAGGGATAGGAAGTGCCCCTCCTCTCGTCGTTGGTGGAAGCTCTAAGGGAGGCAAAACATTTTGTCCTATGGAAGTCGGCGATGCTGACTCTATAAGCGCGTCTTTCACTAAGCTGTGAATGTCGATGAATATAATTAGCTGGTTATGGCCGTCAATCCGCAAGGGAAAAATGGGGGCGAAGGCTTAAGAGATTGGTATGTCCAAAGGGGATTTATAGAAAGAGGGAGGATGCGGGAAGTTGGATTCAAACACGGTAAATGGTGATTCTCCCTTTCCACCCTTCCTCTCTTCCCTTTCTGCGTTTCCTCATATTGGGCGGGGATGCGTTTCTTTCCCCGCCATGGACTTCATGTAAAAATTAAGGTAACGTCACCTAATATATAGGACTCATTCATCCGTCATTCCTCAATTCCACAAATACCTAACACCCCTTCTTTCGCTTTAGGATCGACACAATATATCTTCAATACATTCTATGATATCCGTTGCCAACTGAGCTAGATTCTAGGATACATTTCAGGCTCTCAGTTGCTGGCAACAAAGAAGTAAAGTTGAAATCGAAGAGGAAAGATTAGGGTTGCGATATTCATTTCCCAGCAGTTCATACACAAACCATGTCTTTCTCTTCGCTCGCCACTTGGTATCTCTTAAGAGTTTTCTGAATAATCGAAATTATCAAATTGACAATCAAGATACCTTCCAGTTTCCTTTCCTTGAGCCATTCTTCATCATTATGCGTGAATGGTGTGAATGCGTTAACCAGGAAACCACCGATGCAAAAAGGATTAACATCCAGTGGCCTCACTGGATATAATGGAGCAAGCCTAATAACCAGAAGAGAGCTAGGGTTCTCACAGATGGATAAATCCAGTCGGAAGGGAAAATCGACGGCCTCATGATAGACGGTGGCTGGTATATGAACAGCCATATCACCGAATAAACACCCGCAGGCTTTCCACCTGGCACCATGCCCTGAAAAAGGGGAGCCGCTCATTCGAAACTCGTGAATCATCAAACCTGCTCCAGCGGGTGGCGCGCGATCGATACCCATTTAATTATTCTCACATCGCACATGTTTCGAATCCCTACAAGTGTTGTGTTCTGGACAAATTTGTACCCATGGAGTCAGCAGAAATCTAGTTTCCCGCTGCAAATGAAAGGTGAAGGGGGATAGATAGCCAGTAGTAGTGCCACATAACAAGGTAGAGATGAAGTTATTATGGCACAAAAATCTTGTAAACTGGTTGAGCTAGAAAATCTCACTTGGAACAGTTGGGGTAATTATATAGGAATGGCTGAACGACAAGTTGAACACGCCCCATAATCTTAATCCATATTTGAATCATATGGTAAAAGCTAGGCTACTCTCTGATCGAAACAGCCTTCTTGAAATCATGCGAAATGCTGAAGTCAAATCCACTGACTTCATAGAGAACTTCTGATCGTTGCGAAAACAATGGTGATGTAAATCCAGGCGTTAACTTTGTCACTGTTCTTTTGAATAGTTTATTTATTAAGTCAGCGCATCCTGATCATTACCTCGGATTGTCTTAACTCAAGGATGAGTTTTTCGGATCCGTTCAGTTTCTGAAATCCAGCAGTCTTCAAAAAGAGCTGGTCGCGAATGTAGGATTGAGAAAAAAAAAAAAAAAAAAAAAAAAAAAAAAAAAAAAAAAAAATTCAATAAAATCGAATAAATAACAACCGAGGCAAGCCATCGAACAGATGGAGCTTGGACCTCTGGACCAAAGCTAAACGCGGGCTTCTGACCGCTTCTTGATCCATTCAAAGCCCATGATTATTATTGATATTAATTGTCGGAGTAAAATACCTCCGGGCTGGTTCCTGTGTACGCAAATACAATACCGCGTCAATTCAAAAATCTCTCCTTCGCCGGGACGTTGAGGAACGCGTGAAAGCGTTACCGACAGGAAAGGTTACAATGCAGGGTGACAAAACCAGATTGCCCAAGCACAGCGCTGAGCTGAGCAAACTGAGATTAGCAATGGGATTGGGATGCTGAAGAACTTTAAATAATAACGCATCAATCGGGCCATTCAGGACAAAGCAGCAAGACCTATCCCGGTTGATCCCCACCGACACGATGGCTAGGGTTCCCAGCCGAAACATTTTAGTCCGCTGGTCCCCGCTGCAAGCCCGAAGAGAATCCGCGCAGGATGATGGGAAGAGATTCACCCTTGCCTCTGAGGTGAGGTGGCGTCCCCTCACTCGAAAGGATTTTGAAGATCGTGGTGCGAGTGCGGATTGTCCATCGCGGTCTTTGTTTTGAAACCGCGGCGTGCGCAAACTCGCGCAAAATGACTTATCACAAGCAGAATCCACCAATGTACAGATTTACTCCGTACAGTACTTCTGTACATACGTTTGCATCTGGGCCAGGTGCGAAATTGCGGAGAAAGCTCTATGATTAAGTTGCGTTGCGAAATTGTTTGCCAAGTCGGTTTCTGGAAGCTGTTTTCAGCCAGCCAGGGGACGATCCCACGTTTTGCTGATAGTTACATGATCCTCATGCTGGGGAAATATAGTTATTCTCCGACCGTTTCGCGGCCGAAATTATGATCCGTGTAATAAATCAAAGAGGGTATTACTACGGCGTATGTCTTGACTCTGCACTGCCATCTCAACCAAATATTTTTTGCGCTCGACTTCAAACCACCTACCTCTTTTCTGGCCGGAAAGTTTTGGTCCACCAAAAAAAATTTCCGTGACGAACTTGGCAGAGTCCTCATCAGCTCAAACAGTTTTCGAGTTCAAGCTCATGGTCAACGCCTAGAATAACTTGATAAGCGCTTCCCAGAAAAGCGGAACACCGGTTCGTAACTCCACAATGCGGAGGAATACAGTAGAATACTCTTACAAAAAACGCTCAAAAAGCTCGGTGCTCCGATGCACCTACCCCTTTGTAATTCGGAACGATAATAACACCAGCATCTATGTATCTACGCAAGCAATCGTTGCAAACCATGCCAGCACGGATACATGCCGCCGGTCCGAGGTTACTTTTATTCTTCCTACATCCCTCTCAGGGTATTTTCCTAATTGTCTTTGACTAGTTTTTTATTTAGTAGATATTTTTAGATGCGGTATGCTGCTGGGGAAGAATTCTTATTGGGGAAAACAGAGTTCCAGGGAGAGCACATACCTGGTCGAATTGTTCACATGCTCTCCTATTGTAAGGAAGAAAGCTCTTCTGAAGTCTGTACTCTGGAGTGCCTCCTTTGTTCGTCATTACCATCCGCTGATGAGAATGCAAACATCTTATCACTCTTAGTGAGATTTTTAATCTCGGATACAGCTGGTGGGTTCACAGATTCTGGGAAGCAATACTCCGTATCATTTGTCTCACCAGTCCAGAGGAGGTCAGGATCATCCAATTAACTCTGTAGAATAAATCCCAAGGTGAGCATTCGAGGTTCAAAAAATTAGACTTCTCAAAGGATTGAAGCACATACTGTGTAGTGTACAGATGCAGTCGATCTTCAAAGAGATCGGACAGATGATTCTTGCTGCGTCTTCTGACAGCCAGGAGGCCTGATCCACCGAGCATCGTTGTCTTGTCCCAAATCAACGCCAACATCCCAGCCATCCAAGAGCAAATAGGGAGCTCACATGGATGAGAGAAAGCTTTATGAGCTGACCGAATTCAGAATTCTTCCTTGTAAATACGCAATAGGCCTGTCATGATTCAGGGGTCCGTTATGCTCTTGTGACAGCAATTTTCAGAGCTTACGATGGACCCTCGGAAATCTAAGGAAATTAACGGGGATTATTTCTCCCTTTTTCCTTGACTTCTTTTGCTTTGTATTCTGGAAAATGATAGCTTGAATCCCACACGCAGGATAAGACCTCTTCTGAAATTTTTTAAAATAGCGACTCGCCAGCTGGCAAAGGGACAGATCGATCCGCCGGGTCCAGCCCCACATAATCCCCCAACCCCCTTACTTCTCACTGAAAGTAGACATCAATGAACTGCATGGATATTTATTGCCATCTCCATGGTTGCTATTGTTCTCGTCAAAAACCAATTCTCAAAAATAGGTTGCGGCCGAGATATATGTCCCCAACGACAGATACCCGATTCTGCCGCTCCTGTGTGATTTTCCACTCGGAGCACTTCACAGCGTGGTTTGTTCGAGTATCTTATTCAACCCGATAGGACGATCTGTTGCGATACACTTCAATTGCTGTCGCATCCACTCTGCAATGCAGTTTGCTGCTGAAAAGTCAAAATAAATAGCAGATCTAAAACCTTCCCGTAATCCAGGCAGCTGGGAGATACCAGTTAATAATTAGTTATCGATTTAATGGAGGAGATTGTCCCTGTCACTGCGAGATGTTCACCGACGATGCTACAGGACCAGATAGCTGAATTTCAGCCAGTAAAGGAACAATGCTGGGCCAAGCGTCCGGGTGATGCTTTTCTTGTCGGTTACAAGCTCCAGCCACACAAAGCGCGAGAAAATAGTGGGGGAAAGGAGAGGCAACAACGCCAACGGCCGTGGCGGTCGGGCACCTGCGACAAACACTTGGCGATCGATTAGACTGTGTGGCGCGATGCGGTTTCTTGAAACACCTTGGGCCAATATGAATGGGAATGCTAGTATCCGAAATGTCTCTGGTGTATCTCAATACGTAAAGCGTTAGCTAAATGCAATCTCACTATTCTGTATATTAATTGCGCATCTTACCATTTGTGCTCCTTGAAAGCTTAAACTTAATACAAAAGCTTTCATAGTATGTGGCCTTGCTGTCGGTTATTTACATGTGCAGCATGCGTGGAGGGAGTACTACCTCGCCTTGTGATAGGTAGATTTACCCAGCAGACGGGTGTCAATTGCAGCAGTCCATGATGACTCGCTTTGCTGTATTCTGTAGTGAGTTAGCCTTGGCACATGAAACCTACACATGAATCGGCCACAAAGATCCTTACCAAGTCTCCGGCTGAATATGCATTCTAAACAGGGATTGATGTGATGGAGGCCGGCCTAATCCCTTCAGAACACAAGATTTGAAGAGAATCGAGATAAGCGTTTCGTTTTTTATTTTGGCATGTGGAGGACGCGGTAATTTCCAGTTATCACGACAAGGGAGTAGCCTGTAATAATACGCAGAGATTGGCGTATGTACGGCATACGTGAAATGTTACTTTCACGTACAGATCTGTATTTCGTACAATGGGCCCAAGTTGCTGCGAGGAGTTGCTGCGAGGACCCACACACAATCATCATACAAGCAAAGAAACTGACCAAACTTTTCATGTGGTTCCCACCAGCAATTGAATATGCGATTGGCCGTTTAGAGGCCTCGGTGGAAAATCATCACGATTTGTATCACAACTGGCAGCAACGCAATGATACGGATTCAGCGAGGGACTCCTTGCTCAGCAGCTGCTGGGGGTAACAGAAGTA
>NW_001813982.1:3963480-3967224 GCF_000149585.1 Histoplasma mississippiense | reverse complement strand
CAAATTTGGGCAAAGCAGATGGGCAAGATATTGGAAGTGAACCCTCTCTCTCCTTATATCCCACGAGGAAGCAAAGTTTCAAGAGCCTTCAAAATTGAATTGAATCCCAGGAACTTGGAACAGAGTCGTAAACAGTAATTAAAAGTTGAGAGTTGTACCCGGGTGTTGGGAACTTCTCCGGTCCATGCTTGGCCCAACTCAATTCTGGGGATACCCTGGCCATAAAATAAAATACAGCTCAGTGTCTGCACCCCGGCCCATCCTGATTCTCCACTCTCACGTCACTGCCCCGTGCCCGCCCACCAGCCTACCGCTGTCTTGGTTGCAACGAGCTTTGGTAATAACGTTTTCTGGCGATCTTGGGACCAATGCTTAGTCTGACACCAGAGGAATCAACTAAGGGGCAAGGTCGAGACGATAAGTGGAGACTTCCCAAGTTCCCATTAACGCCTCGGGGCTCAAGCTAATCTCACACCATGCCCGTTATCTTTCTCAAATCCCCATTGAGAATTGACGTTGAAGTTAAATTTTCGTGATTTGCTCGATGAGCGCACACCTCAATGATCTACTAAACCATCAGGCTGGCTTGTTGACATTGTTTAAGCGCTGATCTCTCACCAATTTTTTTCCATGTGGATTGCGACGACGGTGGTTCTCTGGGGTATCCTCTCGGGATTTGGATTATTAGCCCAATCACAGCTGTTTGTAAATTTCTTTTTTGGATTTTCGTTGGCTCGCTGCCGTCGTATGCAGTCTCAGAACCTTGAAATGGAAAATTTGCTTGTCAGATCTCCAGGGAGGTTTGTTGTATAACCCTGCTCTAAGTGGATCGGAAGAGAATCGCCGGTGTCAGGTATGTCTGTGTTCAAATGCGAATTTCCGGGAGAGTTATAGCTCCACACGTTAAGGGTCTTAGAGTCTTGTTCGTCAGATTGAGTTCACTCCACCAATCTCACCGGAAATAACCAAACATCCCGGTCATTTCTAGGTCGTTCGAGAGCATGGGTTGGAGAGTTCAGTAACGGAGAAGAAAGTATTTCTTTCCATCAGTTTTGAGAAAGTAGAATGTATTATAAGTTCCTCTCTCATGTACGACTGACTGTACGGTATAAACAATGAAGAACGCTGTCGGAGTATTGTTATAGACCACGCATAAACTTCGACAGCAATCTCATCTTTCTCAGCCAAAATGAGAATTTTAAATAGAAATATATCAATCACACCTTGGTAATTTACAATCTTTGATGTATTTTATTTACATTGTATAGAAATTGATGAAAAACCAAGTGCACAATACTTAACCACGTACTGTAAGTTTGAAATATATCGACTTGTATTCAACATAGGAAAAGAAATATACTAGTACAGTACATAGGAACTTGAGGCACTTATATGACCATTACCAGCTATCCTATGAGCTGAAGCTAAACAGTATGCATATAGATAAATAGATATCCTTCTCACGAAGATTTCCAATCACTTTGCTTTCCAGTCAATACAGTTAGTTAGTCTCAAATAAGGTCTAAATGGGAGAGTTAATGATCATTCAGAAAGATATTCCCTTTACCCTTTCCGCCCATTTTGCCTGGCAGTATGGAGATTTTTCTCCTTCAAAACCAAAAAAAATGTCTAGGAAGCAAGGAAAAGAAGCTTACGCAGGAAGCTTAACTTAGTTATTTTGCTCTATGCTTCTGTACAACAGACGAATTCCTTCTGACAATCTGAACGCCCCTACCCAGCACTATGTCCCCAATAGACACATCTTGCTCTCGCTTGCGGAACTGCTGCAGATCTTGAGACATGGAAATTAATTTATACAGCCAATGAACAGTTTAGATTCACTATTTTTATTACAGCTCATAATTTCACATCCTGGAGCAGTTTTGTTCCCAGAGTTGATGGAGTCGGCATTTGACACTTTCGGATACTTATACTTTGCAGTTGAACTGCATACAGAGAGAGCTATTCAGCGGCACGGGATCCATTGTCGAAAACCCAAAAACATGACAATTTTATCCAGGACTCCAACACTCTCCTCAATTTTTGGGCCAAAGCTGTAGTTCTCAAGCGGATTGCAGGAGAGGAAACTAGATGCCCCAACTTTGCGAATAGAATGGGATGAATTCGCATGTCCGGGGGTGTTGGCAGCTTCTACAGCGGATGATTGCATTACCTATTTTTGAGAGCAGTGTGACATATATCACTAATATCAGTGACTGTAGTTCTCGGATTGCTCTATACAATACCAAAATGCAGATGTATCCAGTAAAGTCATTATGAATCACCCTCGGGGTTATATTTGAGTTTGTCGAGTCCTGGAATAGATTTCATCTCCGACGAAATCATACCCTGCCGTCGGCCCTCACCTTTCGAGATCTCTTGATTGATCCTTAAAATAGAACGAATAGGCCCAGGTTTGTTTTATTCCCCCGCACGGGTCATGAAATCATTTGGTCAATCGATCCAAAGTTACTGTCCGACTTGGAAATGAACGCTTTCCTGTTTCTCAGCACGTAATTTGCACTCAACCATACAGAAGGCGTATCTTTAACATGCGCCTATGGTCGTAATATTTCGGTCCCGTTTCTCTACTATTTTTAGTATCGGTCGTCTTCAGGTAAGGAGCGAACCCTCGTATTTATCCCACTGGAGATACATCGCTGAAGAATGCAAGTTCCCTCGGGTCTCCAGCGGCCGCCCATGCATGTGGACCGAGGCCAGCGAATCTTCACCAGATCCCCTAATCTCGATCCGCTGGACGGGCGGCATTAGTCACTCGTATTCCAATGCGCCAAATTTTTGGCAAGTTTATTGACCATTGACCATTGACCATTGACCACTGGGTTCGCGCTTTGTTTCATGTCAGGAATTGTAATTGTCCTAGCTTCACTGACTTGCTGGCCACTCACGCTTCATGAGGAGAATTAATCATAATATGACAATTAATCAACGGGAATGCAGTTTGTGCGTACAAATCTTTGGTTTCTCCATTTGTTCATTGAATATTGCCCCATGGTCTGGATGAAAGGTACTACAGTTACATTCGAATCTGCTCGAAGTTTTCCACGTTTCGGTGTATCAACCTCGCCTCCTGACAATTACATCTTGAGACGTATATGGGAGCTGGGAATTTGTCGTTATTATGGCCATCTCCCAATAGATCTAAGGCAGTGGCGCCCGCTAGAATCTCGAGGGATTCAATCATCATTTGCTTCTAAGGTTACCTCCACCAAAAGCAATCCGACAAAAGACAAATTCTGGCTGCTTTGGCAAACATTAAAATAAAATCTGTGTACGGAGTAAAGCCCAGTTCAAATATGAGAGATGTGCCTGCTGTGCAATGCATAAATCGGCTAAAGTTCGGAGTTGAGTATGTTACTCTACATCATGCGACCAGTACACTTCGTTCAGGGGCCAGGGCAAATAAAGAATGTAAACAGATCCATGGATGTGAAGAAGGTCAGCGGAATAGATACCGCGAGCGCATCATCGTGGTTTCAAATATGGTTTAATCAAGCGAGATCAATGCTCATAACCTTATTACAGGCCGATGGATGTTCAACCCGACCTTTATTAGCACTTATCAAAGAAATCGAGAATTAAACAACGTCCTCCAAAGCAAAAAGCTCGGTATGCATTTACGCATCCTTAAGCTATCGGTCGCATTGATCATGAAAAAGTTGAGGATTAAGGACCTCCCACGGATGTATGGCCCACTTAAGGGCATTCCGCACTCGGAAAATC
>NW_001813982.1:3959997-3963380 GCF_000149585.1 Histoplasma mississippiense | reverse complement strand
GGAAAAATAAGTCATTCGGCACTCGAAAATCAATGAAAAATATCAGCTCGCTCACACAAATCCAGTCGTCACAATTGTAACGATTGGGTCTTTCAGAGATGGCGAATTTTTGCAGCCAAGCTTTAGGCTGCAAGCCTCCAAACCCACACTAACTATTTTAGAAGGGCTTGCTGACTGGGATGTAACGTGCGTACCGTCTGAATTTCTAAGGACTTATTTACTACGCCTCTCTAGGTCTTCCAAGGTTTCCTTGTTGAATACTCGTGGTCGTTGGCCATCGCTCTAGTTGATTTATGGCACTGGGCTGCAATATAATCCAATTGATGTATGGCGCCATTTGGCTTTGCATCGAGAAGTCAAAGTACAATAATTAAAGGTGTTAATCTTGGAAAGGGGATAAAAGAAAGAAAGCTAAATTTGAATCACATTCTGCATATTTTCGGAATGTTTTTGCGATGTGGTTCACAGTGCATATGACGGGATGGGCGACGTGCAGCATCGTCGCACCGGATTTTGCTTCCAGTCCACTAGCCAATAGCCAAGTTCAAGTGTGATAGCAAAATGGAACGCCTGCATAACATCAAACAATCACGATTGCGAGGGCTTTTGTTGTGGCGAGACGTGTCATAATCATCATGGAGCTTCCTCGACTGCAGGCTCTGGTAACGGAAATCCCTTGCGTTGTTGGACATGTGGCGCCAACAAAGGGCAGTGAGCGTGATACATAGTTCAAGGAATGGAGAATGTCATGAAGAGAGTTGATCGAAAGCGGCGAATTAAGACTGTTGGGGGTAGCACAGCCAGTCCAGTACCATTGAGATGATTTTTCGATCTTTTGGTGTCTCGGCCCCCGCATACCAGAAATATCGCCGTCATTCTTTCCGATGTCTCGAACACCCAACATCGACAAAATGTGGAACCGATCGCGGTTCACTGGGATGGAAAATACAACTGAGATTAAATTGAGCCTGATGGAGCGCAGCCAACTTCAAAAGTGGACTGCCTAGCTCCCAGAGCATTGATATAATCCGTATGTAAAAAATTTCTCGAGCTACAAAAGATATGAAAAGAAAATTTACTTACTATTCAAAAATTAAACGGTTTACAACTGAAAGACTAAGTTAAATAATAAAAAGATTCTGCAAGATGATAACAAACAAAGCAATGTCTTGGACGGCATATCATTGGCTGAAACACGCTTCTCATGATTTGAAAAGGAGGAGTAAGATATGATATTAAATTTCGAAGAAAGCTAGAACTAACTACAGATCCGTAACTAATTAGTTATTCTGCTGGATTATATAACACTAGCTGAATTCTGTCCCGCTTACTGGGATAATTTCATTAATGAAAGCGAGAAGGATAAGAGAAAGGGTTCATGCGGTTGAGAAGACAACCGCGCCTGACACAATCCTGACAAGCAGCCACCAGACGTCCTGCGAACCAGGGCCTACCGTTACAGGTGCGTTTTCAGAGACAGAAGAATAGCTCTGGCCACTACCTTGTCGATTCCTCCAATTGGAAAACCTTTCGGCAAATGAAGACGGACCAAGAGCAGAATACTAGCTAATCAGTAAATGCTCTGTGTAAGGGAAAAAAACGAAATATGCGCTATAGCTAGAACATAGACTGTTCACGAGTTACATAGTCCAATACACATCGCCACTTGATGCTCGGTACTTTTGTCCGGAGCATATACATTTTTCTTGCTGAGTTGGTAAGTGCAGTATTAGTTCTATACTCCGCGAGTCGCCTATTGATGCTCAATTGACCTGAATACTAGTAATATATTATAACACACCTCAAATTTCGTTCCATCCATACCTTCTCTACAATACTGATAGCCCACTCATCTGTGATTTCTTAATTTCTTTTTATCACATTGAAAAACAATATCGACTAATCTCACCCTCTATTCATCTTTAATCTTTCATTTTTCGAAATGTAGAATTATTAAAGATAATTGTGAAACAGCTCAATCATTGGGTGTAGCTAATAGTGAATTAAGTAATTTACGAACTAGAACGAAGTGATCTTTAAGACACTGATTTGATTTTACACCTGAAATACCCTGTAGAGATGAGAAAGAAATACAATACAAAAACCATGATCAATATGTTAATTATGCGGAGTATAGAAGACACTAAACTTTTGAGATCCCCAGTCCCGAAGATTATAACTATCTAGAAGGTATTTTTTATTGGACATCAATGGATGCTGAATACAATTTCCATTGAATCTTAGGATAAGATGGCTAGCTTCCATGAATCCAGCACAGCCATTCCATCGTAAACTGGTTGCCAGAAAGATCTCATTCCACCAAATGAAAATCGGCTGGCGAGTGACTCGGCTTGTAAATTGTGTTTCAACCGCTGGAAGATCTGCTGAATTGGCGAGCCAAGCTCCCCGGTTGGCTACCCGGTGAGTTACCCGAAGAAACCTGGGAAGCCCTTCAAAACGTCACCGTGGAATTCCCAGCCAGGTATGTAGTCAGTAGACGGTTCCATGTCTCCGAGAATCATCCCCTTCCATGTGTCATAAACCCCACGTTCAAATCCATTTTTCTCGCTCTTCGAGTCAAGGGTGAAGTGGTATCATGGCTCCCAGCCACTGCTGGCCATGGCTCATTGGGGCAAGCCTCCCAGCACCATCGCCCTATGAGGCTAGCACGAGTTCACCTTGACATCGGCAGGACCTCTATACACTCCCGTGTCACAGCTGTATTGGATACTGAACTGCCGATAACATGTAACAAAAATAATAATACAACCGTTGTGTACTCCGTACAGCCAGTACAGCACATACATACGGATGTTAACATGTCCTTGGCTGAACTCACCGGCCTTGATAGTTGAGATCATTGAGAATGTTGGTTCATGAACAGAGCAGATAAACGAAGCAGTGGGCTATTCATCAGGATGTTGTTGGATCACCACGAACGCTCGGTTTCACAGTACCCACCAACCTATCCTCAGTCTCCGAATGCATGCAAGTGGGTGGGGATAGAAATCCAGAGATGATCCATACAAAGATTGAAATCACCATCTATCCATTAGATCAACTCCGGACCTTAAGTTAACTATTTGGGCTATGTTATATCATCATAGAATGAAATATTATGAAGGACCCGATAGAGATCTTGGTCATAGATCAGGCCTAATCCCGACAGAATATGACAACATGCCTGATCTTGGTTGCGGCCGGCTTAAAGTTCGGCAGGCAAATTATTTTTATTTATTTATTTTTTATTTAATTTTTTGGGTCAAAATCAAGTCAATTTATCTTGTGCAGCCCCCACGATGAACGTGTTGGCACACACGGCACGGAACCGCTTCCTCCCCTTACGTAATGATTCAGCGAGTCCAAAGGAAGTCCAAAGGGAA
>NW_001813982.1:3955146-3959897 GCF_000149585.1 Histoplasma mississippiense | reverse complement strand
CTCTGTCACCACACTTGTGTTGGTTCTGACCTGACACTGACTTGTGGCAAGGTGCAACCCTAGCCAACTTTTGAATCTTTCGAACTGTTGCGAAATCTTGGAACGTTTTAGTGCGCTCCGCTGTGGCCGTTGATCGTTGTTGTGCAGCCCGTTGGGATGAATTTTACGCCAGTTTCAAAACTTGTAATTTTCTTGACATGTTACACCGCTAACTAACGAGAGATGAAATACCGCTTACAGAGCCGAGTTAGGCCGTGTGGCTTGGCGGTACGCACGGGGGTCTGTCGAACCTCTTCTCATGATAACCATTATCCGCTCGCTGCGTGAGAGTCTGATATCTACTATGTATAGACCGGCACGTTCAGAGAAATGGACATGAGACCAAGGGGGTGCACCGCTAGAGTCAAGCGCTGCCTCGCTAAAATATTATGATATTCCGGCCTGTTCAAGCCACTGGTCTACTAGTCCTACTGTCTAGGATCTCGCATTGAGATTGCTTTTTAAACATCGCAACCCTGTGCACGCCCCCAAGTCACTTTTCCATATGCGGCATGGCATACGATCCATCGATCTTCTCTGCTGGGATCTATTCGAACGTATCTGCCTGCCCCACCTGGAAGCAAAATCGACGTCAAGGGCATTATTTCTCTTCTCAAGGATCCCTGCCTCCCCTAATCCTGTTGTCCCCTACCAGGCGCCCACACTGAATAAGGCCACTAGCTGGATTGACAACAGCGACCCATCAAGCTAGCCCGATTTTATCAGGTTCTCCGTCAGAGCGGCAACTTCCACCTGTTTATTGCGGGTTGAGACAAAACGAAAAGGAGCTGCATACATATGGACATCCCAAGAAAATATTACGCCCATAATTATTTTGCTTGTGGCTCGCTCACGGTGAGCTGGCAGCGGGTTGTCGTGCTGCAACCTTGAAACGTAGTTAAACCATTCAGGCATTCCGTTGCCAACGAGGACCCTTGATGGGCCGTCTTAGAACTCTCAACACGCGGAAATTGGAACAAATCGTTCGGTTGCCATTAGGAGCATCCATCTGATCAATGTTCAGTCCTGTCTTCAAAACCTGGGGAGAGGTAACTATGATCATCCGTATCTTGGACACTGATCATCGAATTTACCCCGTCTGATATCAAAGAGCCTATTACTACTATAATTATCGGTTATTATCATTAACTTAGTTCCTTCATTTATTCTTATTCTAGCCGTTGTACTCCGTACCCGCTGGAGGATCTTGTTTTGAAATATCGATTGCTGGAAATACGCCGAAACCCTACGCCACGCGATACAATACATACATCACTGGTAAAATACAATCATCCCTCCAGGACCGGGGGATGCGTTTTATTACGGGGTACGTGTACCTTTAAAGATTCAGTCTCAGCCCGTCTGGGCAGACGTACGGTACGTACCATACTGGACCTGCCATCTGCATCTCTGGCTCACGCAGACGTCGTAGCTCGAAGCTGTTCATCTTCTTTTAGTCCACTGTCCACCCCGTTTTATGCTCGCTCTCTCCCACCACTCTTTTGCATTCATCTTCTTGTCCGGCAGGTCGATTTTGCATGCTTCTGTCCTCGAAAGTGCGTTGCCCTACTCGGTTATCGGTCGAGAGCTTCCATATTTGGTTCATTGCCCCCCAGTTCACCAACGACCCATATTCTGCTGTTTCCCCGGCGGCAACCTTGGTTCTATATGGCAGTTCTTCCAGAGACGAAACCCCGGTAGATGTTGGTTTGGTAGCTTCAGGCCTGGTTTCCTGGGTAAAAACAGGAGGTGATTTATTTATTACTACTTGTTAAACCAGACAAAGCAGGATTTGTTGCACCAACTGATCTGATCTGATCATTTCCGCCCCGCCGCTCCAGATTGGGTTGCTCTCCTGTCAATTTTTCTTCACATAAATCTTAAGCCGCAGGCTCTCTCATTGTCCATATAAACGAACAAACCCAAATTGCCTTTTGACACTGCCTCCGGC
Source organism: Histoplasma mississippiense (assembly GCF_000149585.1). Lineage (NCBI taxonomy): Eukaryota > Fungi > Ascomycota > Eurotiomycetes > Onygenales > Ajellomycetaceae > Histoplasma > Histoplasma mississippiense. The sequence continues at coordinate 3,957,907 of NW_001813982.1, read as the reverse complement.
CCCACAGCCGCCCCAGTTATTATTATAGTACATTCCCGTCCCTTCATTCTGTTTCGGTCCCGAATCTTCTACACTGAACGAGGAGAAAAGATCCGCAAGGAACAGCTTCTACTTTTTTTGCTTGGAGATAACCTAATGCTCTTTTCGATACGATATATTTGTCTGTTAGTCTAGAGAACTTGGCGTCGTGTGACGTTGGAGCACCTGAGCAGCTCTTCCCGCTCGGTTGAGATCATTGTGCAAGCAGAGAAATTGGTCGTCAACGGTTAGCGGCAGCAACTCCGTATGGTGCCCGGAGATTAAAGTGAAGGCAGCAAACGTTTTTGGGACTTGCTTTGGGTGGGGGGGTGATTGAGCGTACTTGGTCGGTTATGTCGGTTTGATTTCGCTCAGGAGCTCGACGAAGTCACAAATATATCCCGGGCAATATGGTCACAGTGGATACGGGTAGGTATCTGCCCGTCTATGGAGTTTCAGGGTCGACAACCGCACCATTCCAATCACCGAGAGGAGAAGAGGACGGTATCAAGGAGCTTCGCGGCGGCTTACATCATGGCGATGCACATAGAGATTCCTTACCGTCAATAGGACAGTTGGATTTAGAAACCGCCAGCAAGGACCGTCAACACAACAGTGCACAATTCCCATCCGCAACGGCAGGATTGTCTGTTTCCAGTTTGACAATGGCCAATCATCCAGGCCATGCCCCTTTTGGCTATATGACATCTGCAACACCTAGATCGACTCTAGGCGGATCCGCAGAGGCCTCTCCTGGAGACATCAGGTATCCCGGAGACGAAAATAAGGAACAGAAAACCTCCAGCGAGCCTCAGCACACCGTTCAACGACAGTCCCTCCCTTCTATACACGAGGCATTAGGCAGCCACACTCTGCCCTATCCTCCTCACCCACCTTCATCTTCATCTAACTCAGGACACCCGCCTGTATCGATTTCTATCCCGCCGACTGCTGTTGCTCGTGTGGGTGCAGATGTGCCTTCTGGTCCTCCCAATCCGTTTTCAATCTCATCACTATTTTCAAGGGATAACCCATTCAATGCACATTCGAGTGCCCCTGGCATACCTCCCCGTCCCGAAGGACAGCGAGCCAGCTTTGCTTCAACCCACTCGCAGGAATCTCACAATCGATCAGTCCCATCCTTAAGCTCTGGGAAATCACCAACCCAAAGTTGTAAAACAGGGACATCCTCGCTTACAAACTCGCAATCTTCCACTTACGAATTCAGCGCATCACCTTCTGCGGCGCTGATGTCTTCGCACCCTTCGTATGCACCATACCCACAACAAGCACCGTATAGCGGCCCAGGTCATAACACTCCACCTTCGATGCAGTACCCTCCTGGGACCTTATGAAACACGCCCAGGCTTGGTTCACCCTTGGAACCAAAACGGTATCGATAAGGCCCGCATGGATCAACAAGGGGGCATCAGGGCAAGTAATGGCACCGCCGCCCCTCACAGCGAAACTGTTAAACGACAGCTTGATGTATATGATGTGGAATCGTCTTATCATGAGGTGGGTCTCTTTTCTATACTTAGGCATAATACTCTTGGTTAACACTTGAGCAGATTGTTGAAGCTGGCAGCAGAGTAGTTGAGTTTGCTAGACATTTTGGTGCCAAAGCCCACCAAAGTAATCGGTCTGGGCCTGTTGTAGGGTTGATACCACAATTATCGGAGATCGATGATATTGCACAGACGATTCGCCGAACATCTGACGCCTTGGCTAGGATTCGAGGGCTGGCTGTTGAGCAGGCGTTAGCGGATCAGCAGGTGGAGCAACGAGCTCAGCGACAAGCTTACAAAGCTAACGGCGCGCGTAATGAGGAACAAGCAGCTCCGTATCGGGAAGATTACAAAAGTGGTGGTGGATTTGCAGGCGGTGATACTAAGAAGCGCCGAGGGGTATGTATCCCTTTTTTTTTATCTCGTCTCTCTTGAACACCGCATATCGTTTACCTATTCAACGTACAACGTTAATTCTCCCTACCCACCCTGGGCAGAACTAACGACATCTACAGAAGGCGGCCCCACCTGGCCGATGCCATAGCTGTAATCGAGCAGAAACTCCTGAGTGGAGACGAGGACCGGATGGCGCTCGAACTCTCTGCAACGCCTGTGGCCTTCATTACGCAAAACTAACTCGGAAAGCTGGCAATAATAAACATTCCTCGCTGGGACCAAATATCAGACCTAAAAACAGTGCTGAATCTCGGTCCCCAACGCGTTCTTAACTGCCGATATACCGTTACGTTCGCCTTCCTAATGTGTACTGTTAGTACCCAATGGAGTTAGGTATTGGGATTTCATCGTTTTCGTTCTCAAAAAAGTTGTGATATATCCAACTGGGTAGAACAGATTGGCGTTCTTTTTTTTTTTTTTTTTTTTTTTTCTTTTTCCTTTTTTTTCCCCCTTCGCTGCTATCTCCTCGTTCTATTTTCTGGCTATATCCGCTTCTATTTTCTATTTGGTCGACGCCAAATTGTTGTTCCTCTTGTTCCCTTTATTTTTCTTCACAAACTTTCTATTCTTTCTTTGTTTATAATATCCTTGGGTCGGTTTATTGCCTGGTCGCGAGAACGCCTGCTTCCTTTGATTTTTTTTTTTTTTTTTTTTTTTTTTTTTTTTTTTGTTTGTTTTAAACTTTTCGGGGGTTCCGGATATTCCTGTCGAAGGGGCAATGGGGGTGGGTTCAACAACGTTGCTTTTCTGCTCTTGCAGGTCACCGTTTCATCGGATAG
>NW_001813982.1:3950136-3954987 GCF_000149585.1 Histoplasma mississippiense | reverse complement strand
AGCTTGGTACAGTATCAGTAGGCACTTCTCTAAGAACTCAGGGTGGAAACGCAAGCGTTTTGATATCCATGTTTCTAACTTTATTGATAAATGTGATTCTATCATCTATCAGATAGTAACCAATACCTACTAAATAGCTTCTCTATTCATTATATTCAAGCAGAAGCGCCATTTTTGGTAGCAACTACGTAGAAAAAATTAACTAAATACATTATGTGTTAATCTTCATCCTCGAAGAGTATGTGTAGGTAGTATACAAGAGTTACTACAAGAAAATGCCAAGCTCGCTTCGCTTCTCATTCTTGCCAAGCTCGCTTGTGGCCTGTTATGTAAGCGTAAATATCATGCCTGTGGAAGAGGAGATATTGCTATATTATAGAGCTCCCATACCATCCTCATAATTAGTATCTACATACAAATCTCTATCATTATATTGTCGCCATTGTGATCTCTGCCTGTCTCACTTTTAAATTATCGCTATAATACTTATGGTAATTCCCGCTTTTATTCCTAAATCATCTGGTTGGACGCCAAAGGGAGTATGAATAAAGACCAGCGGGGGCTTTAATGATTTTTTCTTTTTTCGCTCTCCTCTGTTCTCAGCGTACATACTTTTTCGCTCGATAAAAGACTTCAACTGCATTCCAACTCAACGGGTTCACTTCTTTAAGCAACATGATCATTGAATCGTCGGGAAACCCGTGAGCCTACTTGATGATTCCATGATCGGACAGTGGCTCTCAGAACTACCAATGGATCACCCAGAATGCAAGTCTCCGTCGAAACCTCAGCTATGTTATTTCACCCACCATGACAAACCTGATCAAACATCTTTGATTCCTTGGGTCAGGTGTGGAGTTTTGTGTTTTACCATATTGAATGTGAGGGCAAGTCGTACGCTTTAAAGTTGGTATGTTTGCTACTTTTTCTTTGTCCAAATTACCTCAGATTGTGATCTGTTTGATATATCCTGGTTACGTACCACAAACAACCTAATCTCATTTGTCCTACATTTCTCAGCTAGGCACTGGCCATACCCAGGGAGGGATTTCTCATGCAAACCCAAAAAACATGAGAGGATACTGAAAGCTCCTTTCGTTCATGAGGCCTGTGCTTTTTCTTGTCTTGACAGCATTGGGGACAACAGCACATGAGAAGTAAAATGTCATGAGTGCATTAAGCTTGATAACAATCAGTTCAAGGGCTTAGACAACAAGCATCACATATTCTGTCAATGAGCAATCATCAAGGATTTTATTCCTGAGACAATCAGCATAAGTGATATCTCTGAAGTACATCACAAAATACAAATGGCTTGTAGTGCTATGCTATGTGGCCTGATGATGTCAAATCCAAGAACTATAGTGGCTCATTCATTGTGGATTTGGGTAGCACAGCCACTTACCCAGATATCCATTGTTTCTGATTGAGTACAAGGCGCAGGTAGTGCTTTGCTGATATAGATCAATGTTTTATGGATTAGGAGCCATCTGATTGGGACAGTGAACTTGTGAATAAGTTTTTCAATGACATGCATAAAGAAAATGTGGCGATTTCAAAAAAAAAAAAAAAAAAAAAAAAAAAGAAAAAAAAAAAAAGAAAAAAAGAAAAGAAAAGAAGGAGGAGAGGGCGTTGAGAAGGAGCAGGAATAGCAGAAAGAGCGATTTGCAAAGAGAAAGCCCCAGCGACCAAACCCTAATTGGGAAGAATTCAACATTTACCCAAGGGGTCGGCTTGATATCGACTATTCTTCTTGTGCAGGTGTGCTCATACACACCATCCTAAGATTTCCAAGAAGGGAGGAGGGGATACTTTAACCAGCGTGTATATCACGGTCGGCATCCGACAACACATGAATTCACCAAACTTGTGAGCTTGTCAGTAGGCACTTTGGTCCACTGTTATCCCACAGAATGCAAGGAGGAGCAGTATCATTGCGACGAAGTCGAAACTGAAATGAAGTTTTAGCCAATCTCCTCCATCAGGATACAGTCTCGGTGGCCGAATATCAGCATGGGAGAATTCCCCAAATCGATAGACGACCATCGCGTCACGCCCGCTTTAGGTAGGCCAATGCAACCTGACATACTCGAAGCTGCCACTAAGAAAAGTGAGACGGTCTCCCTCTTGAACATGCAAAAAGCGCTGGACAACCAGAGAGAATGGGCATGTTTTCGAAGAGGTCAAATATCTCAATCTCCCATGAGAATCCGACGCTGCCAATGTCAGGGTGTAACCAACTCCTTTGTTGATCTTTTGCACTAATCTAATAGCTCCTGAGGAAAGAAAGGATGTGCGAGTATCGGCAGTTATTTGAATTGATTCAATTGAGGCACATTTAAAAGGGCATTCAATGTTAGGCTCATATTCATCGACTCCCATTTTAGCGAGAATTTACAGCAAAACGATACCACTAATTCAGAAGTAACAGAGACGTTGTAGGGAGAATCACTCCAAATGTTGTAACGCCCATAGTGGATAGTTTGTTCAAGCGAATTTTTCTTTGGGCTACACACACTACGTGAGGTAGGAGTTTTCAACACGCCAGAGACAATGGCCGTATACCACAATTATCTAGTTAACCTTTAGTTGATCATATTTGTAAAATGAGACTGCAAAATATAAAATAACATCAGAGTTTCTCCCCTTGAACATAATATTTTTCCTACAATTTTTGAATATCAAAAGGACATTTGGGTAGTATCAAAAGTTATTACTTCTTGATTATAACCGGTTGGTTGACTACGATTTCAATATTCTTGAGTTGGTTTTAGCAAAAGGTTTTTTTTTTTTTTTTTCTTCAATTGACATCTATTTTGTTTGTTTTATATGCGTCAGCTTCTAAATTGATTTATGGAGGTCTGCACTCTCAATTCTGGAGCTCAAATGAAATCTGATCCTCACGGAATAACTACATAGTGGTTATGGGGCGCTGATGCCTAAGCTGACAGCCAAGTTTGAGGTATCAAGCCTCTCAACCCACCCCAACCGTTTAGGGGGGCTATAACTGATCTGTACCATACTAAGCATATAAATTTCTACCGTGAGCAGGGACTCACATTACTCATCGTATGTTCCCTAGGTTTAACTATTACTTTCAGATTTTCAATGATGAACGTCCCATCGCTGGGCTAGTCACGGGACCAAGCTGTCTTAAACCTTGGAAAGTTCTTCACGCAGAAGATGGGAAGGATAGGCAACAGACCCAAGCACCGCTACACCAGGCAACAAGATGCCACCATGACGCCTTAGAGCGAAAACTCTGTTTCCTCCACGTTACGAACAGAGAAAGTTACTTCCTTGTTTGAGAGAGCGGGGACGGAGCCAATCGCCAGCTTTGTGGAGACTTTCTCATGCATCGCTAGTCGAAGCCTCAGGATCCATCCCATTCTCGTCCGAGCCACTATCCATCGCTGAAGACACAGGACGAAGCAGCCATGCTGATGATTGGTCTTCCTCGCCTCCTTCTCTTCAAGGCTGAGAAGGCTGCAAGAAGGATAAAAGGTTGCCTCGATCGCAACAACGTTTCGAAGTTTAGCCATTGATGCCAATGTTGTGGTGTTCAATTCATCAAGCCTTTTTCTGAGGACAATATTTGAGAGGCTTATCTTCTTGCTGCCATCTCCAAGTACTAATACTGCGCATTGGACGGCCTATCTACATCGTCCTATCCCTCAATCATGCCCCGCCACGGAAGTCTGCAACCGCTGTGTGGTTGTTGGTATCTGGCAACCACAACGCGCCAATACATCCCTCAAGTCGACCTCAAAGCCCATTCAACCATACTATCAGCTTCTTCCAGGACAATCTTAACCCAGACTTTCATCAACCCCACATCAAGAGACCTAGGAGATGTCAAGTACACCTTTCCTTTGCACGATGGCGTCAGCATTGTGGGTTTTAAGTGCGAAATTGACAATCGAGTCATTCGTGGGATCGTGAAAGAACGGGGGAAGGCTAAAATTGAATACCAGCAGGCTGTCCAGAAGGGCCAGGCTGCAGCTCTGCTTGAGCAGTCCGCCTTGGCATCTGATACTTTCACAACCAGCATAGGAAAAATCCCCGTCGGTTCCAAAGCAGTTGTGGAGATTATATATCTAGGCGAGTTACAACACGATGCCCAATCGGATGGCGTCCGTTTCAGCATTCCCAGCGTCATCTGTCCTCGCTACGCAAATTCTTCTGTCGACACTCACGAATTGAGTCAATCCTTAGCGACCCTTGTACAGAGAGGTGCCATCAACATCACTGTGGATGTTTCAGTGGACAAAGGATCTAGCATCCGCGGTTTACAATCACCAAGTCACCCCATCGCAATCACACTAGGCCGGACGTCAGTTGCTGCTCAAGACGTATTTGAAGCTAATCTCGCTTCTGCGACCCTAACGATGCAGCAAGGAAATTTGTTTTTTGATGAAGACTTTGTGTTGGTTGTCAATGCAAAAGATCAGGATGTGCCGAGCGCTTTTGTGGAAACCCACCCAACTATTCCCAACCAGCGAGCTATAATGGCAACGCTTGTTCCCAAGTTCAACATACCAAACAATAACCCAGAAATCGTTTTCATCATCGATCGAAGTGGTAGCATGGGGGGGAAGATTCAGACACTTCAGACAGCATTGAGGGTTTTCCTCAAATCCCTACCAGTTGGTGTCAAGTTTAATATTTGCTCGTTTGGCTCCTCCCATTCATTCATGTGGAAGAAAAGTCAAGCATACGATGCTTCCTCCCTAAAGGCTGCACTTAAATATGTGGATTCGGTGTCTGCGAATCTTGGAGGAACAGAAATTCTTGGCCCTGTACGGACGCAGCGGTGGAAAGGCGTCTCAAAGACCTGGATTTGGACATGAA
>NW_001813982.1:3948907-3949880 GCF_000149585.1 Histoplasma mississippiense | reverse complement strand
ATGATGAGGAAGACGATTTTCGAGATTATCGAAAAAACCAAAACGAAGGTTCCCGCGGGCGAAAATTTTCGTTCTCCGGCAAAACGCCCAGCCCGAAACCATGAACGTAGATTCAAAGAAAGATGTTCCAAAATCGATGCAACCGATCTCCCTGTTTGACCCTTCTTACCAGGAACCTGACGTCAAGGCCACTGCCACCCCTCTTGAGGCGGATCTCCCTAAAGTACAACCTCCCAACGTACTCCAGGCTCCTTACAAAATACCCAGTCTCTACCCATTTAACAGGACCACTGTTTACTTCCTCCTCTCTCCAGACGCTCCTCGAACAAACCTCAAATCATTCGTTCTCAGGGGCACTTCGAAACATGGGCCTTTGATGTTGAAAATTCCCTTAGAGAATATTGGCCAAGGCACAAGGCTTCATCAACTGGCTGCGCGGAAAATAACAATTGAGCTGGAGGAAGGTCGAGGGTGGATATACCATGCGAAGAACGAGAAAGGACAGCTGATTATCGACGAGCATGAAAGCAAAAAGGAAAATATCGTGAAGCGCGAAGCTGTCCGTCTCGGAATTGAGTTTCAAGTGGCTGGGAAATATTGCTCCTTTGTCGCCGTAGAGTCACCTGCTGATGGGAAAATGGCGGAGCGGAAGGCAAAAAGGGAATCGGCCTCAGAAGCCGGCAAACCCCCTGGTTTTGGTCCTGGGGATATTCGAGACCTTGCTGATGATACGGACGAGTCTGAGGAAGAGATCATAGATTCAGAATGCGAGAGCACAGTTAGTTCGTCCAACATACATGTACTCTCCACTCCGTCCCATTTTGGTAAGGTTTCGTTCAGTCCTCCAGGGGCCTTTGCATCCCAGCCCCTCTCCCCCCACCCCCGCCATATTCACTTGCTTCGTTCCCTCCAGCTCCACCAGCTTCAAACACCCTCTTTCTCCGTAGCTCAGTGCCAAACAGCAATCCACGAG
>NW_001813982.1:3947491-3948779 GCF_000149585.1 Histoplasma mississippiense | reverse complement strand
TTTGCTGCACATCACTCTGAGCCTTTATTCGGGTCAGCTTCCGCGCCCCAAGGGCCCGCTGCTGCCTCCCTTTTTGGTGCGACTCATGCCCCTTTTCTTTCCAGCCGCTGAATTAGCTCCTATGAACCCCTCTCATCTGAGATACCGTCCCCTTTCTCACCAGTCCCTAGCACCTTATCGCTTTACTTGCCAATTTCTAGTACTAAATCATTAATATCTACTTTAGGTAAAAGAGCCAAATCAGCGTCAGTCGTTCCCGATAAGAGTAAGTTTTCACCATGTATAGATCGCGCCTTTTGCATTTCCAATTTTGCGTGTCGGATGTGTACACTAGCTCCTCTGATATACTTACGAGATGTTTCTGTTACTTAGTGCTTGAACGTGGCGAACGACTAGGTGGCCGAGTAGACAAAGGTAACGATTTGGCTGAGCAAGCAACAACTGATTCCCTCCGCAAAAGCAAAAAAGCCAGCCGTGCACCTCCAGGAGCTCGGCTGATCCAACGGTTTCTCAAAACGGATTCTGGACCTACAGCGCCTTCGCAGGATGCAGTTCACGCCTTGATAGCACTTCAGTCCTTTGAGGGATCGTGGCAGTGGGAAAGCAATGTATTTGCAGTCATGGGGCTCAATGCCGCTGATATCGAAAGCAAACTGGATTGGGCAGCTATTTTGGGAAAGAAAACTGGAATAGACACCAAGAACGTGAAGCAGAGGTCAATTGTCGCGACACTTATTGTCTTGGCGTATTTGAACAAGAAGCATTTGGATGAGAAGGAAACATGGGAACTTGTGGGGGAGAAGGCCATGGGTTGGGCTGTTGACGGGATCAAGGAGATCGGAGGCAATGCAGACGGAGGGTCTGATGTGCTCTTGAGACAGTTTGATGCCTTGCTCTGAGGGACTTGTTTGATATCATTGATAGTTCTTTTCCCTCACACGTATATTTATTTTTTTGTACACGGGAGAAGGCTTCCAGGGTTAGAATCTGCCCACGCTCCAGATTTTGCATACGTATAGTTTTCCTAGCTTTCCGTTGCATGAACCTTGACCGAAAACCCGACTTCACGAATACGCCATCTGACCTCATCATATAAGCCAATTTCAACTTGTGGTCTGTGCACAAACCAAGGACTAATGGACCTGGAAAAAAAAAATAAAAAAGTGGACACAGCCACGGCCAATCCATATAATTTACGTGACCCACATTGGGCAGCCCACCGAAGCTCAGTTTCCAATCCAATCCAGTCCCTGCTACACTACTTTAAGATATCCAAGCTGGATCCTTG
>NW_001813982.1:3941867-3947297 GCF_000149585.1 Histoplasma mississippiense | reverse complement strand
TCCATTTTTTAAACAAATACGGAGGCTAGGCAAATCCAAAGATCAGGGCCCGGGATGACTCATTCCTCCGCGCCCCCCCACCCCCCCCCACAATAATAAAAACCACGTATCGTTCTTGAACTACCAATATCTTGAGAGGCTGAAACAGACGTCCCAAGGGATGTGTCGTATGTTTTGCTTCGTGGAGGAGAGCAAGCAGTATAAAACCCACCGCCACCCCCGCCACCCCAACCCCACCAGGGCGGCTCACCCTCTCCCGTTTATGTTTGATCTATAACGTTCATTCTCAACTCAACCATGTATGGATGGATGCGGATTCATCGACGAGAAAGGGGCCAAGCGTGGAGCAGGCATGATAAACATGCGTTGGCTCTCTTGCAGGATCGAGAGACCCTCGACAGGGTTCCAGAGATGGGTGGATCTAGGGTGATCCGGGCCCATGGTGCCTGGAATACGACTCGCATACGGACCATTGAGGAAAAATGAGGCAGAATTTCCATGGTTCGCGAATTTGTTGGGGAGAAAGTTATAAGAGATAGGCTTTTTTTTTTTTTTCCTCTTCCGTCTTTTTCTACTTCTTCCACCTTCTCTCTTTTGTCGCATGCAGAGAAGAGGCAACGAATGGAATGTGCTATCGAACCTGTATCTCGCATCCAAAGTCGGCCTTTCTCCCCATCCATGGATGCAGGCTCTCAACTGAGCCATCTATTAATAAACGCCGTTGCCTGCCGGGCTATAAAAGAAACTGTCGGTTATACTTACCGTACAATAAAGTACGGCGGCGTAACGTAATAGTAAGGTAATGGAACCAGAAAAACTTCGTCTCGGCGTAATAGGGCTGTATTTTACACGGGGATAACGGTGATACGGGGATAAACGGTGACTGGTATGTATATACTGACAGTCAGGTCGGTTGGATGGAGATGTACGTTGCTTGTACAGTTCGAACTGCACTGCAAATCGGCAGTGGCATCTCTTCCTGATGAGAGACATTATTAAGTATGTGTGTGGACATGAGATGAGACGATCAACACAAGGAAATAGCCCATACTCATCTCCGATTCGAAAGCACACACCCCATTGTCCATTGTTCCCTCCCACCGCAACGAATGCCTATTGAACCGGAAAACAACGATCAAAATATTTCAATATTAGACAGAAGCTATGAGCTTTGGGGATGAAAAAAAGCAAATAATATAGTATAAAAAAATATAAATATAAATATAAAGTAATGGATAAAGGGGCAACAAAAGTCAGTGATGAGTTTTAAATATTCAAGCAAAAAAAACCGCTGCCACCCATTGGAATAGAGAAATGATATGCGTGGCAACATACACCAAAATCTACAATGAAAAGAACGGAGAGATTCAAGGCGCGAATGTTACGCAAACAACAACGAACGGGAAGGGGGGAAAGGAATGAGGAGGGGTTCCGTTAGGGCGAGAGGGAAGGAGAAGGAGATATCACTCCTTAGCACCCCTCAACATCTCCCACCCAACGCTACCACCCTTCCCCCCTTTCTCCGTAACCTCCTCAACAGCGTTGACAAGATCAAAGCAGATCTTATCCGAAACCACGCTGTCATGCTTATATTCCGGATGCCTGGCTACGAACTCGCGGATCCACTTCGCATTCGTCCACAGAGTGCCATCCGCACGCCGGCGGATGAAATCAAGATACGCCGCCAGCCGACACCGTGTCTCCACATCGACATTGACGCCGTTGAGATACGACTCGACCAGCGGGATTAGGCCAGGAAACCCGTCCTCCGTGCCGTTGACGATGTCTGCGATGGTCATGAGCTCATACTCGGATTCGATGGGACGTAGGCTCGGCGTTGAGAAACCGGAGGAGTAGCGGGAGCTGGAATCTGATGCGTTACCGCTAGTGCTGTTCGGGTTACTGTTGGGGTGCTGCTGGTGCTGGTGCTGGTGGTGAAGCCGTGATATACGGTGTGGAAAGGGGTCTTTGCGGAAGTAGAATTTCTGCTCGAGGACGGCATTACGTGCGTGGGCGGTTTCCATGTTCATTGTCGTGCGTGGGATGGGGATGTAGAGATTTAGATCGAAGCTGAGAATGGCGCGAGTGATGAGGACCATGAAGACACTGAAAGCGGCATTTTCGAAATCGGTAATCTGGATCTCCATCGGGCGGAACTCGACACGCCAGCCGATGTCGTTTTCGGCCGGCGGCGGCTTGAAGCGGATGTGTTGCCAGTTTGTTGACTGCAGATTCTCGAAGTGATTGGTCTGGTTGAGGTCGAGTTCCTCCAGGTCCTCGGAAAATACTACGATAGGGTCGCGGATGAAGAGGTGGGCGAAGTGGGTGGCAAGCAGGTCATCCATACCACCATCTAGGAGGCGTTGCTTAATGTCTTCGTCTATGACAAGGTCTGGGTCCATGTACTCAGGTCGTAGTCGCGGATCTTGGGATATGTATGTGGAGTTAGACGCATATCTTGACTTTGGGATGCGCCAGCGATCATTCTTCAGTGGCTACTCTCATTTTTTCGTTAGCACTAGGATCGTGTCGCATAATAGAGGTAGAGTATTCGCAACTATATTAGATTGGAATGCCATGCGTACCTTCTCTCCCAGCTCTTCAGGCGTGCGGCAATCAACCGCGTTGCTGATCTGATTCCACCGAACGTCAGTGTCAACTAAGAAGCCTTTGTAAATTGGTGTACCAGCAGTCAAAGCCAACATTATCGGCCCCAGGGGGCTTAGCTGGTCATAGAGCCTTCTTCCCTCATTGATATTTTTACACTGGAACGTGATTTGCAGACAACAGCTTCCCATGCCAAACGCCATTGCATCCATATAGACATGATTCTGTTTCACAGCACCATTACGGACATCATCGTCTTCTGGCCAGTCATGGAGATCGTAATTGACCGTTGGGTCGTTGAATGGCCAGGGAGTATTCCTATCTCGAAACACGGGAACGTTCAGCTGCACCTTTCTGCCTCTCCTCCATCGAATATTTGCGGCCAGTGTGGGGAAGCGGATATGCGGGTTTGCGATTTCGTCGGGGACGAACTGTGAACGGAGCGCGCTGCCCGAGACAGGATAGAATGGTTGTGTGAAATCGCCCTTGGTGCCTAGTTGTGGGAATGTGGTAAGGGTTATGGGGTATTCATTCGGTGCCATATGTTTTTTCGCAATAACTCTCCTATCCACCCGAGTCCAGCATTTTAATTTTTAGCTCATTTCAGTTCGTGGGGAACTCAAGCACATTGATGGAAATGTTTAAACGAAGTAATGTACCTCCACTTCATATTGGACTCGACTCTCAAGAGGTCTTGGAATCCAATTCCCCAAGGCTTTCCTGGTGTTGCCTCCAGCATAAAACGTCCAAACTCGGGATGGAACTTGGGAAGCGGTTCTTTTCTGTAGGACCAAGACAGGCCAAATTAGAGACAACGCAACAAAATAAATCCCCATATGAATCAAGAACGTAGGAATATAGCAAAGAGACGCGGGCTAATTCAGTGGTGGTAATCACATACACTCCATCCAGGAGCCCCTGTACCAATTTCCCATTTGCCTGCACTTCCTCTTGCGCCAGCGATTTCAAGAGCTCGGCCTGGTGGAGTGAAAGTCGCACTTTCTGCGCCTTCTGATCCACCGCTACGACGAGATACTCAACCTAGTTCGCCGCAAACCAATTCATCAGCAAAACACTCAAGAATATGTATTTGAATATATATATATATATTCCAAAACATAGACCGGGAGCTCAATCCATACCTCATCGCCCCAGAGCAGCGCATTTCGCTCTTTTCCCTTTGCCTTCCCCCAGATGGCCAGAAGTTGCTAAGCGAAATAGGTTCAGCGACGCAGAACGGGAACATTTTAAAACATGGCTGGCTGGTTTGCGTGCAAAGGAGAGGCGCGCGCTTACTTCAATCCCCCATTCTCTGACTTGCTGTGCACTTTTTTTCGCTTCCGGCCAGGTCAGCGGGGTGCCAAGCGCTCTGGAAGAAGAATTTTTGGTTGTAAGAAATTTGTTGATCTGTAACACAAATGCGCACGGTGAGGTGGGGACAGGGTTTCCATATTTCCTTACAGCAGGCCCATAGCGAGAGGGTGCAACCCTTGCCAATTGTAGCTCTCCGAGATGATAAGGATAGTTATTTCTTCGTTTTGGTTATTTGTTCGGAAGAAAATAAATAGCGAAGCTTTCTCTGGCCTCAGGGAAGATTGAGGGAATGGAGGCAAAAATGACGTGATACTAGTAACTTTCGTCCGAATAGACGCACAAAGCTATAGCGCCTGCGGCGAAACGAAACGAAACGGATTCTGTGAGGGACGAGGAAGAAATAGAAAGCAATATATACCCATGGACTGCTCCCATGCCTGGGCCGTATATAAACGATCCTTAATGCTGGTAAATTATAACCCAGGGCTTTTTCGTCGTAACCGCTAGGCCATGTTTCTATCTAGTAGCTCCGGTGGCATTATTCTTCACGCGAAACGAAATCATTCGATACGTAAAACCATAGGGAACGTTGTTTTCATGAGGCTAAATCAATGGACTAACAGTTTGCCGCTATATCTGACTATATAGATGTATACATCTGCGTGCATTATCGATATTGCACACAATCGCTGAAATTGGAAGTTCACCCGCAGTCAAGATCAATGAATCAAGAGAGGCGCACAAAGAGAAATGAACAGTCGACTGATTTGACACTTTCCACCCACTCGCTAACAATTTAATAGTAGCCATGCTATTCTCGAGTGTAGCAAGGATATCAGGGAAGGGGGAAAAGACGATATGACTTCCACAGCCACTACTTCATGGGGGATGAATCAATTCGAAGGAATCGAACAAAAGGATTCCACGCTTGTCCCACATGCACTGTAACTTCTGTAAACCGTCGGAAGCTTTTAAAAAACGCGGTGGAATCCTGCCCAAATCCTTCAATCAGATCTTCCCGGATGTCGTTTACTCCGCTTCCTGCTTATAAATCAGAAGGCCGGAACGCGGGCGTAACGGCGGGAGACCGCATGATTCTTAGCAATAGTAACGGCGCCTGTGTTTCACTGGGGCCGGCCAAGAAGGGCGAGACGAAATGCGGACTGATTGTGCGACTTCAGGTGGCTGACAGGCCAGGCCATCCATCAATACCCACACGTTCTTGGTCACAGGGGACCATCATATCAGCTGGTCCCCACAAAGTTACGAGCCTGCACTCGAAATCTAAAGGAATACTGGGTGAGGTAAGTCTTTTTCTTTTCTCTTCTATTTTCTTCTCTCCTTTCTTTTCCTTTCCTTTCCTTTTCTTTTTTTGTGGCAGGGCGAAGGTGTGACGTGAAGGTATTTGAAAATGAGTGCGACAAATTGCTTTCGGCAATTGAACAAATCTCCCCTCAAGCTCTTTATTATATACAATCCAATTAATGGGGAATTTTTGTAGCATGATGC
>NW_001813982.1:3938205-3941419 GCF_000149585.1 Histoplasma mississippiense | reverse complement strand
GTTTTTGAGGGGGAAAATTACTCACGCCGGACATCTTTAACCGATTACTGCATGCGCCATGGTTGCAGCTTCCGAATTCCTCTCATCAAAAATCGCCGTGTCCTTGGTATATTTACTTGTATATGTGTCGTCAGCAAGCCAATGACTTGTTGCTCTCGTCGTCTGTGGTTCGCCTGTGTGATGCGGCTCTTAGCGTTCTCGGAGCCCGGAGCAGTTGGTTCCGGGCCCAAGCCAGCAAGCTTCCACTTTACGCGAGAAACGCGTTCTCCCCGTTGTCCCGCAAATCACATCATCTCCCAACAACTTGCGCATTGTAGTTGCCATCACGGGGGAAATGCGCTGCAGCTGTTCGTTTGAATTTGTTTGGTTTCTATGCCGCTCGTAGCTCTCTAATGCCAGAGCGTCCCATACCGCCCATTTTGCGACCCCGCTGCTGTTCCATTGGTGCATTTCCGTCCCACGTTTTCACTTGCCAGCCCGACTGTCGTTCATCATCATCATCCATCCACCATGACTGCAGCAAGTGTGTGGGGTAATAAAATCTACTCTGCTACGTACAGCAGTGTGAGTCCTTTTCTAGATTATTTTATCTCAGACTGTTTTTGTGGACATATGGCTAACATCTGACTTTATCATATAAAGGTACCCGTCTATGAGTTCAAAGTTGGCCCTGATAATGTTATGCGACGACGCGCAGACGACTGGATCAATGCGACTCATATTCTGAAGGTGGCGGGTCTGGATAAACCCGCAAGGACCCGTATTCTTGAGAGGGAGGTACAGAAAGGTGTCCACGAAAAAGTCCAGGGAGGCTATGGAAAATATCAAGGTATTTCCTCTTTGCAACTGTCGCTCAACGGACCACTGTGCGCATCGTGTAAATGCGACATGGAGCTGACCATTGTGTTCAGGAACATGGGTGCCGCTTCAAGAGGGTCGAGAACTAGCTGAACGGAACGGGATTCTTGAAAAGCTCCTACCCATTTTTGACTTCGTGGCTGGGGATAGGAGCCCTCCACCGGCTCCAAAGCATACAACGGCTGCATCATCGAGACCAAGGGTGCACAAAAATGTCGCCCCCAATAGGAGGCTGGTGTCGGAAGAGTCGTCGTTTTCTCCAAGGAAACAACAGCAACCTATCCAGACCCAGCCGCTACAAGCAAGCTTTAGTCAAGACCAGCATTTCGCTGCTGTTAACCCGTCGTTACGTGATGACGAATCGGTTGCACAAGCAAGTATGGAGTCATCTTCCATGATTGCAGAGGAGGATATGGCTCCGATGTCCCAACACTCGACGCAGTCGCGGAAACGTAAGCGTGGATTGAATGATATCAGCATTCTCGAACAACAGCATATCATCTATGGTGACCAGCTCCTGGACTATTTCATGACTGTGGGGGATGCCCCTGCAGCAACGAGAATATTGCCCCCAGAACCACCAGCAAATTTCCAAGTTGACAGGCCCATCGATGATCATGGAAATACTGCCCTCCACTGGGCGTGCTCCATGGGTGATCTGGACATTGTACGTGACCTGATAAATCGTGGCGCGAATGTGAAAGCGTTATCAAATCATGACGAGACCCCGCTAGTTCGCGCGGTTTTATTCACCAACAATTATGAAAAAGGGACTATGCAGGAGTTGGCAGACCTTCTGCAAGAGACCATCATGTTCAGAGACTGGTTTGGGGCGACTGTCTTCAATCACCTTGCCGCCACAACTAGGAGTAAGGGCAAGTGGAAGAGTTCGCGATATTACTGCCAAATATTGATAGATAAACTAAATGAGACTCTACCTCCTCATCAGATCTCCATGCTCCTCTCATCTCAGGATTCGAATGGTGATACTGCTGCTCTGGCAGCTGCAAAAAATGGGTGTTATCGGCTGGCTACCATGCTTTTATCACAGTGCCCCGAAGCGGGCGATATTCCCAACAAGGCGGGAGAAAGTGCTAATGCAATACTTCGAACAATTTCCCGCCGCCATAAAGATAATCCACCTCCGCCGTCCTCAGTGACCCACAACAGTGCGACTGGCACAGACCACGCCGAATTGAATAACGTTTCAGACAACACAGCTCTTTATCGACCCCCCACTAGCTCCGAAGCCACCGCATCACTTCTATCAAAAATAGGATCCATAGTGGATGAAGCTAGCAGGAAACTAGCCTTAGCTTATGGTGATACAAAATGGCCTCCCCATGGCTCTGAAGATATTGGCAACCCTCAAGGCCTATATGAACATGTGGAGTCCGATCGGGAAAATATTCGGAAGCAAGCAGCATCTCTAACTTCAAAGGAGATCGAGGCCGAAGAGCTTGAAGTCAAACTAGAACGTTTCAACAAAGTAAGGCGGGACTACGAGTCACTCCTAGAACAGGTTCAACGGCTCCATCTCCTCAAACGGTTGCGAAATGCTAGTGTCGACCCTGAGTCCCAGGCTCAGATAAACGTCAACGGAGAAAGCTCGAGCTCGAACAGCAACGCCAGCAGCAACAATGACAACAAGATGAAGAGTCCCCAAGACCTCAATCTCTTGTACCAGGTTGCCAGCCAACTCTTCGAAGCCCAACAAGCCCGTCAACAAGCTATTAAAGAGCTCATTCAGCAAAAAGCGGATGCCGGCGTGAGCACGAAACTTGACGTTCACCGTAAGCTCGTCTCTCTTGCGACCGGCCTACCAGAAGAAGAACTGGACCCGATTTCTAGTGAGCTGGCCAACGCGTTAGAATTTGACCGTGCGAACGAGAAGCAGCTGGATGACCGAGAATTTGGGTTAGATGGTGTTTCGGATGGGAGCGAGCGCCACCTCGTATATCAACAAGAGAATCAGCAGCAGCAGCAGAAGCAGGCGCTGGCAAACCATCATGACTCGATATCCATGTCGATGTCAATGCCATTGTCGATGCCTGAACGGGCTGTTGCTAGTTAATGCGGTGTGGATTTGAATGGCTTTCTTCCGGTGATCTCCTGAGTCCACATAAGACACCATGAAAATCTACCATGCCAAACCCGCCACGAAGTCTCCAGCCTTGGTCCCTTATATTATGGGACCACTTCATCCATTATCTAAAACATACCTACTATCTCCCTACCTACTTAACTGAGCTAAACTCCTCTTTCTTCTTTCTTTTTCATTTCGTTTCACTTCCCATCGCCTTCTGTACCTTCTTTTAACTGGTTGGCGTTCATTGGCTTTGGAAAAAAGGGAATT
>NW_001813982.1:3931567-3938105 GCF_000149585.1 Histoplasma mississippiense | reverse complement strand
ATTACTATTATTCTCCTTAATAACTCACCGTCCAACTTGTCTTTTTTTTATTTTATTCGCCATGTGTGCATGTATGTAGGTGCGTCGATAGTGCTGGCTTTCACCTTCTCTGTACTGTACATTACAATTATACATAAATTTTCCGGGGTAGCCCAGGGTTAGCCCTTGAGGGAAACTTGCTGCGTACTAAATATAACGGCCCTTCGCTCCATCTTATTTTCTCTTCTCCTTCTCTTACGCTTTCATATATACACAATAGATAAGTCTTCTGTGCCAGGGGCCGTCGTCTGCGCGGTCACCTTTTCTTCTTTATTGCCTCCCCTGGCCCCATTTCTATTCCTAGGGGTATCGTCTGAACAGAACCACAAGAATAAAACGCCAATAAACTCTCCTTTGTTCAGCCTCCCTCTTCTCACTCTTCTCAGCTTCAGAGCTGCATGCACTCGACATCTTCACATCATTCACGTGATATACAGATATTCACCCCCTGAACTTCCATCACACATCCACATTCACTCCCCCAGCAACCCCGCCACAAAATCAGAGGAGAAACAGAAAACACAACACACAAACAGTCCCACAAAACCCCCTATATCACCGTCGTGGACAACAACCAGCAGCCCCGGTGACGCAGTGGTAGTGGCTGCAGCAGAACCAAGGAGGACATTCACTGTTTCCCCCCCTTTTCTGTCCCGACGCCACCAACCCGCGCCCGTCCGGGTCTGCTGGTTCGAATCGCACCCCCAGGGCGAGCCAGGGACCGACCTGGTCCTAGGCCCGCCCTTGGTGTGTGTTTCGAGAAAACCCCGTCTGCAGGCCCAGCACGAAGGCTGTGGCGAGCAGGCGGGGGAGAGATGTAGCACTTCTCGGCCCTGGCCCCTGGGAACTTCATGGGTGAGGGGGCTGAGGGGTGTGAACTCTTTTTTTTATTAATATAATAATACTTGATTAGATTTATTAAAATGACTGAGAGATCTCAACTAGAAGTTGATTGATAGACAGACTATATATAGTATAATAAATAATTGATTGAAAATAGAGCTGTTTAAATACTTTTAAACTATTATTTTTCTTTTATTTTATACCACTTTCTGATTTCTACTATCTTTTAACTGGTACAATCAGCAGCAACATGTGCGTTCTAGCGCTGAGATGTCAAGTCAAAGGTAACTTGCCTCCTTCCCAGCTTTCGGTGTTAAATGATACTGTGCCGAGCTCTAAAATATGTACTACTGAGAATATTCATCATTTTCCCCAGTGTGTCATACTCAGTCTGCCAACCAGGGACAGCGAACTCGCGGGCCTTGAACTGGAGCATGGATTTCACTCTTGAAAGGAGGTTCAGAAGAACACTCGCTCGTCAGCAGCCGAGAAAGATAGTTAGCTTATCCCGCTTCTACCAAAAGCCCTAATCCTTTGTTGCTTCCGCTCTACGGAAGAGATAAGTTGCCTTCGTGAGGTTTTTGACGTCATCCAACTTCAACCGCTTGTCTCCTGTTATATCCAGCGATGTCATCGAGAACAAAATGTTTCTGATCTGGCGGCCATTTAGAAGCTTGATCCATTCTCTGCCTTCCTCATTGCGCCTGAACCACTCGAGGATTTCCCCGCGTTTCTCCTCCACATTTTCATCATTCAGTTGTTGACTCTCACCTGCAGTCAAAGTTTTGCCGAATCCAGGGTGACCTATCTTGCGCGGTCAGAAGCTGAGCGGTGTTCTGGTATGAAGTTTCAACTTGCCATGTAGCAGAATAACGAATCCTTTGCGCTTCTCTTTCATGATATCTTCTGTAAGTGGCTTCGCCCCAGTGCCACTGACATTGCTCATTACAAGATCACGAATAAGACTCTTCTGCGATTGGATAAGTTGTAGTTTACTGAAGGCGTTGGCGCTAGTCCGTTCCTTCACATCGTGCAAGAATTTGGTAACAAGCTGCTTTTCACCTTCTCTCCTAATGCAATGTTCAACTCCAGCCATGTTTTGGCTTGTAGGTGGTGACCCAGGACCAGAGGTGGGCGGAGCTTGAACTGTAAATCCTCAAACTCGTCCTCGTCAGTGAGGTCATCTCAGTGTGGCTTCTGGTTCTCCCTAAGAGCCTTATTAACTGAGCAAATTGAACATGAACACTCATCTTCCTTGTCGGACTTGAGAGCGATGCCCATGGGGCCACGAGTCAAGATTGTAAGTATGCCCCAAAGTCAACCTTGACTCTCACGGAAATCTGTCAGCTATTTGTTAGAGACGTCGTTGTCAATTTGGGTTGGCTAGTTGGGCGATGGTAACGACAAATTGCAGTTTTTCAACAGGTTGCTCTAGCGAGCCACGTCGACGCCTTGTAAGCAACACGCGGGTCAGATAGAAGTTGCGATCATCACCCTGGAGCGATAGATTAGGATACTTTTTTTCATGAAGTGCTAGAGTGTCCATACAGATCTTCCATTTCCTAATGCCCTGAAACCAGCACCGTGGAGGATGGCTTCTCCTTCATAGTCAAACAATTATTAACCTCTCTCTCTCGTGCATACATCTCTAAAGCGTTTGCCTCTTTGGAGCAACATGTCTTCGAGTTTTTCGGTGGATATCTTGGAGATATCACTTCGAAGCTTTAGGGGTATACGTCCAGCTCTCAATGGCTCGGGAACCCCGGAAATCTTCGAAATTGAACTTGATGGCAACACGATTGAAAGTTTTCCCATTCCAATCGTACGGCTAGTAGACAAGTTTCTAGAAACGCTTTCTCCCTTTCCCAGATTCCGTTGAGCGGTGGGTCTCATAGCATTCCTTCACTATGAAAAGCTGAGGTTGCTTCATGAAGGCAACAGAATAGACAATTTCACATCGTGGAAATATAGTCTACAGGTCGTCGAATTGGACAGACTTTCCCCTTTGTTGTCCGATCGGCTAAGAACTGAAATTTTTCATACCCTCTTATGACGAACCCCGTGGAGGCAGTCCAATGAGTGCATTGCATACTCTCCACTTGTAAACTCCTAAGGAAGAGCGGAGCGACCCGGGCTACCCCACAGTGGGGCTGAGTTCTCGTTCTGTTCTCCTGAACAGAGAGTACTCATAAGGCTCGTTGCTTCCGCGTAAAACTTGTAGACCAGTGAACTGGAAGAAGCTACCAGTTGCCATGAATCAAGGCAATTGTAAGCCCAACACCAATGATTCCCCAGCTGGGATGACGATACGTGTCGTCTACAGCAAAGAGCAGGTATCTTCTTTCTGGAATGCTCTCTAAGAGCAAGCAAAAAGGTCGTCATAAGCCCGTAGCTGTCGAGGGAATGTCTCAAAAATGCTGATGTAAAACAACAATTGCATCACTCCAACACGGTACTCTCGAAGCGCATAGGCAGGAGAACCGTTGAAGTTGTCGGCGTCTTTAATGAATATCTGAAAGCGTACTCAGGAGTTGTGGATCTGATGGAGAGAGTCAGCGCTGGTTATGGTAAAGCTGCATATCAGGCACCCTCCATTTTCTCGTGGGATGTTTGTCTTGTCTTTTAACTTCTGTGAAGATGGTTCTCAAATTCGTATGTAGGGTGCTAATCAACAAAGAGCAGACTGAAAGCGAAATCGACACCATGTTGGATACCTCGCGACTAGAATATAGACCGGATAGTGAGGCTAGAACCGATCTATGTCAGCGAGGATATGCACATTTCCCGCAGCATGCAGCTCAGTACTACTCATACACATCCCGCTGCAGGCTCTGGCGTATCTTGAATAAGCCATCAGACGTCGACCTCGCCAAGAGTGTGTCTTCCATCGAGAGAGCAATCACGGAATTGGTCGAGTAAAGAGATTCTCAGGACGGATCCGATTACACGCTGTGGACAAAAGACTGGAAGCAAACTTTACATGTTAGTACTGGCTTCCCCCCCCCTCTCTCTACCGCTGGGCCTGTTCACTCACAAACCAATGCCATCATCCACGCTTCTCTCTCACACGCTCTTCTTGTGGCCTGGAATGAACAGAAGGAAAAAGACATGGATAAACCGGAGCTGACAGAATCCATTGTCACTTAGTGAACCTTGCTTCAAAAGCAGAGAGGGAAAACGGTCGCCCCGTACAATACCCGACTCAGCTGGTCGTTACCAGCGGCGGTGGGTGTCATACGCTTGTGTAGACTGCGTTCATCGGGTGCGACTTTATCCCAACCGGATACGGCCGGACTCGCCTTCTACAATGGAACGGTGAAACGCGTCTCCCCGGACACCGTGATCTCGTCTCTAATCTATCAACACCTAAGCACAAAACAAGCCAGGGTAGTTCTCAATGACGATGAGTACTTCAACCAGTTGAAATGCAACATCAAGAAGGTCCGGTCTGTTGCAGACACCAAAAATTCAAACCAGCAAAACAGGCTGATTTCTTTGCACTTAATTATCAGCAACTTGTTGAAAAAAAGTTATCTTTCAACAATGCGTATTTGGTTCTGGATCGAGCAGACTGTATGAGTTTTCAGGATACGGTCTTGGGACGTCTGCTGGATCTCATGAAATCGTGTCCTCCGGGGTTGAAGATACTGGTCGTTGGCCAGGCTTTCGGTGGTGAGTTTTAAGTGACAATTGCAAAAAAGAATATTTTCACGAGTTAGTATTTGATCAAGATAACTATTGAAAAGGTGGTTAGTAATATTAAAAGAATGTCTCTGAAAGCAATATGCAGAATTGAGGGTCAACCACTAACTCGCTCTAAACAAGCGCCAGATAAATGGGCCCATTCGAGATGAAGGAGATGAAGTTATGAT
The DNA here is from genome assembly GCF_000149585.1 of Histoplasma mississippiense. Taxonomy (NCBI): domain Eukaryota; kingdom Fungi; phylum Ascomycota; class Eurotiomycetes; order Onygenales; family Ajellomycetaceae; genus Histoplasma; species Histoplasma mississippiense. Next base: position 3,933,351 of record NW_001813982.1, on the reverse strand, counting down.
ATGATACTTTGTCAGAAGTGGTATATCATATCTCAGATTCTACTGATTACATTAGCAAGGATCTTCTATTGTGACAATATCGGAAACCGGATGGATGTTCCGATAAGATATCAGCACTGCCCCTATCATATGTTCAAGCATCTTCTTTCTTATAAATACTGCCTAGATATCATGTAATTACTGGAGTTAATAGAAGAAAAATTCAATTATTCTTTTGATATTCAGTATTTGAATCAATATTCGGACTTTCTCTAGTTCCGACATACTTTAATCTGACCACAAAGGTCCGGAGCCTCTTTTAAGACCAAGCTGGATAATTCACAACTATCTTCCAATAAGCTCTGCGTTAAGCACTACTTCTCAAATTTATCCAGAGGGCTCTTTACCCGCATCTCTTTTTTTTTTTTTTTTTTTTCAGAATGGGGACATTTTCCGGACAACAAGCTTTGAAAAATTCTTTCAATTATTACTTATGCACTTTGTATTAGCAGTGCTGGTTGATTCTGAGTTGGAATTCTATTATTGCAAGTGGTAGACACTTTTGTAAACTAAGCTTTTAATACATTAGAAAAATCCAGAGAAATACTCAGGTAGATGTAATGTCACAGTCTCTTCACTCACAGCATATGTGAAAATAGGCAGCTGCTTATCTAGAAAAGGTTAGTAAAACTAGAAACACCTCAGTTGTGTTTCTACAATGCGTGACAAGTTCTCATTATTGCAGAAACAAACATCAATAACTCGATATAATGTGACGGAGGGCCGTGTTTCCATCACACGCATATACTATATATATCATCTGTCTTTAATTTGATTTTTTCGCTTTTTCGGTTTTTTTTTGAGGGGTTTTTTTTTTTTTTTTTTCAAGTTACTTTACTTCAAAAATCGGACAAAGGCTCAATACTCAATTGAGAGATAAATAGATAGATGATTACAATGAGTCCCTGATGATATTAAACTTCAACAAGATAACCAGCCATGCCAATGTGGCGAATGCTCAAGACCCGTTAAAAGTCATACAAAATAGCGCAATCGTACCGCGTTTTCCGGCACATTGGACCCCCTTTTTTTCAAAGTCGATGCCGGGAGGGCTGGATGCTTGAAGAGAGAGAGAGAGAGAGAGCGAGCGAGCCAGCCCAGCTCATTCGGCCACCGGTGCTCCCTCCAAAAGCATATTCTTTTTTAGGTTGAGGGGAAAGGAAGTAACTAAAGAGGTGAAGCAGAGGCAAGGGAAGTGTAGTAGTGGTTGTGTTAAGCTGCGGTTTCCAGGGGCAGCTTCGAGGAACGTTTGTCTCATACATTTCTGAAATGTCATATATCAATTCAATGGGTTTTGTCCCAAACCAGTTTACTTAACTTGCTTGCTGATACTGGCGAGCTCTTCAATTGAGTTAACTAGCTCCTCCGTAGAGATTTTTATATTCGTCAAGTTGTCCCATGGCTGGCAATCAGTAGGAAGGTCAAAAAGAACTATAGCGAGGGGGGCAAACCTCCCCCCAAGAAGGAGGGGATCTACCGTTGCCAAATGCTGTCAAATCAAATTGATGAAGATTTGGAAGACGCAATTTTTCTGGTTGTCAATTGATGTTTCCATGAACGATAATCTCTCAAAGTACTAATAATAGACCAACGATGACATATTTATTGGGGCTAAGTGGGGGGGGCATTCAAGGTTTGTTCTGGACACGCGGGCCCCGTTGGGGTTGGGCTTTTGGAGCATTTTGGGGGGGGGGGGGGTAGGCTAAAAAGTTTGGTTAAGAACTTGACAAGCGTGGATTAGGCCC
>NW_001813982.1:3927210-3930229 GCF_000149585.1 Histoplasma mississippiense | reverse complement strand
CCCTCTGCGCTCTCCGCCCGCAGCGTCGAACTCTCCTCTTCTTTTACATCTCCTCCTTGTCTGTTCTCTCTCTCTCTCTCTCTCTCTCTCTCTCTCTCTCTCGCCTCCTTTCTTCTTCTCCTCCGCCCCTCTTTTTGTCTTCTGCTCGTATCTTCGTCGACATCTTCCTTCGTCTTCTTCTTCTTCTGCTTCTTCTTCGTCGTACATCTTCGTCTTCACCGCCCATCCTCCTCTCCCGTCTCCTTCGCCCTCTGCGTGGCCCGTATCTCAGATTCTCTTTTCTTTCGCACTTCTTCCTTGTCGCCGTCTCTTTTCGTCCTTGGCTCTCTATCCAGCTCTGTGTCTCACCTGGAAACAAAAAAAAAAAAGCTTTCCCTTTGCTGTCGTCTCTTTGGCAAACCCCCCTTTTTTCGGCCCCAATACCAACAGCATCAACACCAGCAACAGCATCCTGTTCCGTTCCAAAACAAACCAAAACAGAGACACTTTGTGAAAGGAAGAAATTAAGGAAGAAGATACATCGGGCTTGAATCAGTGGATGAAGACTTGGGTCTAGGTTTTTCTGTCGTCGATTTAAATTAATATCTCCGTTTTTTGCCCTCGCCGTTTTTGCCTTTTTCTGTTAGATCGCGTCGCCCTGCTGGTTGGATCTTGAAATCCTGATTTTAACGACCGCGTTTTCGGCCCGCTCCTTTCATCGTCGTCGTTATAGTTGTCATACCATATCTCAATCCTTGTCTCGACTCTCCTTACGCTTGAATTCGTTCGTCCTCCGATCCTCTTCGTCGTGGTTTCAACAAAAGAACAGCTATAAAAAGTCCAATCTCGCCTTTTTTATATTTTGATTGCCGCTTTTTATTTATTTCGTCGTACAGAAAATACCCTCAAAAAAATTCCTTCCGTTCAGCTTGCTCTCCGGTCGCTCTTTGTTGGGATTGCAGTGCAAATCTCTCCATCGTCGGAACTCGCAACAGACACCCAAAACCCGCACGCTCAAACGGCGTTCAAGAACTCCACTTGGACATCTCACTATTCTCGCTAATTCCCACTGCTCTTACCCCAAAATTATCGTTATTACTCTTATTATTACTATTCTCCTATTTTATTCGTCACGCCTCGCGCCTTGCAGTCACTCTCTCCTTTAACTGGCCCGTTCGCCAAACGACGAAACTATATTCACTTGTATATCCATTTTAATCGCCTGCAGGTTCGCTTCTTCTATAGCTGAACTTGGCTTCTTCCGGTATGTATAACCTGATTTCAGCATCCATATATGGTATTCCCCCTCGTTTGAATCTGATGCTAACTCGAACCTTGCTGCCCTAGAAGAGTGTGATTTATTTTATTTCTGTTTAAACTCAACCCGTCGACCGTTTCTATCGAAACACTCTACTTTGGGGATACCTTTTCTAATAGCGTTTCCTGAACGAATACTTCTTAATTTCTTAATTTCTTCGAATCTCCAACCCATCCTTCCGTGGATAAGCCTCGAACGCGCCCTAAAAACGCATATTTTGCGTGAATTTGATCCATTTTCAAACCCTTTTTTTGTGGATACCCACCAACTGACCATTTCTGCAACATCTCGTTGGCTCGCAAGCTAGGCAGTTTTCTTGTGCAGACAAGCCCGGGCACAACAGTTTTTTTTTTTTTTTTTTTTTTTTTTTCCTACTACATATAATTCCCCTTCTCTCGCCTCTACGAATATACGTCCCTACATAAATCCATTTCCAATTTTATTTCCCTTTACTCCCACGACCTTTGAGCATGGACGCTGGCGGTCTAGCTCAGATGACTTACAATAACATGTCTTTCAATGGCGGTTCCCTTGGCGTTCCGGGTTCTGGTTTCGCGTCTCGTGGGAAGGGTTCTCACATCAAACGTCTCAGTGTCCCTCACCCGTCAAATATTGGGTCCATTAATGAATCTACGTCCTCCCCTTCAGTTACCACGCCACGCACTAGTCGTTCCCATCTCCTGGCTGGACTGAGAACTGCTCCAAAGCATTCTCCGGCACCCGCCACTGCTCCCTTGTCCCATCAGCAGCCCCATCCATCGTTGGATCATTCCAGATATGGTGCTCAGCCAAATTCCTATGTCCAGCGCGTCCCGATGACATCAACTGGAGCATTGTTTCCCAATCACGCTAATTCATTCGGCTCCCAGTCGAACAGTAGACATCAAATGTACTCCTTGCCAGAACACGTACTTCCGCCTCCCACAATTGATCTCCCAATTGACGAGAATGGAGAACCTATTGACGAAAAGTTGTATGCAGAATTGGTTTCGACAAACCTTTTCCTTGCTGCCCAACAACAACGTCTGCAGGAACAGCTAGCCTCAGTCACAGCTGCCGCGCAGCAATTCCAAGGGTTGAACCTTGGTTTTTCGATGGCCTCTCAGCAGCAAGTGATGTCACCAACCACCCCGGGAGTGGGTTATTACCAGCAGCAAGCACAACTGGGCATACAACCAGTTGTGCAGCCGGTGCCTGGACACCCTGGCCTGTTCTCTGTCTACAATCCCATGACTGGCCAGCAGAACTTTGTCATGGACAACAGCCTGCCACAACAGCAGCAGCAGCATGAGGATCCTTCCTCAACGATCTACCATGAGCAGTTCCAGTCTCCTGTGGCGGAAACTCCAACTTTCCATGCTGAAGTCTCCCCTCCCCCGGAGTCAAGTCAATCGCCTGTCCATTACAAACCATCTCCCTCACCACCGAGAGCTGCCCCATCCCCTCCACAAGAAGTCACCCCACTTCCTCCACCGTCTGCCAACGCCTTTCGTCGTAATCATAAGAAGACACCCTCTTTTGTTTCCGCTCTAAAGATCAACAGCGATACAAATAAAACTGCTCCCAACAACCGCCTCATTGCCCACTCCTCTGACAGGCACCTTTGGCCCTGGCCAAGCCCGTGCCGGCGAACACCCATCCGCCAACCCCGTGGACCTGTTTCACTCGAGGACTTATCGAAAAACAAACTTCGAAGCACGGAGGGGAGTAAGAACTTTGTCA
>NW_001813982.1:3924053-3926150 GCF_000149585.1 Histoplasma mississippiense | reverse complement strand
TATCCGGTTTCCGAGTTCCTACTTTCGAGGTTTCCTTTGCCTTTTATTTGCTACCTTTTTTGCGGTTTCCCAGCTTCTTTCTTCTGGTTCTTTCCTCTCCCCCCCCTCCATTATTGTATATATTATTTATATTTTGTATTGATTTCGGTAATGCTACACCGGGCGTAGCAGTCACCACCCCCAGTTCGCATCCGGCGCCTGTGCTTTTGTGTTCGTTGAAATTGTTAACGAACTATGAATTGATCGATTGATCGATTGCCTTCTTGATTTTGAATCCTTCTGAAACCTTGATTTTTACGTATTGTGGATGGTTTTGAATCAGCCTTCCGAGTATTTTCGCTTTTGTTTTATATGGAGATGGATAGTTGGTTTGTTGTGTTAGGCCTAGTAGGGCAGTAAGGGAGGAAGCTAGAGTGAGGCGAATAGTTCTATGAATATTCGAATAAAAACTAAGTTATGTAACTACGAAAATGCAAGAGTGAAGGAAGAAATATATTTCCTCAATTCCCAGTGACCATAACCTTTGGTTGTTGTTATTTTGATATCTCCCTTGAATACTCTCTCATGATATGTTTGTAAAAAAAGGTACGACTTTTTGAGAGGATCAATCAATTTGTTCCAAATACTGTTCTTGATTTTTCTTTACCTTTGGTGCCCCTTTTTGTGTGTGAGTGTGTGTAAACATTATAATAATTAGTTAGTATCGGGTTTTGCCTGGTTCCTCATATCTTGTTTCTTGTATTTGTCCCACCTTTGAACCGTTGCTTCATAACAATCATATTAATAGTAATAGTCGTACGGAATACACCGCAGTACTCCGTACACCGCAGCAGGAATCACTAAATAAACATCTATCTCGGGAGTTGGTTGAGTTTGATCCTGATTCCTGACAGGGACGAGGCTGGGGACGAGGCTGGGGACGAGGCTGGGGACGAGGCTGGCGGCTGGCTGGCGGTGGCTGGGCGAGTCGGTTGCACCACAGACTGGACTTGCTCTGTTCCCAGGTAAACTTTCTCACCTCACACACTTTCTTTCGCCCTTCGCCTTTTCCCCGAGCTAGCTGCGAGGCCTTGGTGGTGAGAGTTACGGAGTAGTTACCTTGCTTTGTATGGGGTTTCTTTTTTTCATTATTTGCTTTTATTGCGCTTTCTCATCGCCCGCAGTGGAGAAATAAATCCCCGATCCAGCACCTCGTTTTTATCCACGCTTCTCGTCCGTTCCAGACTGAGCTGGGGATAGAGAGTAATGCGATTCTCGCGGTTGCTGTGCTGCGGTGTACCCGACGACAATGGCGAAAAGGCCAGCCCTTCTCCACCCCCGGCATACCGCAGCATCGACGGCAATCCAGACGCCTCGAAGCAGTCCCTCCCCATCCCCCAGCACACGCGGATAGCCTTCAACATATCGCCGCCCCCCACACTGCCCAGCGATCCTGATGTGATTGCCGGAAAGGCGAACACCCTCGCTTCCCAGAGCAGGGGGGATTTACGCAGCCACGACAGCCATGACGCCCACGAACACGAAAGGAACAGGGGCCTGCATCGTTCGCGGTACCAGGGCCCGGCGCAGAAGATGCCTGGGAATACCTTCCTCATGCCCAACGGCCAGAAAATCACCCTGAATACCAACGATGACCTTGTCCAGGCGACGCTTGCGGCGGCGCAGACGAGCGATCAGGCCCTGGATCAATGGCTCGATATGGGCTATGGCATTGAGATCAGAGACTCGAAGAAGCGGACGGCTGCCATGTGGGCCGTGCTGCAGAATCGGCCCGAGGCAGTACGGCGCTTGGTCGAGAGGGGTGCGCAGGTGAACCTGGCCACGTCCCAATCATCTACGGAATTGCACCATGCGGTGTCGGAGGGGGATCGGAAGAGGGTGGCCACGCTTCTGCAGTACGGGGCGGATGTCAATGCCGCGGACGAGGATGGCAATACCCCCCTACACTGCGCGCTGAACCGCTGGTTGAAGACGGATCAGCGCGAGGATTTCTCCGTCATCAAGTCCCTGGTGGGCAAAGGGGCGAATCTGGAAGCTCACAACCGGTATGGCAACACGCTGTTCCACGGAGCATGCATCTACGCTGATGGGGTGCGC
>NW_001813982.1:3919010-3922585 GCF_000149585.1 Histoplasma mississippiense | reverse complement strand
CCTGCGACTTTCAAGCGATTGTCTATCAGAGGGATGGGATGGGATGGATATGAAAGAATAAACAGAAAAGAAAAGAAAAGATTATATATTTCGACTGGGACAGGAGAAGGAAATAACTAATGCGGGTATAAAATGGATTATGTGATGTATCTATATATTATATAACTAACTACGGAGTTAACTAACTCAACTACTTATATATACATATATATAACTGTGTCCCTGCCGGTGATCCCCCAAACCCATAACCTCCCCCCAACTGTTTTACTATTTTAATTACTAGTATTTATATATTTACCTACCCCCCCCCCCCCAACATAGTTAGCAAAACAGGAGTTGTTTGTTTGTTTGTTTGTTTGTTTGTTTGGCTTGGATTTGGATCTGGATTTGGTTTTGCGTTGTTGTTCTTGTTTCGAGCTTTCGGCGGGCCGTGTGGGGAATAATAATAATAATAGTATTGAACTAAATAAATACTTTAAGCTTCACGCCAGACCCCGACCCAGTCCAGCCCGGGCCGTTGTCGTTGTTCCTGTCAGCGCGTTTGTGTTGCGGGAGTGCTTGGTGAAGACCGGCCGAGGGCTTTTCCTTACCGGTGGACAATGTGGTTTACCCTTCTGTTTGTGTTCTTATTAATTTTCCCGAAGGAAGGGGGTGGGGAAGGGGGTGGGGATTTTAGAGTTATTCCTCTCCCTTTCTCCATCCTATTTGTTATTCCGTCCCTGATAGTCCGTAATCCGAAGGAAAGTGAGCTTTTTAATCCTTCACGCTCTTGGTCGTTCTCCGGTTGCCCGTCGTGTTGTGGCTTTTTTGAGCCATTCCTTTACGCCAAGCCGCAAGCAGGTAGAATGACGGAAACCATTTCTCTCTCCGCTCCCAACGTGATTAGGAGAGCTAGTGGACGCCACCAGGCAGCCCGGGCCTGAAGATGCTTTGCATGGCGGTGTGCTATCATGATGTCATAGATATATATCTCTCAGGCCAGCACTGAGGGAGTCAGGACACGTGTTCTTGCCGGCTGCGTAGAGGTATGTAGCTAGCAATGCCTAACGGCCTCCAGCTGTCAGTCTCTGACAGACAGAGCATTGCCATTGGTATAGCTAACGCGATGTGGTGATGTTGTATGGGAAAACAATGGGTTTTCACGCGATTCCTCGCGTTTTAGTTAGCCCGTTTGCCACAAACGGAATAGACCGGGTTTTTGTGCCCGTTCCAGCATATTGAAGATTTGGCGGGAGACTGAGCAATTTATAGCTTTAACCTTCGTGACAGCGGCTTTTGTGGGCCTGGAACATCCTGCGCCAGGTCCACTTCTACGAGCGGGAAGCTGGTTCGAGAGGCTTCTGGTCTGGCGGAGTCAACAGCCCGAAAAACGTGGCAACAGGAACGGCGGGTAGGGTTGAGTATCGACTTCCCGGTGAGAAATTTCCAACATGCCATTTTTGTTTTTGGTTCTGGTTCTGGTTCTTTTTTTTTTTTTTTTTTTTTTTTTTTTTTTTGCCTTTTCCGCCTCGAACTTGTTGCGTTGAGATTTCTCGAATTAGGAGCTCTAGATATCTGAAATTTCACGCCAAACACCATCAAGATTTGACACGGGCTGCTAAAGTTTGTCCCATTCCGGGGTCCTCTCCTGGCTTTAGGCAGAGCCAATAGATCAGAGCTATTTATGGAGCCTTACCTGGATAGACCGCCTGGAGAAGTTCAAAGGGGTTTTTCGTATGTCTACGCAGTATGGCCCTACTGGATGCTGTTCAAGCGCGGATTTTAGACATTGGTCTAGTGGAATGGCCTGTTGTTCGGCGGCTCTGGCCATTGATATTGACGCAATGATTTTGCTCTGATACAACGACAGCACTATGCGAGGACATCGATACTCTTCATATTTCTGTTATGTTTTTTGAATTTCCCCCCCTCAATCGTTGCCTTCGTTTCAGCCTTGATTGGTTGGCTGTGGAGTCATCTCTCCTCAGATCCCATAAGCATGCTGTATTTTTTTTTAAATAAAAATATATTGATTCGTCATCTAACCGCTCGTTTGTTCTGTGGCGAACGGCACCTCGATTATGACTTTCTTTTGCAGTTTTGAAGCAAGATCAGCCTCCTTCCCCGTGGAACATAGATTGTTGTGACTTCATACTTATATTGCAATGATTTTCTCCACTCCATCATTCAATGTATCCAAGCATCTTCCAAAACCTTTTGGCTATTGCTTACAAGATATTGAGTTCAGCTAAACTTTTCACCTTTCCACGGGTGACTCATCTTCCGAACCTTTGAGCAATTGCAACCCTTCAATTGCACAGCCCCATGGTTCCTGTGTTCACCTGTTACCTCCAGTGACCCGTGGCCTAAAACGTTGCGTTCTAGTATCGGGGATACCCCTGCAAAGTTCATATAACTTTTCGCGTTCTACAAGTATCGAACCTGGCGGATATACGTGATCTGCCACTCAAGAAATCAAGAGTCAGGAAATGAAGCATTTCGATTTCCATATGCAATCCACAGAAGATCTTTCAACCCCCCCAAGCCCGAGGGGTAGAACCCCCCATATTTCGCTGACAGCCCCCCAGAGGCCGTCGAGTCCAAGTCCTGCTGCACGACCGAACCTCTTGAACTCTCGCTCCAGAAGTACAGGAGCAGCTAATAGCAGCCGATCTCGTCAGTCGAGCCGTGTGAGGTTCCTTGGCGACGAAGAGGCGTCAGAACAAGACAACAGCCCGAGTCCCCCAAATGGAATAGATGTTGAATGGAGTCTCCCACGAGCTCCACCAATAGCTTATTCTCATCAGCGCACAGAGTCTGATGATTCGATCGGCTATTTTGATCTCCAGCGATCATCAGGCAGGTCAACTCCGTTGGGCGGCAACGAATACATATCTAGCAAGGCCAACCTTATCAGCAAGGATGGGAATGCGAGGGAAGAAGAAGAAGAAGGTGATGAAAAGGGATGGGCTCTGCACGGTGCCCACGAAAGAGCACAGAGGCTAGCTTCCGCTATACGTCGACCCTCCGTGCGCTCCAAAGGACAGAGCGGTCTTTTTCAGACGCTTTCTCGCCGGGTTCGAAACAGGCCGTTTTCACTGCCACAGCAATCCAAGTCGCCATCTTGGGATGATCTAGATAAAATGGAAAAGCAGTCATACGGCTCCGACAATGATGATGATGGCGATGTCGATGATGGGCAGACGAACGCGGAGTTTCAAGCCCATGCAGATCAGCTGAGGCGAGGCTTGGCCGGTTTAAGTTCCTACCCTCTCACCAGAATTACTGCACACGACGGTGACATCCCGTCTGGCGCCGTCACCCCTCTTGAAGAAAGGGAATATCAGGAGGATTACGTTAAGCGGCCATCACATTACAGGCCCGGGGTTTTGGGAATGTTGCTTGGGATGTATGGTAGCCGCATGAGCAACGGACCGCAGACCCATGATACAGAGTTATCCTCACCTGCACCTCTAAGGGAAGCTGGTCAAAACGGAAATGGTGCAATTTTAAGTCCGCTAACTTATCGATGCCTTCCTTTGGCTCAATCTCGCCGTTCGGAGGACCTCGGCGATCGTCAGTTGTGAAAAAACGAA
>NW_001813982.1:3902287-3916983 GCF_000149585.1 Histoplasma mississippiense | reverse complement strand
ACAAAGTCATTTTAAGCTTATTTAGGGTTTTCTTGGCACTTGGCTTCTTGCGCTATTTTTAGAATACGCATTCAGTCAGGCATTGGCAAGTTAATTAGTTGTGCTAGCCGCCAATCCCAAAGGTAGTGGGGATAACCTATCTCAATGCATGTAATATATAACACATGAGGTGTGGGTGTGGAAGGGGGGGGGGGGGGGGGTTTGTACCTGAAATGCTCTCACCAAAGGGGTCCCCCTTTTGTACTCAATCCTAAGGGACATTATATATATCAATGGGCACTTTCGGGTGTTTCATCGATCAAGAAATTTTTGCGCACAGGGTATGAGTAGTTAATTGATCATCTCTTGGCATTTGTGTTTTGAGATAAACGCGTCGTGAACGGACTTATACCGGATGGCCAGGTTTAGGTCGATTGAGAAGTTCTCTGTACGTAGGGCTTCCGCGATCATAGTAAATGGTTTATAATATGAGTTGATCAAAACTAACTATCCGTGATCTCGTCTTGTGTTTATAGGTCGTATCAGGAGCATGCCTCACCATGGGTCAGAAACTTGGAAAACGAAATTGACCTAGTATCATCGCCATAGTGTGACCAAAAAAAAAAATATTTTTTTCCCCTTTAATTCAGTAGGGAGGCCCTAAATGTGATTATCAAAGGATTGGTCGAAGAAATGGGAGTTTGAGGCACATGTGTCCACGTGAAGCACCTTTGGTGATGAAATGTAACTAAAAGAGGCAATTAAAAGCGTGGGAATTTAAAAGAGGACCCGTGGCCTAGCTAATCCAATTTCGGTGAATTTCCGACAGATTACGAAGCGTTGTTATAATGCCGGGTCGAAATTTGACGAGCTATTGATGGGGTGCAGGTGCTGCACTTCAAATTTTTATGACTGCTTACTGCTGAATAGGTAGAATAGATACTTGCGGGTGAAGTACAGTGTAGAAAATATCAAAATAAAAACATAATCCTCAGAAAAAAAGGCGGATACAATTCCATGCTAGCTTTCGCAAGAGAGTGGGATCTCGCTCAGCAAGCGGGGAGAGATGATTTAATAATATTATTATTAGTTACTTGATATTAAGTGACGCACCCTATTTTAGCTTCCCCTTCTATTCACCAATGATGGCTACATGGATTGTTTTTACGTCTTATTTTACTTTCTCTAAAAGTGAAAGATGACGAGTGAGCTCATTGCTAAATGCTTATTGATTCAAACGTGGAATTAACTTCAAGTGATGCGCGGACAACACATGTATACGCTGCGTACAAAAATGTTCAGGATTAAAGATTATTTCCCCATTTTAAATATCTGAGAGCTCCGGATAGGATACAATCCCTGGTATGGGGCCATTTGGCCCTTGATATTCATGGATGCTGACATGTAACCTTGGGTGGGGTGCTAGCCTTCGCAGTATCAAACGGCAGGCTTGAAAGAGTGAGATCGTTGGCCAAATCATTGAGCAACAATCTTGTCAACGGTGCGACGGACTCCACACCCCACTCGAAGCTGAATCCTATTTCCCAGGACCTGAAGTGCGGAACGAACCGGATGCGCAGCTTCAGTGTCATTGGGATATGTGTGGCTTGTTTCAGGGAAGGGGCTAGAGGCTGGGATGCATGGTGGGGTGGCTACCCTACCACGTACCTGTATCTGATTTGAGCGCGGGAGAGATTGATCGTGCACGAGATTGAGGGGAATACGCACAGAGTTTTGATTGAGTCCTGGATTCTTGCTTTTTGGGTTTCTCGGCTGCATCGGGGGGGGGGGCGGGGGCGGGGGTTGTTAAAAACATTGAATGCGGGCTTCACTCCGATGCATTAATTAAAATCCAAACGCATTGGACATGTACTCTCATTATGAACAGTGTCGGTTTTGTGGCATCTCTCTTCTAGCCGTGGAGAAATTGGGATTTACCCCACCATCGACTGGCTGTCAAAATGAGGAGTTCAGTAGGAGTGGAGCCTAGTTCGAAAATTCTGGCCAAGGAAGCAGCCCGCAATTCTTAAGGACATTGCAGGCTAAGAAGCCATCTATATCGTCATAGTTTCTGGAGGACGTCTGAGTATTTCTCTGTATGCGCCCATTCCAATTGGTGAACGGAGGTACCGCTGGCAGCCAATCTCGCTCGGCATCAGGAAAGAATCGGCCAGGATTCCTCAGGGATTCCTCGTATCCGCGGATTAACTCTGTCGACATCCCACTAGCCACACCCAAGGTTTGGGCTTGCTGGGAAGCGCTTCGAGACAGGGCTTGAGCCTCCCCTAACACGCGCATCCGCTCCAATGGCACTCCCAGGTCTTTTGCTGCTGCTGAGAGCCCACGAAGGATAGGCGATTCCGTGGCATGTATCCATAATTGTCAACATTTTTCCTCTCTGTTTCGTATATATTCCTTGTTTCAACTGCTTGCGGGTATCGTGTTTTTGACGTGTTGGGTCGTGTTGGGTCGTGTTGTTTGGTCTCCCCAGTGATCGCTGCCCATGATACCAGCTGCTGGCGTCTGACCGCTTCCGCCAGAGCTGGTCAACAACAACCACCAACACACGGCCACAGGCCCAGATCCAGCTCCCGTCTCATCGTGTTCGATTCCTCTGCGTGTCAACCTTTTCGCTCGTTAATTTACCCCGTCATACCTATAGGGAAGCCGTTCGGTAACTTCGACATTTCTTTTCTTCATCTCACCCAGCTTTGCTTCTCATCATTACACCGCAGCTTCATATCTTCTGCTCTCGAATCGCTGCATATCTATCTCCCTGGCAATTGTGCTGTTTTCTCAGCCTTGCTTCGGTCTCTACTCTTGCTTCTTAACCGGCCCTCTCGCTTTGACCGTTGACCCGGTGCATCCATTTCCCGCCCAGGCACGCCGTCTCCTCTTAGCGGATCCCGTTCGTCCCCCATAACCTTTTACACATTACAATGGTCCGAATATCTCTTGCCCGTCGCCATCTGAGCTCCAAAAGCGGCATTACTCCTCCCTCTGCCGATCTCAGTCCTGGCCTCGCTCCCTCAAGGCCCGATACCAAACCGTTGTTTCTCAAGGCAACTGTTATATCCGTATGCACGCCATTCTGTTTTCCCGTGTATCTGCGGGACCGTGGGGCCAATAATAATGTGTGCGATGGAGCAGAAGCTAATTGTGTTGTCAATTTACAGGGAAGGAACCTAGCACCTAAGGATAGGAATGGGTTGAGTGACCCTGTGAGTCTTCTCTGCTCGTCCGTTACTTCCATCCTTTCCAATATCGACTGACTTTTTTTCGGCTTTTGCCTCCCCCAATTTACACAGTACTTAGTTGTAAGCTTGGGCGAAGCCCGACAGTCAACCCCTACGATAAGCAAAACATTGAATCCAGAATGGAACGTCTCCTTCGACTTACCAATCCTCGGTGTGCCGCTCCTCGAGTGCATATGTTGGGATAAAGATAGATTTGGCAAAGACTACATGGGGGAATTTTATATACCCCTGGAGGATATCTTTTCTGCTGGAACTATCCAACCACAGGTGCGTTTCCATGTTTAGAAAGAGGTGGCGTGATATCTATTGAGTTGCATGGGGCTGACGTCTGGGGTTAGCCACAATGGTACACGTTGCATTCTGGGCGGAAAGCGGGCAAGAAGAGGAGTGATGTGTCTGGTGAAATCCAGATGCAATTTGCTCTCTTTGACCCTTCGGATCCATCTGCTCAGCCAGCGGAGATCTTTCAGAAATTCAAAGCCATCGTATCTAGCGATGATGAGGATGAGATTGGCCCTGCTGTTTCCCCCGATACGGACGATCTCGAGAAGGAAGATGAGACATCTGATGGAACTGATGACCCCACGAAGACAGACGTCGTTGAGAAGCGCCGTCGCAAGCTTCGGATTGCTCGTCTGAAGCGCAAATCTATGGCTGCCAGAGCATATCAGTTTTCTGGCTCCAAAGACGGTGTCTCTGGGATTGTGTTTATGGAAATAGTGAAAATATTGGATTTGCCTCCAGAGAGAAATAGTAAGGAGTTTCATTCCCCCAGTCTATGTTTATGCAGGAACGGTCTTCGAATTGACATCGCGTTTCAGTGACACGCACGTCTTTCGACATGGATCCCTTCGTAGTTACATCGTTGGGCAAGAAAACGCTCAGAACCCGTGTTATACGCCATAATCTAAACCCTGTTTTCGACGAGAAGATGGTCTTCCAAGTTATGAAACATGAGCAGTCGTATTGTATTTACTTTACAGTTATTGACAGAGACAAACTGTCTGGGAACGATTTCGTCGCATCGGCCAGTTTCCCCTTACAAACACTTGCATTGGCGGCACCAATTGCAGACCCAGAGACGGGGCTATACAAGTTGCCCGGACCCCCATCGGAACCATCCCCTACACCTCCTCTTTCTAAATCACGATTCCGTCTCAATTTATCTCGTTCTTCGTCGACTACAAGTCTGACGAAGCCCACAAAACCACCACTAAGGTCTAAAAGCTCAACAACTTCGTTGTCAAGCCAGTCTGGCCAGGACCAACAAGGCACCTCCCCTCCCAACATCGCGTGTGAGACTTCGTCCCAGCTAAACTTACCGGCATCGGGGAATATGGTAGAAGAACCCAAAGTGCCTGCCGATGAATATGGTCTCAAGACCTACATTATCCCGCTTGCTATGAAATACAAGGAGCGCTGGGAGGACAAGCATTTCCCAGAGCTTCATGTGAAAGCGAAATACATGCCGTATCCGGCATTGCGCCAACAGTTTTGGAGAGCAATGCTTAAGCAATACGATGCTGATGATAGCGGGCGCATTAGCAAAGTTGAACTGACGACAATGCTTGATACTCTGGGTTCGACGCTTAAAGAGTCTACTATTGACGGTTTTTTCAAGCGACTTGCAGAGGAAAATGAACCCAGTGAAAGTGCCGACCTCACATTTGATCAAGCTGTTATCTGCTTGGAAGATACGCTCCAGTCTCTGCAGAAAAAGTCATTGAGGGACATTCCTCGTCATGCACCCAAAGAGACCCCGGAAAGTGAGAATCAATCCAGTAGTGAGGACAACATGCCTGAAATTAGCCTTACGCGGTCTCCGAATACTGGGCTTGAGCGACCAGCTGTACCAACTATATCCTGTGATGTACCAAGCTCTTCTGGGGATAGCGATGATAACCTCCACCCTGATGATCTTGGAGAGGATGGAGGAGAGGAACATGTAGTCGAAATTCGAGAATGTCCAATTTGCCATCAGCCAAGACTGGGAAAACGATCAGACGCCGATATAATAACCCACATTGCTACTTGTATGAGCCAGGATTGGAGACAGGTTGATAATCTGGTTATGGGCGGTTTTGTAACTTCTAGTCAGGCCCAACGGAAATGGTATTCGAAAGTTATTACGAAGATATCCTATGGCGGGTATAAACTAGGTGCAAACTCTGCCAACATCCTGGTCCAGGATAGGATTACGGGGCAGATCAACGAGGAACGGATGAGTGTTTATGTTAGACTTGGGATTCGACTTCTGTACAAAGGGTTAAAGAGTAGGGAAATGGAGAAAAAACGAAGTATGTTCACATATGAATTGTTCTTTGTACTATGATGACAGGATTATGCTCACCAAATCATAGTTCGGAAAATGCTCAAGTCATTGAGTATCAAGCAAGGAAAGAAGTATGATGACCCTGCCTCCGCAGCTCAGATCGTACCTTTCATAAACTTTCACCGGCTCGATATGTCCGAAGTTCTCCTTCCTCTGAGCGAATTCAAATCGTTCAATGAGTTCTTCTACCGCGCCCTCAAACCAGGTGCACGCCCTTGCTCTGCGCCAAACAATCCTAAAATCGCTGTATCACCAGCTGATTGTCGGACTGTTGTTTTCGACCGCATCGACGAAGCTACCAAGATTTGGGTTAAGGGAAGGGAGTTCTCCGTAGAACGACTCCTGGGCAAAGCTTACCCGGAGGACGCGAGGCGGTACAAGAACGGTGCCCTGGGGATTTTCAGATTGGCGCCACAGGACTACCACCGCTTCCACATTCCCGTCGATGGCGTGATGGGGATGCCAAAAACTATCGAAGGTGAATACTACACCGTGAACCCAATGGCGATCCGTTCCGCACTGGACGTGTACGGAGAAAACGTAAGGATCGTCGTTCCCATCGATTCAGTTGAGCATGGTCGTGTGATGGTTGTTTGTGTCGGAGCGATGATGGTTGGAAGCACCGTTATTACGCGGGAGGAAGGCGAGAAGGTGGCACGCGGGGAAGAGCTGGGCTATTTCAAATTCGGCGGTAGCACGTTGTTGCTGTTGTTTGAGCCAGGGAAGCTGTGTTTTGACTCAGACCTTGTGGGGAATTCTTTGGGAGCACTTGAGACTTTGGTAAGTTTGAGTTGTCATAATACCCAGTGAAGCGAGTTCAAAATCTAGATAAAACAAAAACAACAAAAAGAAAAGAAAAGAAACAAAAATAAAAATAGAGATAAAAAAAAAACAAAAGGAGAGAAGGCTGGATGCATGAATTTTAGCATTCTTGATCAAAATATATATATTTTATTGTCTAACTGTAATCGTTCATTTAGGTCCGCGTTGGCATGTCCATTGGCCACCACCCTGATACACGACAGCACAGTCCTGATATGCGGAAGAATGAGGAGAATGTCACGGAGAAGGACCGGGCGGAGGCAATGCGCAGAATTGAAGGGAGCTTGAATGCTCCATCTGACGGATAAGAAATGAGGCAGCCGTCAAGATCCGATGTTAGGAAAAGTTCTGGATGTTAGATTCCTTGATTGATCTGTTTAGATATGGGGGACCCGCCTCAGCTTGGATATTAAAGCTAGCTAATTAAGGAAGGAGGCACAAAAGGGGAAACATTAAAAGCAACAACTCCATAGATGATTTCAACAACATTACTAGGAAAAGTCCCTCGATGTGTGATGATGACGACCAGTGATGACACACCAGCGATGCCCATTTAACTTGTTGATATTCTTTCATATATACTCTTTCAATTCATTTCGTTCTTTCCTTGCATCCTTTAATTTTTCTTATTAATTCCAAGTTTCGTTGAAATGTTGAAGTAGTTAACTAGTGCAATCTATTTTCAAAGCATATTGAATATCACGTGATTAATATCCAAAAAAAAAAAACCCACTAGTCTAAAATAGAACTAGTTGCCAACTCTGATGTGCTGATCCTCGACGACGCGCCAAGACCAAAACATTTGGATTTCGGCATGGATAAGGGCAGCGAACAGACACACACACGAAGACCATCATATTTAACAAACGCAACGGACCCGGATCTACGATACCATTAGGGACTCGCCAATTATTTTTCCGTGACGACCGATTGATTGTGTGCGTGTGTGTAGCACGATCCAACACCGCTTTGCTGCCAGGCGAGAAAGGGAGGATACTGAAGGAGGGTCCGGAGTACACGGACGACGAGGACAAAACCGTGCCTTCTGCTACGATTATCTTACCGGCGGGGAGATAGGAGGCATATTCTCATTGTTCGAGCCGCTCGGGAAATGCTGCGAGACGAGCTGGGTGTGGCCAAGAGCAGATTCAGATTAGCCATTTCGCATTGAATTGCGATTGGAACTCTTGTACGCAGACACCACGGAAAGGGACTGAGAGCAGGGACGAAGAATTGCGATTGGCTTGGCGACTGCGACTTATCACGGCTTCTTGGGCGCGTCTTCTTTGCCCTCTGCGGTAGTTGGTTGTTGTTGTTGTTGTTGTTGCGGGAATTGCTCGAATTCGAAGCGGTAGGGACAGCCTGAAAGGTGATACCAGCGCAGAAATCCGGCGCGTCGCATTTCCATCGAACGGAGTCCACTTTCTGTTGCCAGCGGCTGAAAAAAAGCTGCATATTTCTGTGTGATTCATTTGCCGTGACATTGGGACGGCGTCACTCAAACTCGCGACAAGCATTACAACAACCAAACAAATTATTTGCGTTGCTTAACCGGACATGACAGCCACCATCGCAGCACCAGCAGCCACGATTAGTACACGAAGCACGCATCATATCATAGATTTTGGCGATAGTAGGCCAAACAGATACAAACAGGGGACGACACATAGTCGCGTTCCGCTGACGACCATCAATCCGGCGATGTCGCAGGCGCGGGGGCGACTGGCAAATGGGAACGGAACAAAGAAGAGTATGAAGGGAGGAGATGGGTATGCTGAAGGTGGTGCGAATGGATGGGGAGCGAAGCGGAAGGCTGGTGAGTGGTCCTTCATTCCTTCATGGCTGGTTGATAGGCTTGATTATTTTACGTTGGGTGGTGTGGTGTAGTTTGAGCAGTGCTAATCCTCACTTTCCCTTTTCTCTATCATACAGTTGAGTACGACAAGGATGTTGAAGGCTTTCAGGGTCACTCGAGCACCTGGCCCCAAAGAAATCAAAGTCGTTACATCGAGAGAATTCGGTTCCACCACCACTACCAAGGGATGAGGATACTCAACAGCAACCTGTTCAGAAGCAGAAGGGAAGAGGGAGACCTCCAAAATCCACGGAGGCACCGCGCAATGTCACATTTGAGACTCCCAATGGAAAACTCCCCACTCGACCACTTCGACGAACGTCAAAACGTCTGGCTGAAGAGGAACCAACTGCAACAGTGACAGAGAAATCATTAAAGCCCAGGCGGAAATCGAATGATGTCGCACCCGCACCAATCATGGTTCAGCGGAAGCGGGGTTCAAGTAAGGCCAAAGGCTCACAAACGGAGCCTCTAGGGGAGGAGACGGAAGGCCAGGTTACTACGCCATTAGCAGATGTGAATACACAGAAAATTGCACTCCCCTTTGCGGACACGCCCGTTATTCAGAAGAACAAGGAGATGCGGATGGAGAAGAGCCAGAAGGGCCAGAGGCGGAGTAGTCTTGGGAGGAGGGGGAGGAGAGCGAGCTGGCTGATTGAATCCGGGGTGTCTAATGGTGTGTTTTATGATTCATATATGATTTTATTTTATTCCGCTACGGTGTTTATTCCTGAGCTAGAAAAGATGCTAATGCTTCTATGTTGTATCAATAGCGCTACCGCATGACCAGGTTGACACGGCGCATTTTTACAAACATATCGAATGTGAGCCTTGTCCGAGCCCAAGAGAATGAGACAGCTCCCTTACGTGGTGCGCGACCAGAGCATTAGGGGAGAAGCCATCTGGATCTAGGTCGGGGGACGAAAGTGCTAGATTGGCTGGTATGTTTTTTGAGCGCGGAGACAGGCTTCTGAGATGCACCATTTGAGTGGATGCTAACAACGGTCTTGTTCCCCATGTAGCTCGGGTAATACAGGAGGAACTGCTTGAGGATTTCGCGAATCGGCCTGAACTTTCGGACTGGTTTGGTCGGCAAGAAACCACACCGCCGGCAGTAGTAGTAAAGAAACCAAATCCAAGGAATATACAAAACGCGGAGAAAATTAAAGAATTGGAGGAGCAGATACATAAGTATGCAGTTCAATGCGGTTCACCTTTGACTTGCATATACATGGGAAACAAATACTAACTCTACATGGTAGACTGCAACTAGAGCGACAATCACTTACATCTCTCGTACGGCCACCGTCAATTCCAAAAATAAAACCTCCGTCTTCGACATCCATACAACAATCCGAAAATCAACAACCATCCACATGCACACCACAAACTGAAGTAATAAACCCCGCCCTCCTCGACTCTTCTCAACTAGCGATCCTGACGGCTCTGAATCCATTGAACTCTACCCGCGCACCTTCCGATGAATCTGCACCAACCGCGCAAACAGACTCATCCTGTACTTCAATATCCAACATAACATTTCGCCTTTCCCACCTAACGACATCCTTAATCCCAACCCTTGACTCCTTCGCCTCGGGGATCCACGACATCGAACTATTCCGCCGCGCAGCGGATGACGTGGCAGGGCAGGTTCTTGCGATTTGTGCGCGTCT
This sequence comes from Histoplasma mississippiense, assembly GCF_000149585.1. Classification (NCBI taxonomy): domain Eukaryota; kingdom Fungi; phylum Ascomycota; class Eurotiomycetes; order Onygenales; family Ajellomycetaceae; genus Histoplasma; species Histoplasma mississippiense. The sequence continues at coordinate 3,907,065 of NW_001813982.1, read as the reverse complement.
ATTGGAAGAGCGCGATCAGTTACGGCAGAAACGAATTGGTGGGGAGGAGCTAGGAAGCAATGCCAACGGCCGCACGATGAGAACGAGAAGGAGAAAGGGTAAACAGAAAGTTGGTGAGGCGGCGGAGGGCGATGAAGGAGCAGGCAACGGGGGAGATGCAGATGAGGATGAGAAGGATGATTTGAGAATAGAGAAGGAGGATTTGGCCATTGTGTTGGCGGCCTTGAGTAGGCTAGAGAGCAGAGGTTGAGCGCTGCTTTTCTTTTCTTTCTTTTCTTTTGTTTAATTTTACTGAAGAAGTTGAAGATAGCGCGTACCTGGAACTTGTAAATACTATTAGCCAGGCTTATCCGCCTATTGTGTTCGAAGATTGATTTTACATCAATGTAATTGATGAAATATTCTTGGTTCTTATTGTTATTATTATTAACCTTCTGAAACAAAGGACAATATTAAATCATAGATCATTGACAAATAAAAACATGTACAGTGCAAAAGCTACATTGAAAGGAAGAACAAGAGGAAAAAACAGGAGCAGAGGAGCAGAGGAGCAGTTATTCATAGATTATCTGCGCTTTTATCTCAACTGTGTGCCTGGCGAGGTGATGTGCCAGTTGTTGAATTCCTAAGCCGACAAAAATTTGAGGAGCGTATGTTGGTTGCCCTGGGTTCCAACCACTCCTCGACCCGATGCAAATGAAATGAGATGACTGAGGCCATACATTAAAGTCCGCCGGCGGTTGTTTTCTATGGCGACGGAGCGTTTCTTTTCTTTTCTTTTCTTTTTATTGCCCTCTTGTTCTTGAAGTTGTGTAGATGGCCTCTGTTGGTTGCTTTCGGGTCCGAATTTGCTAGGGGATACGGAGTGGAGTAAAAGAGTGTCGGCTGGAAGTGAAAAGTTGCCTCGTTTCAAGCTGGGAAGTGCTGTATCTCTGAATTGCGCGGAGGTGAAAGGAGCAATGTGCTAGTACGAATGTGAGGATTGCCAGGTGGATCATGGGGAGTTCGAGCCTGATTTCCGCCAGCTTCGTAAATCAATCCACTGTTCTATAAACTAGAATAATCAATGACACTAACTGGTAGTTCATCAGCGGGCACCGTAGAATGGCCTCCAAAAAAATTGAATGCAGATATGGCTGAAAAGCGGTTAAATATCAACATTTACTGTCTCTAAGTGTAACATATATCATATACATAAGGCTCCTATCTGACTTTGAGAACCTACTTCATATCTTCATCCTCTCTGCTCTTTTCCGGCTGAGAGCCTTTCGCGCTCTTGTTATGCATTGCAAACGAGTATAATATGATGCCCAATATTGAGAGAAGGATGCCAAATTTGCTTTCAAAACCCACGATCTTCTCGCTTAAAGCCCAGCCAAGTCCAACGATGATGCAAGTTTTTAGATGTCCAGTGACAGTACTGCTGACGGGGCCTGCATGGTCAATAATGAAAAAGAGAGAGAGGTTCACGATACAAGCGCAAGCTCCACTTATCACGAGTAGTATCCATTGCCGAGGGAGTACATCCCCCCACACGGGGAATGTTTCTGTGAAAAGGCTTGCAATGAAGAGGAGCAATGTGCCGAAGGGGACCTGGTTATATAGTAATTGCATGCTATCCATCTGCAGCTTTTTGTGATACTGTGAAACCCAAAGGGTGTATACAGCGCTGATAGTAACACCAGTAAAACGAAAAGACCATACCCCAGCGCCCGAGGTAGTTTCGACTGTGGCCTTCTTTGGGACTTCACTGAAGGAGTCATAGTATGACACTATCCCCTTGCCAATACCGGTGGGGAGGAGGGCGAGGCAAGCTCTCACGGGGATTTTCGAGCCGTATAAGCAAAAGTTAATGATGACGGTAAGAGGAGTTAGTAATAAACGAACAACCTGGTAGAATAGTATCGAGGAATAGGCAAGCGACAGGTTTAGGAAGACAACGCTGGCACACATAATCAATGTGAGAGGGAGGACCGGGAGGACACTTGTTCGTACCGGGACGAATAGGCGCACTCTAGGGCGAGAAGCAAAATAGAGCAGCAAGGTCGTGATGAAGAAGTGGAAGGCAGCAAACCCCAACGGGCATCTCCCGAAGGAGGGGTCGGTGAAGATCAATTTGTTGACATAGACCTTTATATTAAATGTTAGTCATTACCTGTTCTCGATGTCGTCGTGTTCGGTTCCAAGGAAAGGGGCTCATACAATCGCGGTGGTCGCCAAGACGTTCGCCGTTATCCACGCAACAAGAGACCAGTTTGAACCTTTGCTCGCCTCCAGTGAATTAGGAACGGGAGCTTCCTCGATATCTATTTCCTTCATCTTGAATGGGCAATTCCACCGTCCACAAATCCCGAAATAATAGGATGTCACGAGAGAGATGGCATCGGGGGACTTTCGGTTTTTCCAAAGGCGCCGATGTTGGACGAATTGGCGGTGATCTGCAATCTCTGAGCCCAGGTGTTTCTGGGCTGCTTGAAACCGGAGAGCGCCGCGTATGGAGGTGTGCCTAGAGCTATAGTATAAGCCTCGATACTAGTCAGGATATGACTGGAATCAAACCAGCCAGATTAGAGTCGCGCAAGGCGATGGTGTGTATTCACCTCGAAGGCCTGGTCGTCAAAACAACGCGAATTAATCTTGGCAAGACAATCCAAAGCTCGTTGCTGGGGGAGACGAGATCTATGATCGAACGAGCGGTATGTCACAGAGGTCGCGATGGGTGTTTTTTGTCCTTCCGAATAATAGTTGGAACAGTACCTGAATGTCCGCAGAATCGTGATGCAATCGACAAGATGTTGATTCAAGAGGCTCTTGCATGCGCACACAAAAATCGGCCAAGCCAACGACAGGAGGCTGGCGACTAAGGCTCTTGGCCTGCGGGCCGCGCGATGGTGAAATGAGCTTAGTGTCTTATCTCAATGTTGTCTGGCTCGGGGGATCCCTTGAGAAGGGCAAATATCCGAAAAAAAAGGTCTTACCCAGTCGACAGTATCGAGCCCAGATGTTGCTGACAGGAAGGAGACTGAGAGTGTGTCCCTATTATTCCCTATTATTAGGACTTCCCTAAAGCTTCCTAGCCCTGATCTGGTGCGATGCAAGAAAAATATGAGTTGGGGCTGTGACTTGGGTACTTTCTGGATGTCTGCGGTACAGTAACCGCTGATTTCGAGATTCTCTTTCATGGGCTTATCATGCTTGCTCTAGAAGCTCTTTTCACTTGTTTCTAGCCCATGGAAACTTAATGAGCGGTCAATATGATGTTTTCTGCCCCGGCCAATCTATATCGGTGATCTCGATACTCTCCTCCTCGAAAATACAGAGCCGTAATACGTTTGCTGCTTCTTTTATTCACAATCACTCTGTCCTTTATGGATTTGGCTTCCCTCGCAACAGAACTGTACAGAAAAGAGCGACAAAGCGGAGACAATACCCCCGCCTCCGGGCAGAAAAATGGAATACCAACTTCAAAGAAAATCGATCTTCAGGATCTTCAGCACAAGGAATAATAACGTCCGAAAGCAGATCTGGTCGAACAACATGATTTAGGTAAGGATCTGCCTCTAGGAAAACAAGAGAGTCACAGCAGACGGATTCCTACTGACATGACCCCTCCAAACAAAAACAATGCCGGATGACATGCATATTAGAGAATTGTTAAGCCGATCGGGGGCGACAGGGAAGGAAAACCGCGAGAAGTTGACCTAAGGCCTAGAGCATACAGCCTCTATTTTCAAGCTCCCCTTACTTCTCCGATCACATGCATCCACATCTTAACTTTCAAATAGAAGTCAGGTAATTGTTTCCAATAGGGGAGGGGAACAAACAAGCACTCTGGCTGCTCCTATCGACTAAGTCGTTTCGACGTCGTGGTTGCAATTTACCCATTGAAATCATGTATTGGGCGACGAAGACCTTAGTAAGAGGATTACCGCGCCAAGCTGAGAATGCTCCTAGGGGTTATTACAAGGGATCTAAGCTAGATGGCAAACAACGAGTGGTAGAATCTCAAAGGATGGGTAGCCAAACCCTCTACTCTCTAGTTTCCGGGAGGTCCTTTCTGTTGACGCCGATGCGTTGTTTTTCCAGAACCAGGAAGCGCTGTTGGAAGAAAAATTATATACAAGAGCAGGTGCATTATTCTTCGAAGGACCGGCGTATCATCCCGGAATCGAAAAAGGAGTTCCTACAACAAATTCTTCCCAGGCCTATATCTAGGAAAACCATGGTGACCAGATTTCGGACCGGTGAAAGTGGTCATATGCAAGAGTCTGGAGTCGTAGGTGGAGACAGGTGGAGACATTTTATGACAGTGCTGCTTGTATGTAGCATGAACGGCTCTGATCGACGTGGAAATTAAGGATGAGAATAAAATAGGGGTAAACGATATGGTTTCCGTCGAGTATGCTTTTTTCGATATTATCGCAATTTTTCATACGCTGACACCATCAAAGAGACATTCTGGATTGGTTGGGAACATGCTGGGGATACACAGCATGCATTTTGCGAATGGAAAACGGGCATTATTGGGAAGGTTGAGTCCCTCTGAAGATGATGAACGCCCCCACCTGATAACGAAATCGCCCTTCAGCCAGAGCACCAGAACAGGAGTCAGACATCATTAGAAGGCGATGAGAAAAAAAGACAAAAATGTATACTATCTGGGCCCCCTGTCCCACAGCTGCTTCGCAGGGATACTAATGGCATTTCCGCTAATGGTTTCAATGGATTGGCTTCTAAAGCAAATCAAAGATGTTGATGGGTAACCCGGCAGAAAGCAA